>NC_087242.1:2903505-3218357 GCF_034640455.1 Diachasmimorpha longicaudata
ATTGTTTCCTCAAGGCCTCTCGTCCCCAATCAATTGATTAACAATTAAGAGAGTAAAAATATTCTGTCATTCTCCGGAAGACGTCCCTGGGACTTCTCGGATTTCAATACCTCCACTAACTTCTCACGCACTCATCATCACTGATTATCGATGGAGATTCACTAATCTCTTCTCGTAAGTTCCTGATTAAATATCTGAATGGAGAGACAACCGAGTGACTTTGACGAACTGATTGTGAACGTTATTTCACGAGAAAAAACTTGTTGGGACATCCAGGGATGTGAAAAATATTTCCTCGGTAACAAAAAAATGTTAATCACCTGGTGCATTGAGGACTTCGATCCTCACGTACCCCAGGATAACCCAGGGTGACCAGGTGGCTAGTTAAAAAAATTCTTTTTGATTTTTTGAGGACAGCGAATCATCCTCGTGGAGTCAGTTGCGTTATCGATTTTATTCGATTGATCGTGACCGAATAAAATCGATAAAATAATCACAATTTTCAGTTCATTATGTTGGGAATTTAATCGCAGACTTTCAGTCCCTCCCTGTCAATGACATAATCACAACTCCAGTTAATTATCTGGAATCGTGTCATCAATGAAACGACAATCGAAATGAGCTCATTATTCCGTGCTACGATAAATCCGTGTCTAATCTACCTCATTAAATATTCAATCCCCGGAGTGCCCCATTTGCCACTTGACGTTGACACCAGACAGCCGGTCAGTTCCACCTGACGAGCAGTTGAATTCCCATGAATTTGAGGAGCGTAACCGAAAAAATTTGGCAGATCCTTCAAAAAATCAGGAAATATTTATTTTAAAAAATTGAATAGCTTTTTTTTAATTAATTTCAGGCCTCATTATCGGCGCAATAATTCGTTATTGCTTCAAAACAAGTCCCATCACTCACATGCGCGTCGAGCCAGAAGTTGACAACAGATACAACCAATCAGTGCCACCTGATTCTCTGTGGTTACGCTTTCCGGAAGATAAAGGCGGTGGTACGATTAAAAATAAAACATTTGCGTACTCCTTCAGGGGCGAGATATTTAAACAAGACAGCGAGATAGATCTGAAGGTAAGAAAATTTTAAAAAAATAACAATTTAACGTACATTTTTAATTTTATCGTTATCACAGGTCATGAGTTTAGTGATAAATCAGCGAATCCCTGAATAATACTGATTTTTTTCTCAGGCAACATTCGATCCAGAAATTTTCTTCAATATTATTCTACCACCAATCATATTTCACGCAGGATACAGCTTAAAGAGAGTAAATATTGACTTTTTGATTGTTTAAATGGAAAGTGATAGAGTGCGTTGGCCGATGTTTTTTATCTGATAATTTTTAACAATTTTTTTTCTTTTCAGAAATATTTCTTCCGTAATTTAGGTGCCATTTTGATGTACGCCCTTCTGGGCACGACAATATCATCATTTGTTATCGGGTGAGACATTATAACATTGAACATTAACATTGAAGTTTTAAACAAAACAGTTAAAAGATTGACCGTTGGATGAAAATAAAATTGTCGTCGCGATTGAGTGAATGAATTTTTATGTAATTTTTTTTTTCAAGGACACTGATGTACACGTTTATTCAACTAATACCACACCTGTCCCAGTCATTTGGATTTCTGGACACTCTTTACTTCGGGGCACTGATATCACCGACGGATCCACTGACTATTATTTCGATATTCAACGATCTTCATGTGGATGTCAATCTATACGCACTTGTCTTTGGAGAGAGTGTGCTTAATGATGCTGTGGCTATCGTTCTCAGCGGGTAAATAATTACGTAAAATCGTCAATCAATTGTGTACACGTGATGATGATCAAGTACAATGATTAATGGCACTTGATTATATTTTTAATTAAAAAAAATACTGTCGACTTTCCTGGATTCGAAGTCGTGAGATGTCGAACAAATCAAGAAAATCATAAACTATTTATTGCAGATCTATCCAGAACTATGGGACGAGATATCAGACGGGCTCTGGAGGCTTTGAGACGGTGGCTTTCTTCCAGGCACTGGGGGACTTCATCGGTATATTCAGTCTTTCATTATTTATTGGAGCCTCAATGGGCTGTTTAACCGCTCTTCTGACTAAATTCACGAGAGTCAGGGACTTTCCACTCCTCGAGTCCGCCTTATTCGTTCTCATGTCGTACAGCACCTTTTTGATTGCTGAGTCGTCGGATTTAACAGGTAATGAGTCATCGAAAACTGGCGATTAATTATCAGGATTATTCACCAGAAAATAATGAATGAAACTGCAGGTGTTGTCGCTGTATTATTCTGCGGAATATGTCAGGCCCATTACACCTACAACAATCTCAGTCCTGACTCTCGACAGCGAACAAAACAGCTGTTCGAATTGCTGAATTTTCTCGCCGAGAATTTCATCTTCAGTTACATCGGGGTCTCGATGTTTACATTTCCAAAACATCGGTTCGATCCTGGATTCATATTATCGGGATTTGTGTGCGCTCTTATAGGACGTGCTGCCAATGTCTATCCCCTGTCGTTTCTTCTGAATTTAGCGAGAAAACCGAAAATACCGATGAACCATCAGCACATGCTGTTCTTCGCTGGATTGAGGGGTGCCATGAGTTTTGCACTTGCCATTAGAAATACGGTGTCTGATGCCAGGAAGGCCATGCTCACCACGACGAGCCTGATTGTTATATTGACGGTTATATTTCAGGGTGGGGCAACCACCCAATTTCTCAGTTGGTTTAAGATACCGTGAGTATTGAAATCGATTTGTTTTTAAGAATAAAATAAATATAAAATAATAATTACGGGGGAAATGAACTTTCTGGGGGTGGGAACAGTCAGAGGCTCGATCTCACGTCATTAAATATTTTAATTAAGGGTAAAGTGAAGTAGAATTTTATCAGTTACTCATCGACACCCTTTGAATTTTCAGGGTTGGAGTAGATGAGGAGGTGGAAGGGCTCTCCCATGGCAGCGTTCGAAACGTAAGTGGCTGGACCAGAAATTTTGAAGTTTTAATTAAATCCCCACGTCACTCATTAATTTAATTCCGTAAAAGGCTACCCCGTCTTCCAATTTCAATGAAATTGACACCACCGACAGACGATTATTTAATTGAACCCTATTCCCAGCCCTTTCTCCCACCAGCTTTTGATATTAATTTGCCACTGTCGATTATTTGATAATTACTATGCCCTCTTGTACCACCGCTTGCCCAACACAGGTGTACAGTTCAGTGGACACTAGTGGGGTTCGTAATGATTAATTCAATTTTAACAGCACTATTGACATTGTTTAATTAGGGTCAGTCACAATTTTAATTTTTTTAGATTATTAGGTGTATTCGCAGGGATAATATCATTTATCGTGGGCACATTGGCATGAATATCGAATGATAGATTATTCTCTGCATCATTAACCCTTTTGAAGATTATTTATTTCGAGGTAATCGTAGGCAATCGAATATTGAATTATATGAAATTTTGATAATTAATTGACTCATCTGGAAGGTCATATATCATTTTTTTGTAATTTTATATTTATCGTACCCTTTTCAATGTTCAAATCGACAATTGTCACTGATAAATTATGGATTTCAAGTCTATTATCAATTTTTATTTCACTAGCGAAGTGCAAAATATTTATTTACACATTTTCCTCACTAGGATTACCTCGACATCTTCAAATAATTTTAACTAAAGAAATAGAGCACTGAACTCCTGGTTGCCTCCCATTAATCAATTAATTTCCACCTTAATGAACGAGAATGTGAAGAGAAATAAAATTAATAAAATAAACTGGAATTGTTTGAATAGTCCGGTGGCGAAGGTGGCTTCGGAACTCTGGAGATGCGCCGCGAGCGAAGTCCCCCGGTAGGTCAACACTCGATTATTCAGTCGAAGTTAAAGGATTTTTATTTTTAGAAAAATTTACGAATTTTTTTTTTTTCAACGATTGTTTACTCTGGATAATTGCTAACGGAGTAATTGATTGTGACACCTCAGAGTGGGAGAGCAATCGATTGTGATTGTGGTACAGCTGGGGCTGCTTATATCGCTTATTCTTCGTATGATTTAATCCTGCTCCTTATTTATTATATGAAAATTATTTTCAATTATTTATTTGATTTTTTAACTGTTGATATACTGTAGATGTAGTGAATAATGCATGTTGTGGTAAGGATATCGAAGTACTTGACCTTCTCCAGTTATTTATTTAGCTCGGATTTTATTTTTCATTTAATTTCCCACGTCTGGATTTGTATCAATATTTTCATCAATAATTTATGGACAATAAATTTCGATGGCAATAATATAATTTTGGGTGAAATATAAATTAACTGAGAAGTCTGGAAATGTCACAAGTATTTGGATATTCTTGAAAATATGAAAAAGAAAATATTAAAAAATTATTGATCGCTTTTGGGAAAACGATGAGGTGCATCAGCAGTGAATTGTTGGAGTGAGACAATTCACTTGTGACTTTACCCTGCAACCTAATTAATCCGTAAAAATTAATGTCAATTATTTAATTGAAAATTACTCCTCAACAGTACAATTCGATGCACGATGGCTCACTGCAGGGTGGAGGCAGTACCGCTGGTAAACCCAATGAGAAGGCATTACTTGCACGAATATGGGGTGATTTTGATACAAAATATATGAAGCCACTTCTCACCCATTCACGACCAACTTTATTGGAGACTCTGCCAGTTTGTTGTACACCTCTTGCGAGGCTTTTAACGACAGCTCAACAATTGTCCCAGGTGAGACAAAGAAACAAAAAACGTTAACATTTTTTTTATTACAGTCCAACACTTTTTTTTCATGTCAAATCGATGCAAATACCTCTTGTCATTTGATAAAATAGTTACATGAGTTGAAAAAAAAAATTATGATGTTGTTTTGGACCATTAAAGGACAATCCAGCGAGAAAAGCAGACTCAGACTCTGATCTGTGCCTCGAAGCACAGGACGTCGAGTGGAATACGAGTATAGAGCCGGTGAGTTTTCATCAGCCAAATTTAAATTACACTGTCAATCCGTGTTATCAGCCTAACAACTCTGCAGAATTTAATAATCCTGGTGAACCCTACGTAATACTTAACTTGAACAGAAGATAGAGGACTATTGATTAAAACTAATCTCAAAATAATCATCAGCGAGTACGATAAGAAAGTAATCTCAACGTTTTTTATGTACTTACGTTTGATAATTTAACATTACATTCACTGGCCTGACTAACAGCATCTCTGGGGGAGAAGAAATTCAACTGATCAATTTTTTCATTAATTAAATACTGTTTCTATCGTGTGATACTTAACTATTGCATGACCACTAACGCTAACAAATTGATTTCTTCCATTGATAAGACAATGTCTCGATTAATGAAAATATCTGGAGTGACAATGATATACACTTGATGATAATGTCCAATCACTGTATGATATTCGATGTAAAGAATTATTATTTTTTGTTAATTATTGGATACGGAAAATTAGCAGTTGACATTTATTAGTACTGATGGGTGATGGAGAACTTGTGGCTCGAAGATTTTTCATTAATGTAGATGAGAGTGTGTGTATCACTGTTTTATCATTCCACAATCATCGAACAATGATTATATAAATATAAAATATTTACTAACAAATTTCGTTCGTAATTTCCACTCGCTTGCTCCAACCGAAAATTATGTTAATGTACTCGACATGATTTTATGAAAAATATTTATTCAAAATGCAGATTAATTTTCTTCACTGAATTAGTATGAGTTTGCTTGTAATTATCGCTTTGAAATTGTGTCTATGTCCAGTCCTAATTTAGCATTTTCTTTTTTTATCGACGTGTAAACATCGACGATTTTTGTTCGAATTGAATAAATTAATTACTCGACAAGCCTCGAGAAACATTGAACAAAAAAAATATCACAAAATAACTAATGAATTTAGTAAATTAAAATCAAGAGACATTTATTGGGAACACAACGCATGATGTTTACACAGAGGAACACCTCTTTTTTATTAGAAAAAAAACATTCCTGGGACCTCAAGTGTTTTGTGAATTGGAGTACGTGATCCAAATTCTTTTTTTGTGAATTATTATTTTCTAGAGGAGACTATTAAGTCACCATGACGGTCACGATGATGATTACGGAATGGACCGGAGTCTCATCAGCATGGATGGATTTATTCCTCTGAGAACATTATGAGAGGAAGTTAAGAACTAATGAGATGAACTAATTTTCATTTTCTCATTGATATTTATTGCTTTTGTTGTTATCCATGAGGGACATTATGTGATTAAAATGATTTTCATTGATGAATCAGATGCTTCACATTCGCATCATTCCAGTGATTATCAGTGGGCTCTTGAGTTGGGGTAAATGAAGGTGAGAGTTGATTTACTCGAGAAAAAAAATTCAATGAGAATAATTTCACTGGTGATCAGTGGTTCACTCATAATTAGAGGCTTGTGCGGTAACTATCGATGTTGTGACCCTTCAGGATGTTGTGATTTTATGATGAAAGTATTCATTATAGAGTGATATGTCTGGCTAAAAAGGACACGGACTTTAGGCGCCGTTTCAGTAGTGTTTTCTTTATTTTTTTCAATGATTTGGAGGTTATGTTTTCAGGGAGAACAGTCCATCCACGAATTATCTCTTAATCCCGTTAATTATGGAACTGATGACACGTACAGTTGTATTATATTTTTATTCAACAAAAATTTATCTTTTGTTATTTTCTTCTCAGTGCATGAACTCACTGCATGCTTCGAGTGCTCCATTGATGGACTGTTCATCCTATGACATATTCAATAGATTGACAGAGTTTGATGATGAAAAATAGTCTGAACATAGCTGTTATCATAATCTTAAAATGTTCTTCGGTGATCATCGTCTTACATTTTACATTCTGATCAATTTTTTTAAGTCTTTGTGTTTACAAGTTTAGAGATTATCACCATGAAACATAATTTTCTAGAATTTAGTCTTCATTTACGATTGATTAAGGGGATAAAAGTTACAGCCATCTTCATTTTTGAGGATTAAAATCCCACCTTTGAATGCTGATTAATTTTTTAATGCTGTGATCTAGTGCTGGCAGTTAATTACCTCAAAGAACGAATTTTTAAGATTTTTTTTTGACTGTAAAAAATTCAGTTGGCAATTAGCAATTACCCGGAAATAAATATGTATTTATCTCATTGTTTCAGAATATTCCTTTTTCAGCTTTTTTTCAACTTTCATTCATTAATTATTAATATTTCTGAGGTGATGGTTTTTGTTTTCTTCGCCCCCTGCATGAGGAATCTTCCAGTTATTCTCAGTTCAATGACTTCTCATTGGTTTGTCCATTACGTTTTTTATTTGCTTTTTTTTTAGAATTCAATGTTTATTTTCAGTCACCTGCCGAGCAAATGGGCCACATTCACATGATCACTTGATGCCCAGGGGTATTGTAACCTCCAAATTAATTATGAACAATGAGAGTCGTGAGCCCCGTTTTCTCTAGAACAAAATGGTGATTTTTTTCATACGGAATTCAATGAACAATAATGATATTCGTGGCCTTAGAATCATCGACTTCATCGGAATATTTAATGGATTGGGTTCTTAGACAATTTGTTACTTTCATTTTACTGTGAGTGTTTAGTTAATTTAACTCGAAGAGCCTAGAGCAGATGCACCAGTTGTTTTTTGGAGATTAGAGTTCAGAAGGGCAGGAAAAAATGCTAGAGAAGCTCTAGTATTTTTTCGAAGGGATTCCCTTCGTAAGCTCACCCAAGATATCCTAAATAATCTCAAGAACATAACCTAAAATTTTTTTAAACAATTTCTTGCGAATTTTGTAGACTTGCAACACAAAATCAAGAAAATTTTTTAATGCATTAAACAACTCGTGGATTTACTCTAATTGATGATTAGGTTACACCTCGGGATCAGTATTAAAGTCCAGAATAGAAATGTGTTCAAAAGTATTTTACGTCTAGTGGTTCGAGTTCAGCCCTTGAATCTGGTAAAACTGGATGAACAAAGTCTGAATTCCCTTTGTTCATCTTGTTCCACTACCTCAGCAGTGAAGTAAAAAAAATATTGCAATTGTGCGAGTGAGATGAGTAGAAAAAATCTTGCCACAGGGATGAGTGAATCCTAAACACTACTATTGATAATCAAACACGTGAAATCATTGAAACGTGGTGCCAACAACTACTATCAGCAGAAATGTAGATGTCCCATTAATGTCACAAGTTCATCAAGATGTTTATCATTGCGTTGATGCTTAACTTAGATTGTGGCTGTGATTGCCTGTTTGATGAGTCCGATTAACAATCAGAGGTTGTTACAGAACGCAAAAATGAAGATTAATTGATTCATTTCTTTCGTGCACTGTCGATTTTCAAGGACAATGATCTCCATTGTCAAATTTTCGTGAAATTTTGCTGTAGAATATGGAAATTTGATGAGACACATTAAATGGTTTTTAATGGATATATCTTGCATTCCATTCTTCTACAAACGACTAATTTCATGCAGCAGCTGTCGTGATTGATTTCGTTAGACAGAAGGATAGATTAATATATGAAGTTCAAATCGTTTTTACCATAATCGTAATTGAAGTGAGACCTCATGTATTACAAAAGCCAATGTTTAATAAACTTAATTTATAAAAATAAAATTCTGTTGGGAAATATTCTTTTGATGTCCTGAAGGAAGAGTTTATTGTCTTCATGATTCCATAGACGAAGACTAGAACAAGTACTGGATTTTAATCGTCACCTTACCCTAAAAATTGAAATTAATTAGAATTAATTGGCAGCAGGACAGTTCATTCCATAAACGAATTTCAAAAAGTCTTTTCCTCTCCAGAGACATTGGAGATGTTAACAGTGAGAGAGAAGATTTCAGCACCAAATCTTCCTCGTAATATTGATTAGGATAAAACTCAAATTAATAAAAATCATTTTAAAATTAATTACCATATGTTTAGAATCTTTTGACATAAAAAAATTCAGCAATCAGACTCAACCAATGGTATGACCTCTCCAGGCATCAGTCGACTCGTTTCAATCCACTGGAATCTGGCTCTTGAGGAGTCTTCTCACTTCGTCAGTGACCTTGAACATCTTCCCATGACCAGGTATAATGTAATCAGCCAGCGTGACCACCAGAAATCTGTTCTCCGCCTGTGTTTTCCTCAGCTCTTTAACCCCGACAGCCTGCCATATTTCCGGTTTCGCGAGGTCATCCTCCATCTCGAAGAGATCCCCAACTATGGCAATTGTCACTTTCTCACCATCAACAGTACTCTCCACTATCACCGAGACATCATCGTGGGTGTGGCCAGGAGTTCGCAGGAGCTTGACACCCGGACAAAGTTGGTAGTGCGCTTGATGAGAATGAGGGATTATTTCAGCTGGTTTTCAGTCAAAGTGGCCCTGACTTGGACGACGTTACCATTAGAGCAGATGATTTTCATTGAATTCGAGGTTCAAGGGCGTCATACTTGAGGAATAAAATCCCTTTGTACTTCGTAATGATGTAGGTTTGGAAAATAATCTTTTTCGCCTGAAGAAAAAGTTGAATAAATTTAGTTCACTCTCAGGGTAACTGTTGTCCAAGTTATGTGACTTTGGCCATTTGAGGACACTCAAAGGGTCTGTTTTTGTATCTAGATATGCTAATACCGTCTCGAAACTCGTTTGTGAAGACTGTGCGGTTGTGGACGCAGGTTCCAACGATGTGATCTGCCCTTAGAAATAAATTATTATTGCCAATATGATCGGCATGGCTGTGTGTGCAAACAACGAAGGCAATGTCGTTGGGGCTTACACCATGATTAGCTAGACCTGAAAATTGTAATTAAAGATAATCGATGTCAACTTGTGTAAAAAAATGAGCCTCAATTCGAGGCATCAATAAGACAGAGACGATACCTTCGATTATTATGTCTTTATCCCAAGCTGTCATAGTGTCAACAATAATGTTGTCACGGCCCTTGATGAGCACGCAGGAGCAATTAGCTTCGGTGTTCCCTCCCTCAATCGTGTGGGAAAACCCCTCGGCCAGAACTATCACCTGGGGCATGATTATTTTCACCAAAAATTTACTCGTTTTTATTTCAGTCTGTGGACAACTCTAAATTATGCTGTCGTTGTCCTTACACCAATGCCAGAGGTTGGAGTATCCTATATTTGCATTTATGCTGGGGAGAATCACTAGGGGACACTTGAGGTTCCCAAATCCCCCACCTTGCTTTTTTCCCCCAGAAATATAGGCATTTTTAGGGGAATCTGGGGATGCAGTGATCTGTTGAATCCATTTCTTACGTCACTGAAGTATGAATTTATTTATAATTAATTTATCAGAGATGTAATCTCTGATTTACATTAAAAAATTCCACTAAAAGATGGTGGGGAGAGCATCCTAGGGAATGTGGTGACCTTGTGAAACCTCGTCGCTGCCAGCTTCACGTTCCCTACCAACTTCATGGCCTGGAGACCACATTTTTGAAACCACTTTGAGGTTATGTACATTTCCCCTGTGTACAAGTAAATGAAGAATGTCTCAGTTATTCCAAGGAGATGATTTGGATTCCGACGAAGGTATCAAGATAAATAATGGATATGCCAATCACTACAGTGACTGGCGACGCAAGGAGGAGCTCCACAAACTGAAAACCAAATATGGAGAGCAGTTGGACGACATCCAGAGCTCCGAGGAGTCTGACAGCTCGTCTGGAGAGGATGAAGAGGCGGGTGAACTCACTGAGGTATTTGAGAAGGACTTTTACAAGACCCTGGCTTCCTTAAAGAAGAAAGACCCGAGAATTTATGATGAGAACGTGACTTTTTTCTCGAAACCAGAAGACTCTCAAGATGCACCACAAGCTCAAGCCTCTCAATCCAAGAAGAGGCCAAAAAAGGAGAAACCGTTCACTCTTCGAGATTACGACAGACAGATGATAATGCAACGTCTCAATCAGTCCAGTGGGAACGTCGACGACGACGATTTTCAAAGGAAAAACGGTGAGGCCAATGGTCTGACCTACGTGGAGGAGCAAAAAGGATTGAGGGAGAGTATAAATCAGATTTTGCAAGATGAAGAGGATGGCAGTGACACTGGGGATGATCTTCTGCTGCCGAAGAGCAAAACTCAGGAAGAAAAACAGCGGGAGGAGGAGTCCTACAAGGAGTGGCTCAAAGGCCAGCCCAGGGAGATGGAGAGCTCGGATCAGCAGGCCCTAAAGCCCTTGAGAGACTTCTGGACAGATCCCAACCTCGACGACAATGAAAAATTCCTGAGGGACTACGTTCTAAACAAAAAATTCCTGGAGAAAGACGTGAAGAATCATGACCACGAGGATCTCGTCAATAACAGCAATGAAAATCTCTCAGAGGACGAGAAGGACATTGAGCAGCAGGAGGTGTTCGAGCACAAATTCAATTTCAGATTTGAAGAGCCAGACACGGAATTTCTGAAGCGTTATCCCCGTACCCTGGAGAATTCCCTGCGAAAGAAGGACACCAGGAGGTCGGAGAAGAGGGCAGCTGTCAAAGTGAGGAAGGAGGAGGAGAGGGCGAGGAAGCGGGAGGAGTTGAAGCGCCTGAAGGCGATGAAACGAAAAGAAATTGAGGAGAAAATAGCCCAGCTGAAGGAGATAACTGGCAACGATGACATGAAGTTTGATTCTCTTGATTTGGAGGGGGACTTTGATCCTGCTGAGCACGACAGGAAAATGGTAGAGTTGTTTGATGAGGGGTATTACAAGGAGGGAGAGGAACACGTCAAGCCAGTGTTTCCGGATATTGATGAGGAGCTGGGGGTAGAGAGCACGTGGGACGATTATGATCCTAATGTTCAGGAGACTGAACCTGCTGAAGGACAGGGGGCTCCTCATGCAGAAGATGATGATTTCAATGTGAGTACGAGATGTCTTTGGCATTTGGAAATTTTTTTTATCAAGAACGTCGTCTAGATTTATTTTCATTTTTTTTTATCTACAAAACTGCAACATTAATTCATTTTATATTCATTCGTAGTTAATGAGGTGATTTATTTGATCGCAGATGGATGCTGATTACGATCCCGTCAACTCCCTCCAGGAGGAATTGGCGAATTCGTCGAGAAAAAAGCGAAAACGTCGGTCGAAATTCGCGGAAATGATATCGAAGGAGAAACCGAAATTCGATCCAACGTTTCACACTTCGTACAAGGACTACATCGATCAGTACTACGGTCTGGATTACGAGGATATGATTGGGGATATGCCTTGTAGATTTAAGTACAGGGAGGTCGTGCCCAATGATTACGGTCTGTCCGTCGAGGAGGTAATTTTTTTCTGATTAATTGCTCAACAAATTTATTTTTTAATTCATGACCAATTGAATTAATCCTCGAGAGTTACTCATTGCTGTTTCTTATCGACAGATTCTCATGGCCGACGATAGAGAATTGAACAAATGGTGCTCCCTGAAAAAAGCTCTGGAGCACAAACCCAAACATCAAGAGATTCAGGAAGTTAAAATCTATCGAGAGAAATCATTGAATGAACCGTATAAGAAAAAAGTTCTCAAGAGTTTGTACGAAGAGTTGGAAAATTCGGAAAATCTTCCCGAAGGTAGTGACGAAAATTCTGTGAATAAAAAGAAGAGGAGACGCAAGAAGGGAAGTCAAGTGGAGGCTGTGAAGGCTGTGAAGGCAGATGTGAAATTGAGCTCGTCTCCACAAGAAAAGACTAAAGATCTTAAGACTAGCCCTGCAGAGGAGAAGGTCGATAAGACCGAGAATGAAGAGGAGCCCCCAAAGAAAAAAATGAAGACCGAAAGGGTCAAGAAAAATCAACAAGGAGATAAAACTCCTGGAGAAAAAATTGTTAATGGACGAAAAAAATTGCAAAAGTCTCCTCAAAGTTCACAAAACATCGCTGGAAAATCCGAAGATTGTCAAAATCAATCAGCACCGAGGGAGAAAAAAAATAAACAGCGACAGAAATTGAAAAAATCCAAGGGCTCCAAGGACTCGAGTAATCCTCTCATCGCGTCTCTAGGTGATGAGCGACTCAAGGCTTATGGAATTAAGCCGAAGAAATTCAAAAAGAAAATTAAATATGGCCAGCAGTCGAGTGTAAATATGAAGAAAAAGAATTTTCGAGGGGTTGTTAAAAATCAAAAGTGAAATTTACAAATGTCCTTGATTTTACCAGATTTTTAATTTGTTCTGACGAATTTCAGAAAATATATTTACCATAAATCAACATCTCCACTTTTGTTAATCCTCAATTAGTTAATCAGCTGCTGTTTTCGTCGGTGGCACTGCTACCTCGGTCGGTAAGTAACCCCCGCAGTGGCGGGAGGGTAGAATTAATTTTTGAAAGTCGGGGCACGTGCCCTTGACTACCAGAAGGGAATACCCTCAATTTACGAACGAGAAAATGGCTTCTGGTTCATTGAGAGAGACGGAAATGTAGGAAAAAAATTATCGTATCGAAATTCATCGATTGCACATCAGATTAAAACACTTACATCGATATTTATTAAACTCCATATAACATTCTCGTACAATTTTAATAATAAGACATTATTATCATAAAATATATATTCTGTGGGACGTGCAGTGTGGGATATCGTTAATCAACAGTATGAGGACTAGATACAGGAGAAATAATTATTCAATAAATTAATGAAGATTTTAATCTGTAAATGTATTTGGCTTAAATTGATATATCGCCTACTCAACTGTCGCTCCTGCCAAGTGGTGTATTGCGATGATGAGTAACACTTGACAGGTGCGATGGCATCGAGACAGGTGTACAAGTTACGGTGGTAAATTGACGGTATGATTGGACACCTCGTTGTGTCCCTGGGATATTTCACATTTTTTCTCGTGCAAAGGAGATTATATTCTTGGGGATTTCTATTAGTAGCCGGCCAATTCAGCGAAGGTCGAGTCCATCTCGTCGGCGAGGGACTTGTATCTGTCCTTGTTGATTCCAAGCTCGTCTGTAAAATTTTTTTTACAAAAATATAATGAATTTATTCGAGAATTTGTATCGGTGAGCAGGAGTCGTGTGGGGACACTTCACAGGTCAATTCTATTCTCAATTCTATTGGGGAAATATAGCATTTGAACCCGTTAAATAATTAGTAATTAATGATAATAGTTAACAGGGTTTCACAGAGTTTTTTAATTTTTCGATTCATAAGTTTAATCTAAAAAATTTTGGCTTTAATTTCACGAGCGATATTCGGAGGAAATTGACCTGTTTTGCCCCTTCACATGACTGCTGGGATAATTCATAACTCAGTAAAATGTCTACTGTCTGAAAACACAGGGTCACCAGGGGGGAGTCGCTCAGAATTTTTATTTAATGATTTCGTGGTGTTTAGGACTTTTGGAATTGAGTACTTCAAAAATCCGATTTTTTGGAATTTTTAAAAATATTTTCCAGCTCTGCACGATTTTTTTTTCAAGAAGTCCAATACCACTTGCGCACGCACTCGAGATTGTGATACTGAGCTGCGAAAATTCCAGGGAATCCCCGAAAGCTGTCAACCAGTCGAGACGTCATAAACAAGTATTTCACTCCATAAAATGGAAATTAAATTTCTCGCGAATTCCACGAAAATTCTGATTGCCCTCCCCTCAAGTCCCCCATAAAATAATGTTAGATTCATTAAACATGTGAGGAATAATCTCTGCAGCTTTGCACTATTTGCAACAGCCAATAGGTTCTCTCTCTCATTCTTTGAAAACATCCTAAAGGTGACTAATAGGCGATTTGAAATTTCGCGTAATTTTGCACTACTCATTGTCTGGGGACTACCAAAAGTACCTGGAATCTGACGTTGGACGCTGTGAAGCTAAGTCATTGCTCTTATTACTCGCCCGTTTAATTGTCATGTCTTGCAAAATTTTGAGGATAATTTATTCAGAGATAATATGGATGTGAGAAGCGTGTTAAATGTCTCGGTGTCATTGATAATTATTCACGTGTGAAAAAATTCATTAGAAAAATCGAGCCCTGTCTCTGGGAGTTTTCCCTGAATTTCTATTGGATCGTCACTGAAAGATTGTGTTACAGATTTTTCAATGAGGGAAAAATACCCAAAAATAGCATTTTCAAAAGAATATTCTCTTCTGAGATATTTTCACAAGTTATTAAATCGTAGAATTAAAAAAAAACATGATCTATTCATTCTATCAAAAATTAGATCTAATTAATTACATCAATTGTGTATTTGTCAATGGATCTAATTAATTGATTTCAATCAATTGTAATTAAACAATATAATTAACTGAGTTTAATAGTATCGATGAGGATAAAAAATAAATAAAATAGTATAAATTAATCTACCGTCAGTGTGTTAGTTACAATCGACTTCTAGATTTCTCTATTGAATTTTTTCACTCATTTTCGTGATAATATAACAAAATTGAATATTTAGTATCCGCTAAGCTCAGCAAATGTCGAATCCAAGTCGTCGCAAATAGCTTTGTGTTTCTCCTTCTGATGGGACAACTCGTCTGCAATGAGAAACGATAATTTTCCTCCATCCTCAGGGTACTTCCGCAGTAATTATGTGAGAGCCAAAGACAAAATGTGCCGTAGAATCCAAATTTTGAATCTTTTTTCTTCAGTAAACAGCAAAAATTGTCCCGAAACAATTTCTATCGAGTTCTGTGAATCTCCCATCGAATCCCCATCGATCAATCGTCACAAAAAAAATATTAAAGTGCACAATCTTTATCCCCACTCCTCCTTTCCAAGACTTACTGCGAAAGTACCACAACCACTTCCAGATGTCTGTCATGACAAGTACCTAATCTACTGTCTATTTTTCACGTTGAGTCAACGAGATGTGAGTGTGTTATTAGATAATTATTATATTATAATGATAAGTGCGATTGATGTCTGACCTTCGAGCCTGTCGACCTCCTTCTGCAGCTTCTTGACAGTCTTCTCCGCGAATTCAGCTCGTGCCTCGGCCTCCTTCAGCTTGACGGTCAGGGTCTTCAGCTGGCGTTTGAATTCCTCGACTCTTTGGTTGGCCTGAATTTCGAAACAATTGTTTACATTTGAAGAAGCCAAAGCAGGAGAATTTGTTTACCTTTTCTTCCGAGACCTCCAGGGACTTCAAGCTGTTACCAACGACCTTGAGTTCCTCTTCCAACTCCATGATTTTCCTAGATGCGAAGAGTATTTCGGGAATGAATAGATCGATCGATTTTAGAACGAGGTTTTACTGTCTCACGTCCCACCAATTTTCTCACACAATTTTTAACGGAAATTCCCCAGAGACATTTCCGACCCTGGTGACAACACTGATGAAGGACAACTGATACTTACGCCTCACCGGACTTGACGCGATCCTCAGCGACTTCGAGTTCGTCCTCAACGAAGGCCAGTTTACGTGATACTTCGTCGGATTTACCATCAGCGTCTTCAGCGAGGAGACGGGCCTCTTTGAGCTGATTCGTCAGCTGGTCCATTCGCTCCTCGTCCTGCTGGGCGCGGTTCTCCAGGACTTTGCACATACTAAGGACATCGTCAAGTTATTTTGATTAAGAAGATGCCGAAGACGAAGAAAATAAATTTTAAAAATCCGAAAAACCAGATTTTCATGAATAACACACCGGCTAGACTCGTCAGCAGCTTGCGACGCCTCCGTCAACTTGGCGGTGGCGGTGTTCAGACGCTCCTCCGAGCGCTCGAGGTCCTCCTCGATGAGCTGGACTTTTCTGTTCAAAGCGGCGACCTCGGACTCCGCCTGGAAATCATCAAACCATCAGACACATCGTCCCACAACACCTCGAAACACCTGGAAATGGAATGTCAGATGAATGCTCACATTGGTGAGGGACTTCTCGCGCTCCTCCAGGTCCTTGTTGGCCTGCTCAAGGGCTCCCTTGTTCGTTGTGAGATCGTTCTCAACCTGGCTGAGCTTCTTCTGGAGATCGGCGACCTCCTCCAGGACCTTGTCTGCCCGCATGTTGGCCTCTTTGGCCTGTCCCTCACAGACATCGGCCTTGTCCATGGCATTGTCCTTCTCAAGCTTCATCGCTTGCATCTTCTTCTTGATCGCGTCCATGGTGGCAGCTTTTTTGTCTCTCCTTTCTCCACGAAATTAAATAATTTTCTGGAGACATTGAGAGGTCGTTGATTAACAACATTATCAATATTAATATTACGTTTCTTAGATTAAAATTAGATGTATTAAATTGAAAAATCGTTCAACAACTCAACTTCTCAATTAATATTAATATTAATTGAGGATTTGGACGAATTATTAAATGATTTTCTTCTTCGAAAGAATCGATAGGATAGAAAAATTCAATCGATAGGATAAAAACAAATTAATTAGATATTAATTTAAAAAATTAATTTCACTGCAAACAAAACAATTAATTGAAAAACATCGTACACATTAATTAAGATAGAGTTTTCCCCCATTTTAATCCCCATTAATCCCCGAATTTCGTCCGAATCTCCAAAATTAATCGTTGAAGTCCCTGATGACTGACGATTCCTCCCGAAGCCAGAAAAAATTGCTCATAACAAATATCAATCTCCAATCACTGATACATCATCCCACAGTATCCGTTCCCCTCTCCACAACCCAAGAACTCGTCTCCGCAAATAGCATCTACCACCGAACACCCAAAAATAGCCGACAGTGGACCGTTTCCTAGGCTGGATATGAAGTATACGATAGAAGCCACCGTAACCCAGAAGACCGAGCTTTACTTGGCCCCCAACGAGCGCCGACATTCGATCTAAGTGCCTCCACAAAATTATTAATAGATATCAACATTTGCGAAACATTCCAAGCTCGAGCCTACGCTTTTTAATGCCCACCCTCGCGTCAATCCAGCCGCCATATTTTTCCCCAAAATTTTTTTCCCTGGATCAGTTACCTCATTCTGCGAGAGTTATCGTCCAACATCGAGACATCAGCCAAGGACATTGTCCCCAGGTCTATTTGGGGTGTACGAACCGATCTTGGGGCACCTCATTCACGAGAAAAAACACTCGAGGAGAAAAGCTCTGAGGAATTAAAGGAAATAAATTTTGGTACCAAAATGTTAGGGGGTTGGAGGGGGTGGAGGAGAGATTGTCAGGGGTTATGCTACTTACGACATTGCGAAGCAGTTAAAAGCCCAAAAGCATAAGCGATAATGCACTAGTGACAACGCCAAGAGTTGGGAAATCCACATGACTCTTACTCCCTCGTTGTCACACCAACGTACACCACAAAACCGATTTTTAATTCCCAACTCTTTTGTTAATTCGATTGCGATGCGCCAGGTGCCGGTCAGTGCTGTCAATGTAGAGTTAGGATATCGTTCACAGATGTCTTGTAGTTCTGTTGGACTCGCAACCGATTTTTACAACTTACCTACCCTCGCGAGTAGAGCGACGCGCAACGAGTGTCGAAGCGAGGGACCGAGTTACGTGCAAAGCTCGGGAAAAAGCTCGTTGGTGGGGCCGCCAAAAATGGCGAGCTTGGGGTAAAACCGATGGCTCTGCGCACGTCTTTCCAACATTCTACTCCACATTTTCGGTAATTAAGGGAGGGGAAGGGGATTGGGATGGAGTTGGTGGACTTGTGGAGGGTACGCCATTGTGCGCAGGAAATTTACAGGGGGTCTGCGCAGGTTGCGAGCGGGTCTGCGCAGGTCTCGCGGACGATACGGAGGGCCAGCTGGGGGGTGAGTGTCTGATGCACTGAGAATAATTATTTATTTATAATGAATACATAAGTTTATTTAAATAGCATGAAATCGGCTTTAGGAATAAAGTAAACAATTTTTTATAATTTTTTTCATATTGTTTATTGTTCAGGAAAATGGTTTCAGGTGCGATGTGACAAGACGAGTGGACTTGCGAGGCGGATCGATCGATGAATCGATGGGGACTCGATAGGAGATCGATCGTTGGGCGATCGTTGGGCGACCGTTGGATGATTGTTGGTCCATCATTGTTCGATCGTTAATGCGGGATAATCGAGGAATCGAACCGCCATCGACCAACACTCGATTGAGGGCTCAAATCGATCTTTAGATCGAGTAATCGATTAAGGATCGATCGAATGAATACATTGAGGATTTTCGCATTTCGAAAATGTGAGGGGGAGGGAAGGAAGTGGGTTCGATTGGACAAAAAATGTCCTCCGGACGATACGAACTTGATATTTTTTTTCAGCTCATTCCAATGGTATTCGACACATTATTAATAGATCGTCTCGTATCGTGACAAAATCCTATTATTGGAAGGCACAATTCCCCGGTAAAAATTATCATCGTGACCCAGAAATCACCGGGTATTGGGGCCAAACTCTGGGGCGAATTTAATCGTTGAATATTGAAGCTGCAGAAACTCCAGAAAATTGGAGAAAGTTTACATCTCCGGTTGATCTCGTAAACTAAATTTAGGTGAGTTAAATTCATCGGATGAATCACTGACTTGCAGTTCTGGGTCTAATGCAGAAGATATTACAAAAATTCACCGAAGAGGAGTCACATCACGTGATAGTCCCGACAAGAAGACAATACAAATAATCACGAAATCACCCCTCAGTCACCCCCATTGCAACCGGTTATTGTCCGGCTAGATAACTCCCCGAGGAGATTCCCCAGTCGATCGATTTATCGATTTATTTGTGGACAACAAAATGTTTTCACGAAAACACGGGAGAGAGAGGTTTTTTAAATTTCAAAGAATTTCAAACAGATTAAGAATAGAAATAAATAGAATGAAGAGGAGAAACTTTGTCTGCTTCACGTCCCACTCACTGATTTACTAAAAACAAAGTTCAAAAAAAAAAAAAAATAACAAAATAAAGACTTTTTGCAACTCAATAATTTAACGAACTGTAAAACAACATTCAGTAAACGTAAAAGTTTCCAATCAGCTCTAATCAAAAGACAAGAAATAAATCGAAAAACCAAAAAAAATCCAATAAAAATAATTAATTAAAATCAGATTTAATCAATTCAGTCTTTGAGACAGTTTACAATCACTTAATAGATCAATTTTGAAATAATAATAATAATAATAATAATAACAACAATGGGGATTGGGTGGAGAATATTTAATAACTGAATAAGTTTGAGGATTGAAATAAATAATTTATAATTTCAAATTAATTTTCATAATGTTCTTTATTCTCCTTGACGCTTAACATTATCCTTAAAAAAATTGTTTCATTCATCATAAAACGAATGATTAAAGCCCACACACCGGACTCCCCTCATATTTATTCAAATTTAGTGATGATCATCGTCACCGAGGATAGGCACTCGATAATGTCGCCTCGAGTTAACGAAAACAACGGAAACGGATTAAAAGACCAAAAATATTGGCTGAAACGAAAGCATTCCGACTGATAAATCAGCCGGCACTCCCTGGACGTATCTCCCGTCGTCTTCCTCGTGTATCCTCCGGTATTTTACGAAATAGAATATATACGCAGCAATAGATTCCAGAAGGAATGTCGTACACTGAGAGAAAAATCTAGAGAAACGAAGGAATATTAATTATTTCTATAATTTTTTTCTTTGTTTATCGTGCCTTATTTTCATTGGGCCCATTGGGATATTTTCCTGGGGAGTTTCAATTTTTTTTTCAATTGTTAATGGCGTATTATGGCCCTAGGCAGGTAAAGTATCGTCTGAGGAACGTGAACTCATCAGTGAAAAAGTACTTTTGGTTCCTTGGAGCATAAAAGTACTTTTTCATCGCAGTCAACTTCAGGTCACTCACGAATTTATTTAACAGACGAGAGTTCCTCGTAAATTTGCATGCAAAAATTGTTAAAAATATTACAAAATTATCTGCGAATCCTCTTTTATACAATTTTTATTTTATTTGCAATGGAAAATACTCAGAATAATTTTTTTTCGTTCCCAAATGAGTTGCAATATTTTTCCCTCAGTGTAACGATATGTTTAGAAAATACTAATAGGCATTTTGTACTTCGAAAATGTGTCTCGGGTATTGCAAAAGCTAATTGAGCGCAAATAGCTCAAAACAACGTACCATTACGCCATGAATACAAAAAGCGACGGAAAAATCATCGAATAACAAATATATTACACTAAATTACGAAATGGAGAGAATTGCCCGAAGATTCTGTACAATTCATGAAAAAAATTTCGATTTTCAAATTATCGTGACATTTTTTGTTCATCAGCAATAGTGGAATAATGAATTATTGTATCTAGCGAGTGGAAGGATGAGGGATTATTTAATTTTTTATTCGATCCATCGAAATTCTCTTCGTGATGCTGTGGTTGTTCTCTTCTGGTGGCAGTGTCATTTGTGAACGTGGTCTAATTAATCTCACGTTCGATTTAATACTCGTTAATATCCCGCAAGATCAGCGAATGTTTGGTCCATCTCGTCGGCAATAGCTTTGTACTTACTGCGCTCGTTCGCTAACTCGTCTGCAACGATAAGACGGGGAACACATGCGATTAGTGAGGTACAGTGTTAATTAGGGAATACGAATCGTTAAAAATCCCTCAATCATCATATCAACTTGATTTTCAAAAATTCAAATAAAAATATCATAAAAAATCGATGATTTATCGAACCTTATCAGTGTTAATAGGCTTTTCGAGGGTTGAAGGAAGGGTAAATCATCACCAGCCTCTCCATTTACCAATAAACAAGGTATTTGTTAATTATTATTACTCCAAAGACCTTCACCTACCCTCGATTTCCCAAAAACGAGATAATGACATCCAAAACAATTTTATCATTTATGTATGACAACGAAACGTAGAAAGATTTTTATTATCTCAAGAATCTCTCAAATACAGTACGTCTTTCATATTTATTTTCCAAAATTAAATAGACCGGGTATGAATAAACAAACATCGAATAATTACAATATATTAATTTAATTACAACAGTACAAGTGAATAATCAATCGATCAGTGTGCGTTGCTGAATCGTATCGATGATGTCAGCGGTGCTTTATCGATGTTTTTGGATACGTGATGATGCATAGATTAATCCTAATGAATTTAACCGACCAGCTCGGTGAAGGTGAGGTCCAGGTCGTCGCAGATGTATTTGTATTTCTCCTTCTCGTGGACAAGTTCGTCTGAAATCGAATGCAACAATTAAATACAACTTCTCCATCAATTTAATCGTTTCAGCCTATACCAAATGGAATATAATAATAATAATAATAATAATAATTTATTGAATGATTTTCGAGGTGTCACAGTGACAAAAAAAAATGTTTAACATTTCGTTGCTTCGTGAAATAAAAAATAATCTAGGGAACGTTCCTAGAAGTCTACCCTGGCCTTCAATGGCTAAATATTGTTTAAATATTTATTTATTGACCCCCCACCCTCCAAAGGCATTAATATGTTAAAAGCCCCCGTTGATCCAACTTACGTAAATTGTTATAACAAGTGCAATGTAATAATTAAAGGCAGTAAAAATCGAAAGCTCATGTCAAGCGTATTAAACTCCATAAAGCTCCTCGAATGCATTGTCGAGTCCATCTCCAATTTCCTTGTACTTCTCCTTCTCAGCGACCATTTCATCTGCAAGCAATTATCAATTCCTCGAATTAAGAAGCATTATCTCAAGAGAAATAAAAACAAAAACCTGGGAAACGTGCAAAGCATCGGTAATAACTTCAATGGCTCGTCTATTGACAGTTTAATCCACGAAATGAGGTCTTAAGGTTGTCAAGTTTCCAGGGTAAACAAGAGTCACGGTTAAATGGGTGTGACAGAAGGTATTGGTTCGCCATTCACGTCATCCACTCGACACCACATGTTACGAATTGCAATTTTAACTCGATGTGAGGCTCATGAATCACGACAGTGTTCGTTGTACTACTTGTTCCCGAGGCCTTGGGGATGTTGATGGGGTGTGAAGGTTGAATTGTCTGATTGGTTTATTGACCATGTTGATAATATTTTCGAGACCATCGTAATGAGTACAGCCGTAATGAGCCGGAAGAACACGAGTGGAGAGAAAATTGGAGACTCTAACCTCACTTTTGTGTGACACTTCCAGTAGATAATTAGTCAAATGAGTTCGGAAGACTTTAATTAAATAATTGGGAATGTTTTTGTCTGCAGCTAACTTCAATCCTTTCAGGATGTTGCACCACGTGTGAGTAAACGGTACATTGTGTCCCCAGGAATTAAGATTCTTTTCACGAATTCACTTGGCCAATTAATCATTAAAAATGTGGCATAAAAAATACTTTAATTTAATTTGTTTGTTATTTATATCTTACCGTTCCCGTCATACGTACCATCTCCGAAGAACTTCTCCTCTTCCATGCATCACACATCAAGCGAATTAATTATCACACCACTTACAATTAATTG
Source organism: Diachasmimorpha longicaudata (assembly GCF_034640455.1). NCBI lineage: Eukaryota > Metazoa > Arthropoda > Insecta > Hymenoptera > Braconidae > Diachasmimorpha > Diachasmimorpha longicaudata. The sequence goes on from NC_087242.1 coordinate 2,926,883, forward strand.
TTACAATGAATATCACACGTGAGTAAATAAAAATAACAATAAAAAATCAAAAAAACACAAAAATTCAAAATGAAAATATATATTATAAACAGATTTATAATAATAGCAATATATAATAATTAATATTACAATGATATTAGTTGATTGTGTTTCAATTCATTCGTATCCTTCATTAATATTAAGTAAATTAATAATCTATCATTAATTAACTCAAGTAATTTAATCGGTTTATTTTACTCCCATTAATTTTTCGATTTAACGATTTTCCCATAATTCAATGGACTCACACCTCAGGGGCTCGATTATTTTATTGACAAGGGGGTGAAAATCAATAACGAGTAGAATAAAGTCTCGATCGAGCGATAAAAATTCTCTCGCGTTCTCACGAATTTTATTATTTATCGATGGAATAATGTTGTTGTCTCGTGGTCCCTCACGCAAGCCCTCGATTTGGTATCAATTAATTTTAAAAATAGTAAAAAAAGACAAACTATTGGATTTAATCGATACTTTCAACTCTCACAAATATTCACGCAGAACAATTTGGAATGTATATTCACCGTTTTAAAAAATCGGATAAATACTGGAGAATCGGAGGAGCTCAAAGAGCTGAGAACACGATTCCTCAACTAAACATCAATTACTCAATTTTCGGCAGTACTCAAAGGAATAGCGGTAATGAAACTAAAAACTCAATTTTTCGCAAAGTTGAACTGTTCAATCCTAAAGGGGCAGACGAAGAGAAATCTCGAGAGGGAGTTTTTCCGGAATATCGCGAGATCTAAGGGCGATAACGAAATTATCGTCAGGAACTTTTTGTCGTACGTCAAAAAAACTGCAAAAAGTACTCCACAAATTTTTTTCCATCCCCGATAGATTCCGAGATATTCACGAAAATCAATCGATGATTATTGACTCAGGGGTGAGGACAATAAAAAGAACTTTCTCAAATCATCAATATCTCCAACATAATGCGATTCGATGATAGTTCGATCCCGAGAAATTGACGATTGAAAAACGCTCATTTTATTTTTCACTCCCTAATTAACTTCGCACTCGAATAAATTCTCAATAAAACGTCTCATCGTTACAAATCTCATCTCGATATTCCGTAAATGATTATCGAATTGTAGTCTCGACTACACAATTTGACATTGAGCCATCACGAACCACGAAATGTTATCGGAAAAACAATTCACCGATAATTTGATAATTATTTCTTTAATAAAAAAAATATATATTATTGCCCCATCATGAATTGATCCAACGGTTTTTTCAATACCACGTTGACTCGCATTATTAACATTCTCAGGCACTCGTACATCACTCACTCATTCATCCCATTTATCTCGTGTGGACGGTGGAGTCTGAATTGTTATTTTCGATAATGAGGTGATTGAGGGGGCCTCAGACTGCTCGCTCTGGTCGTTTTAAATGTTCAATGCGTTGCACCATTATTCAGCGCGTAAGAAAAAAAAAATAAAGATAATGCAATTGTGTGGGAGAAGAGTGGGGCTGGGGGGTGGGGAAGGGGGGGGGGGGGGTCTTTTGTTAGGCCACCACATTTGAACACCGGATCTACATATTCTGGATGTCATGCAGAGTCGCCTCCATTTCCTCCTGTAGTAATTTGTTTTTCTCCCTTTCGCCAACGAGCTCGTCTGCAAATATCACGAGTTAAAAACACACTCGGGGGAAGGGGATAGTATGGTCACAATTTTGATTTTTTAATTAAGATTTATTTGTGTGTGACTTCAATTTAATTTCCTGAGTTTTTAAAATTATTCCTGAAAACGCCACAAATAATTTTTAAGGCAAAACAAAAAGTTCTGTGTTCACATGAATTTTGTGAATTTATCTTCTACTGCGATTATTATTTTTTATTTAGAAAATTACTCCATTGAGTCATTAGAAGAAGAAATTTTCGAAAGGATTTGAGGTGATGTTGCCCTCGTGTGACCATACTATCAAAATAAAATTGGAAATAACAAAAAAATAGTTAAACAAACCGAAAAACAAAACAAAATAAATTCAATCAAAATTAGTTGAAAACTCAGGCGTCATGACCTGGGGCTTTTCAGACCCTGGCATTAGGTATTAATTTAGCGTAAAACTTTTGTTGATTTTGTGATTCAATCGGGTACATGAATCACAAACAGAGGAGGTACTGTTTGACGAATTCTCGGTTTCGAGGCCTCTCCGTACAGTGGCCTCAAATCCCCGAATAGTTTAAAAGATTATCGATTTGGAATATGAACGAGAAATTTGTCGATCAAACGACCAAATTCTATACAATATTTCAAGATGAAAATTGTTGTAGAGATACGCACCCTCGAGCCTGTCGACCTCCTTCTGGAGTTTCTGCACCGATCTCTCGGCGAACTCAGCACGAGCCTCAGCCTGGAATATTCGATAATTGAGTCAGACATTATTTCGACATCACTGAGAACAATCGATGATTCATCGATTTCAGAATAACAATTTATTCGTTTAAATTATTTCTTTACTGATGGAAACAGCAAAATACCGAGGGATCTTTGTTTCTCATATAATAAACTGAGAAAACGAATAATTAATTAATTAATTAGTTAACTTGTAACATAATTTATTAATTACTGATCCTCGGAAAAAAGGGAGAAGGGAGAAGTCTCTTCATTGAATGTCAAAATGAATAAACATGAAAAACTCTGGAGAAACTGAGAATTTACTTTCCGATTATTCTGAGATCGACGAATGACTCACAGACTGGGATTCCAGTCGAAAAAAAAAATAATCGCATGCTTGTGTTTTTACAATGCACACACTCTCCGAGGAATTCCCCGTGTAAACACATCGTCGATAATATTTGAGTGCTCGACTTGTTAGTTTCAGTTAAATAAAACTTGTTACGTGTCAATGGGGTTCACAGATTCGATGGACATTTTCATACCTGAACTTGTGGTTCATATCAACTGGATTCCTGGGATATTAATGTCTCAAGTAATGATTTACGGATTAATTCACTCTGCCCCAAAATTGTAAATGAATTTAACAAGAACTGATCAGTGTAGATCATCCCCTAGATTCAATTATTTCTTAAATATCGATATTTATGGAGAAAATTCATCGAAGTTTTAAGTATTAAGAAAATAAATTGTTCTCGTCCCAATGAGAGAAGTGAACCCTCTCACGTCAGAATATCATAATTACCTCTTTCAGGGAGCTGCTTAAATCCTTAACCTGTCCCTCGAAATTCTCCTCCCTCTGTGTCAACTGGTTTTAGTGAAATGCACAGCAAACAAAAAAAAATAAATCGAGTTAGTGAACAAGAAAGCACTGGAGGTAATTGTCTCACAACTGAGACCTAGGGGCCCTCCAGGGAGTGACTCTAACTCATCCACTAAGCCTAACCAAGGGTTAAATATCAAACACGTTTTTTTCTTTTGTTATTGGTGAGTTGCTGTGATTGGAGAAGCACACTATGAAAAAGGCACTCGCGATTTATTGTGTACCTCCTTTAGACGAGTTGTCAGTGTCTTTATTTGGTTCTTGTACTCCTCCTCACGTTGGTTGGCCTATACACAGATGTGAGGTTATGTCGTCGTACGAAATATATGGTATTCATATCTAACGAAGCTAATTAAACATTCCAACTCTTTCTCAAGATAAATCTTTTGTTGTTCTCATGGAAATAATTTCATATTCAATAAAACTAGTCTTGTTGATTCACCACGTTCGACTTCTTCGCGAATATTTTGTAAAATGGGACCATTGTCTATTGTCTCGAGTGAAAAAATTGTTGGGAGTCTCACCTTCTCTTCGGATACTTCAAGGGATTTCAGGTTGTTACCAACAACGCGAAGTTCCTCCTCCAGTTCGACGATTTTACTGTGTGAGAAAAGAAAAAAATTATGTTGGAGCAATTGTTCACTTCCCATAAATTTTATACAACAATTTAAATTGCTTTGAAGAGGATAAATAATTTCTGAGAAATGTTTGAAAACACGAGATGATCCGCAGCTGGAGATGCCGCCATTTTGGATATTCCCCTTCGCTGTCTCAAGGGGCTTCAAAGATGGCGACTCTCCAACCTCATATTTCCAGACAATTCTCAGGATTGTTTACCCTCCAGCACGTGAGTATCAGTTACACCTCAAAAACACCGGAAGGAATCACTAGGACTCCATATTTGGAGGGGTCTCAACTCAATTAGTCAAGACGATTATTATCGTGGGGGTGAATTCACTAATGAAGTGGCCAAATGACAAGTTGACTCGCCTGCACTTGAGTTTTTGAAAGATATCTCCTAATCTAGAAGAGATATCGAAATTTCTCCCATAACATTTTTTGTAGTATTCACTTCGCTCTACAAAAAAGGTTATCATGAAAATTTTGCTATCTCCCCCAGATGTCGAGATATCTATCAAAAACTGATCAATAGTCGAAAGTGACTCATTTTGATTTACCACTTTGCTACTGAATTACTCATTATAATTAGTGCTGAGGTGAATTGCGAAAAATGTTGGGTAAACTATTGGACTAATACTCCCCCCTGATGAGGTAAAAACTTTACTTACGATTCTCCAGCCTCAGCGCGTTCCTCAGCACGCTCGAGATCGGCCTCAACCATTGCCAATTTACGGGCGACCTAATTTAACGACACAGGAACAATTAATTCAACGAATGTCCTTAATTTTTTTATCGTCTTTCCTGAGGCCAGTTTTCACAATAATTTAATTAAAACTTGAAAAACGTATGAATAAATGAGGATATTGTTCCTTGAATCCATTTTCTTCGAGACATTCTATTAAATTTAATGAGGAAACCTTCGGTTGTCCTCAATATTCAATTTTTTACAACAATCAGCTGCTGATGGAGCATAAAAATGATATGCTGTGAATCACAACAATGAAGGACTTGTGAAAACTGACTTCATGGGTAAATATGTCATATCAATATTCAGAAACACTTCACGAGGTTAAAAATCAGTTCATCAGGGCAAGGGAACATTGCAAGAGATATTTCAACGAAAATTTGATGACAATTTCCACCAGAATGTCAAACTATGGAAGTGAGGTTATGATTGTGCATCCTAACCTCTATTTACATCCCATCCACTAATGCATAATACGTTAAACTCGTGAAATATCGTTTATGTCAACAAAACACTCTCAGATGTCACTCGGTTGCTGTTAAAAATAAAACTATTAAATTATTCTTAGAATATCACAATTTCTGCTAGTCGTTACGTCAGCACAACCTGGAGGAATTAGATCTGGTGAATTTAATATTAATTTGGGAATACACTCCATCGTTAATGATGATGTGGTTAATGTCATCCAGAGGCTGAATGTACCACACAAATTCAACCTGCTGAGCCAACTCAAAATGGCTTTTTTCTTTTGCATTCCCCTACCAAATCGTCATTTACGATTTTCTCTGGTCAAATTAATTATTGACAGTTTGGATTCAATATTTTTCATAACTTTATTTAGCCTCAGCTTGTTCCAATAGACCTTTTCATTTGACAAACCGAAATGAAGTCAAAAAATCAAAAAACAAATTTTCTAAAGACTTTTTAAACGTAAAATAGTTTACGACTGTTTTCATCGTTTATTTATGTTCTTTTTATTTTAATAAAAAATTTATGATGACGTAAATAAGTCAAACTTTGTACACCTGAGAAAAGGACGTTGATGTCAATCAGAAAATGACAAATATCTTCATGTGATCAAAATCATTTCTCAGGATGTGCTTATTATCCTCATAATTTTTTGTCGTTTTGTAGAAAAAATAGTTTTCAATTTTCTTCTTAGAGATACATTAATGGTCCTTTAGGAGTGATCGAAGTGAACTTTTACCAAAAGTTATCATGACAAAAAGGTCTATTCTACCTGAAAACTTGCCTCATGTCCGCAGCCCACACCGCGATGACTCCGATAAATCACGAATATCAACCACAATGAAAGTACCAAAACAGTCTCAACCACGTCTCACGAAATAATCCCATAATCCCCCCCCATAATCCCCAACGAATCTGAATCACAGCACAAATATACCTGTCATAACATCTAACACTCCATAGAAAATCCCGTTTGGCAATTTTATACAAACGCTATACAATAGTTTATTGACATTTTAACTCGTAAATTTTCGTCACACTACTCGAAAAATTCTAGATCAGAATAAAAAAATATCTCGTCACAGTCTCAGATCAGACGTGTCGTTGTGCCACAACCGTTGGTCTACATGTACCCCTAATTACCCAGATTAATAATTGATTAACATCGCTGAATTGTCGATTAAACCCCACCCATAACATCCAAAATGGCTGACATTGAGAAGTAAAATTGTTGAATTGTCACTGCGTCGATTGCTTTTTCGTCAAAATTTTTGAATGAAAATTAAAGACAGTAATTTATGAACTAAAAACCGCACTTCATTAGGTCATATGTTCATTAAATAGTCTGCCATTCCATGATGACAATTTAATGAAGAAAAAAAAACCCCCATTACGATTTTCGATTTGCGCAGAGAATTTCACTGATCTTACAAAATCAATCGGAATTTTAACGAGTTTTTCCATTAAAAAAATATTGTCAGCAGAATCGCATCGGTTATAACAAATTCCCATCGACCATTGTGTATAAAAAACTAAGACGCCCGTGAATTATTTAAATTATTACATGAACCTGAAGGTCCCGTAAAATGTTCACCAGAATTTTCTCGGATTAATTTTTGATTAAAAAATTACACTTTTCTATCAATTTCCACGACACATCGTCAGATCTGCGTGACGAGGTCCCCTGCAATTCCCCAGACCAACTGCAGAGAGTATCAACAACCCCAAAAACCTCACGTTGTCCACAATTCCCTAACAATTTTGACACTTGCATAAATATCCACCAAAAATCTCCATAAAAAAAACTCAACAAATCATAAACAATCAAAAACCACACTTCACTTTCATCTCCTCAGCACCAGGTATTGAACATCTCCATTAATGACTTCGAATTGTGATAATCAAACAAGCGATTATCACAAGCACTGAATTCCCAAAAAATAAATCACCTTTTCATAGAACAAAAAAATGACAATTCGTTGATTTTTCTGATCTCGTGAATAAAATCACAAATAGACATTGTGATCACGAGATAACGCAAGTTAAACTGAGCACAGCCAAAATGGGAAACGATAACCCTTGTGGTAACCATGAACAACTCCATAATTTCCCCATACTCCACCCACCCCCCCCAAACCCGTAAATTTAACACATTTAACACACAGCGAGTTAGGGTTAGGCACTTTGCTATCGACTAGGAGCCACCACTGCAGTCACTTTTCATTGTTGGCTCTCGAACCTCATCGTATTTCTTGTCAGCCTCTTCGGCGAGGAATCTCGCCTCCTTCAGTTGATTCTCAAGTGCATCCATACGCTCTTCATCGGCCAAACTGCGGTTCTCGAGAATCTTGCGGGCGCTTTACAATTAATTAACGAAAAAAAAATTACAATTAATTAGGCTGATCATAAAAATATTAAGAATTATTTTGAAGTTCTCGAAGACTCTGCTCAGGAACTACTGGAATTTTCCTGAAAACCTCCCAAACACGACCAGAAATCAAAACTTCTTCTGGACAAATTTCGTTTTTTTAAATAAATCTGACAACTGAAGGGAGATAGAGAAATTATTGTCAGTACCTTTTTTGTAGAGCAAGGACTGGGCTACAAAAAAGGTTCAGATGACTTTTGCTGTATCTCCCTTAGATTCCCAGGTATTTCCAAAAAACTGAAGGTGTGGAGTGTTAATGTCAGTGAAACATCTGAATAACATCTTCCAGATGAATCAGATAATTCTGAATTTGATTGCTGGTGGTGGGTGCTAGTGGAGGTACAAAGGTAATGATTATCCCTTGTCACGCAAACCCACCTCCTCGTACTTCTTATCCGCCTCCTCGGCGATGAGCTTGGCCTGAACCAGCTGTTGTTCCAATGCGGAAACCCGGTCATCCTCCATATTAGTGCGATTTTCAAGGGCCTTGCGTATCCTGATAATTTTTTTATTATTCAATTTAATTATTATTAACGGAATGCACATGCGTTGGAAGTTCATACGATATTTCTCCGCCAATGCAATGATCGTTAAGTATTTTAATCGATAAAGTTAAGATGGAATGTCAGTTGATGAATAACGCGAGACACGTAGACTCCAAATTAGGATATCGTACGTCATTTTAACGTCATTGTACGTCAACTCTGGGTGAATATATTTTTATACTTTTACTCTCTTCCAACGATAGTGAAGTTCCTTACGAATGAGAGAGAAACTCGAGCTGATAAGATAATGCCGAATCGCTGAATATTCCTTTAGATTTCTTGTTTGCAGGTTTTGTTCAGTTTTCAGCGATTTTTTTTATCGTATGGCAATTATCGTGCGATAATGAGGTACAATCGTTGATTTAATGAAGTTTGTGTCGATAATTAAATGAAAAAAAAACGGTCCAAAATGAAAAATCGTGGACAGTTGTGCAGACACATTTTTTAAAAATTAATATCAATTCAATTTCATCTGAAGATTTAATGAAGATTTAATTATTCATCTGATGATGATGGTATTTAGGACATACCCCCATTGAAAATAACTTTACAAATTCGTTGACTTTGTGCCAAATAAAAATAATTGAAAAAAATGTTAATTAATATCTTGAAATTCAACCACCGACTGAAACAACACCTTGAAATTATTCAAAAAAGCGTTAATTATCGAGATAAAAAAATTTCTCACAACTCAACTAATGATTCATTCGTGAAATCGTCAGGAATTCGCTCGAGTTTCTCTATCATCATGAACGGTCATCTTCGATGACCAAGCAATGCTGTTACAGCAACAAATACTGATTCATCACGACTATAAAAATAAATCTCAACATTTGCTTGACATCTCGTTGAACTTTGGTAATAAAACTGAAGAATACTCCAATCATGGGATCACCTTGTCGTATACCATTGGTGTAATCCGTGCGAATGACTCATCATCGAGATGTCAAGCTATAGGTGGAAGTGAATAAACACGTTGTTTATCCCAGTAAATATGTGTGTGGAGTGAAAGGTTTAGTGAGGCTTCTGTCTTGGTCATCGAAGGGCACCACGAGTGCTACCAAAATGGGGAATTATCGGTAATGAACGAGGGAGAGAGCATTTTCAACGTGATATACCTGAACTCCAATTGATTAGTTGGATATAAATGAGGAAAAATGAATTAAAATAGTGGAGAAAAAAATAATAATTTGTCGTCTATTTCTTCCACAAACTCTGTTTTTTCTGATTGTGCTTGTGATTTTTGAATCCACTCAAAGATTAATTTACTAATGACTGAAATGTGTGTCTAAAATGATCATTTCGTCATTCATTTCATTATTAATATTTTTATTTTGATGGGACGATCTATTTGGTGTTTACTATTCCAGAATTTTCCTCCATTTTCCCCGTAAACTCCTTATTTTTTATCAAAAGTGATATATTTATTTTTGAATACCCCCATCTGGCGTTTATATCCACGACCTTTTTTCTTAATTCCTCCTAGAGGAGAATTCTGGTCCTGAGAAACCAGATACACCCAAAAAGTTCATGGTCATTCCCAATCGTCGTCTATCAAAAAAATAAATCGATATTTCCCCCCAAGCGATATTTTAACAATTTCGTGTGCTCCTTTCGCTTAAAAAAAATTCTATGCGCTCTCCCTCGGCCAGCCGACCTTCAATCCCCGGTAAATCCTCATTCGAAAATTTCCCAATGGTTCACTGGTATCACGATAAGACTGGGAGATAATTAAAATCTCACCGTTCACTCTCATCGGCGGCTTGGGAAGCCTCAGCGAGTTTAGCAGTAGCGGTTGCGAGACGCTCCTCAGACCTCTCGAGATCCTCCTCAAGGAGCTGGATGCGACGGTTGAGAGCTGCGACTTCAGACTCAGCCTGAAAAAAAAAAAACAAAAAACCAAAATGAGTAAAACTAAAATAACAAAAATTTTCACAAAAATATTGAGCCAATTCCAACGTCTTCTTTTGCAAGAAATAAAATTCCCCAATAAAAATATTCATTTAATTTTATTCCTTAATGTTATAAATATTTTCTTTGCTTTATATAGAGTCCTGGTGATCCTTCTCTTCCTAAAAAAAAATATTTTCCCACATTTTTCCCTAAAACGCTTCCCATTCGCTGTCGAGATATCTCGATGTTTAGTTACGTGTGAAAATTCTGTAATATAATCGATCATTTCACCGTTCACCGATTTCATTCCACATAACCGTAAAATACAGGTGTATTAACGATTCGATACATGACATTAACGTTAAAGGTGAATCGACAGAATATAAAAAAAAAAATCCGTCGCACCCAGAGTTTATTGTCAAACTGGGACACGCTCAAGTGGCTGAAATTGAACGAAATCGAGGTAATTCATGTTTTTCCATGAAACGAGCCCGGAAATCCGTACGATTCAGGAACTCGTGACGATCATTACACGCTCCCTGAGTTTCTCAGGGCAGATGAGTTATCACTGATGATAAGTTGTCTGTTTATGCCCTTGAAAATGGCTTTTCACTCGTCATAAAATTCGCTAGAATTTACACTTCTGTATTTTCTTAGTACATAACATCAAATTTATACAGCTCTACATAATTTTAAAAAGTACATATATAGGTATATATATATTACATGTACATATATACTTCATGAGTAAATACTCGTGGTTACTCAGTGCGGTCGCTACATTTCTTACATTTTTATTTTACATTTCACTAGGGAAGTGGTAAAACCAGAAAAGTTGACTCACCTCTGAGTCAAGTTTTTCAGCAATATCTTTGAATCTATGGAAGATAGCGGCATTATGCTCCCGACATTAATTGTAGGTCTCAATGTGCTCGACAAAAAAGGTTCTACAAACAATTTTCCTATCTCCCCTAGATTTCGAGATATTTATCAAAAACTCAATACTCAAGTCTGACTTGTCTCACTTTACCACTTCATTACTGAATTTTTGGGAGAAAATTTCTTTCTGGAGAAATTCACGGGGTAGAAAACAAGTTGTACCTGGTGGGGGGGGAAGGGGTGGACCACGACGAAGTGCTCTCCACCTCAAAGGGACATTGTGAACAATTTTCTTGTGATTGACCCTAATGTCCTATCGAAAGTGGTGAGATACAGAGGGGAATTATGCAACGAGTTTGTTAATGTTGAAGCTGTTGTGGAGCGTCTGTTATTACGTGTACAACAATTAGTGCCAATTTGCCAGGATGTTATGAATGACGTCAAGTTCATTTACCTCAAACTCCGGTGGTTAATGGATTGAAGGAGCTTTTTTTCAACAAGTTTGATGAACAAAGTCATTGAACAGATATTTACAATGCAATAATGTTCAAAATAAATGTTCCAGAGATATAAAATTATGAAATAACTTTCTGTTTGTTATTTTACGTAAAATTCCAGTGGAAATATAATTAATAATATTGTTACTCCGTATAAAATTAACAAATTAATAAATATTTTCATTGATTTATTTCGTAAATCCCAATGTTTATGGCTTCTCAATCGACCCCAAATGTTATAAAAAAAATATCTTAAATAGTATTTATTATTTAGATTTTAATTAAATATTTAATACATGAAAAACGATGGGACGATGCGATCCACCTATTTTCATTATTAAAAAATTCCAAAGTGCAAACAAATAAAGAAATGAGAGTTCTCCTTCTCCAGATCCTTTTCAGGACTGGGTCAGCTACCGGGAGTCAATGGCCCACGAAAACTGAATCAGCAAACTAGTGATTTAAAAAATAAATCCAACAAGAGGAATGAACCTTCAACAGACTATTGTGCAAATTTTCAGAACACCGATGACGCTGTCTGCACACCTGACCGACGTCCGACCTAGAAAACTCATCGAATCGAGACTAATCGTATTATAACACATCATTCACTGAGAATTCTATTCCACATATTCGTGTGGAGGTAAATAATTTTTTTCCCCTAAAAGACAAACTATTTTTTTTTTTCGCATTTTAAAATTTTTCTCATGAAACTGAGTCCCATAATCTTCTTTCTCCGGTGATTTTTCATGAGAAAAAATAAACCGTGAACCATTTTTTACGAGAACTGATAAGAATAGTAGGAGAGTTGGACAATGGGTCGATGAGATCATGGGCGTGACTAATGAACGAAGCTATTAGATTTCTATCGGAGTAATTACGAGTTATAGCAAACGTAATGAAACGAATATTTGTATTATTGAATTGTCCCTTGATAAAAAAAAGGGGTACGGGCTGTACTTTGAAGGATAAAATCTCCAGTTTGATGAGATAAAATTTTCAAATTTACACTTGAATATTCCATCATGGACAGCTCATCCGAATGGGCGCCTAAATGAATACATTACGTGTCTCAAGGTCTCAATTTATCTATAATTTCCCAGTCACGATTTCGACCTTAAAATCGTGGAATTAATACCGGATTATTTCGTCGAAAGAAAATTTGTGGATTTGTGAGGTCAAGTGAAGTTAAATGATCTTTTTAATCGCTAATAAAGTGTTGAAAAATTGCCCCTGAAATGTTGAATGATCCATCGCTTATCGACATTTTTTTAGTCAATGTCATAACATTATCTCATTCTTAAAAATGAGTCTTACTATTTTGATAATTGAGGGAACCCTCACATAGTGAATTTTTAATTAACTCGTGGAGGTCGAGAGTTTCCTAACTGAAGGACATGTTCTCTTTCATTGAATTGAGACGAATATATATTTTTTGTTTATATCAATTGCATTAGAAAATAAATAATTCATATTTGACACAAGACTGTTGTTCCAAGAGAACGATATTGCATTAAAATCATATTTTTCATTAGTTCATCCCCTATTTTATTTAAAGAAAGCCAATCACTTCCCTCGTGACGTCTTCACGTTCATCTTGATCCCCATATCGTTTCAAATATCTCGCCAATAACAAAAAATGAAGCAATTTTCATAATGACCTTTTATAGAGCCAAAAACATCCTCTCCAAAAAAGTCTCCACAAAAATTTTTCCATTATTTCTACATTTCGAGATATTTATAAAAAACGAAGGTAACAATTAAGCCACCATACCTCGTCCAACCACTTCACAACAGAACAGACTCCAAAATAAAATAACCCCCTCTTCCCCCAGTGGCCCACCCCCCGTTCCCTGAGACTCCAGATCTCCCCAAAAACCCCAAAAAAATCGATAAATCAAAATACCCCTCACCCTCACCCCTAAAACCCCTCAAATTTCATCGAAAAAAATCCCATCAAATCCCCATCACCTCCTCAGGGTCACGACAATCCATAAAACGTAAAAGAATGTGGAAAGGAACTTGACAAGAACGCGGTTCAGCCGAAGCGAGAGTCAGCCCCTCTGGCCCCTCGCGAACCTGAGGCTTGACGACTGCCCGCCCCCTAGACACGCACACGATCGATCCTTCCGACGCCGGCAATCACGAGAAATTCCTCACGACAAAATCAACACCGAATCAATGAAAAAAAAAATATTCCCAGAATCACCAGGAGGCCCCAAGCAACTTCATCATTCCCTCAAAATTCAATCGATAAAAATCGATTGCTGATTTAATCGTTGAAAATATAATCGATGTCACTCACTTCCTCGCGTCGCATCACTTCCACCTGCAACCGCTTCTGATACTCATCGCACTCGTCCTTGTACTTCTCCATTTCCTCTTTGGTCTGTCTCATTTTCTTCTTGAGAACATCGAGAATAGTGCCCTGCACTTGCATCGCCATTTTAATCACCGAAATATTAATAATTCCAACGTCGAACGAATATATCAGTCACTTATTGCTGTCACTGAAGCCCACGAGTGCCGACAAATATCAACCGATTTATCGTCAACCCTTGGTCAACCCGGTTTGCCTATTTATTTATCGTTGTTTAATAACTCTCTAACAATTTATTGATAATATATATTTGCCCGATAACACGAGAGAATTTTTTTGAGCGGTGATTATGCCCCGAACTGTCGTAACACGAGCGACCACTGACTGGTGGGATTCCACTGGTGAGCCAAGATGGCCGACTCCAGTGGCATTGTACGGTAGGCGCATGCGCAGTGGTGTGATTCAGGTGGTTGAACGGATGTGGAAAGTAGTTCCAGGGGGAGATTAGGGGCTTTTTTGCCCTCGACAGGGCCCTTTTTCCCCGAATTTTTCCACAGAAAAAATAATCTACCCTCGTGCAGTGAGAATGGGGGCGGAATTTCGAGGGGTTTATGTTAAAATCGGGGGATTTCAGGGGGATATTGGTACATAGGGGGGGCTCTGCGGCCCCTGTGAATCCCGGAAATACCGCGCCCGTGGCGACGCGCGCCCATTCGTTTGAATCGAATAACAATTCGAACATTGTTCAGTTTTTTCTTTTGGAGAGACAGGTTTTTTATGGAATGTTGGAACGGTTTGTGCGCAGCGTGGGAGAGACCAGAGGGGTGGGGCTTTGTGGAAATGGTTTTGGTGGGAATTTCAATTTTGCATACTTGCGTTGAAATTCCACAATTTACCAAAATTTTTAATTGACTTGAGGACTAAAATTTTGGGGCAAATTTACTTGAAATAATATTCAACAATCGTAATTTTTAGTTGCAATTAATTCATCTAGTATGATCGCGTTAAATAATTTGATGACTAAAATTCATTGATTAAAGGTACAATGATTTAACAATTAAAAAATCGTTTGAGAGAGGAAGACGAGTCTGGAAAAATTTATAAATATTCTCTCGTAAAAAAAATAATGAGGTTTTCATTCGAAAATATTATGATATCATTCTTCACACAGAAGTGAACATTCAGAAATGTCGATTGAATTTAACCGGGTCCCTCGGTCTAAATTCTCAATAATTTATCGTGGGCGTTAGCCCCGGTTTCATTACATTCACCAAAACCCAAGTTAAATGACCAACACCGACAGTTACTTCAAGAGACCCATAATATCCTCATTCCCCATTCTCTAACTGTCCCATAAATCCCTAACCGCCTAAATATTACCCACAAATTTCTAAGACATTTCTGCATAACTTCAACTGCTAAAAATGAAAAAAAAATTTCAATTTCCCACTCAGAACCTCAGACGACCCCGTGGTAATTTCATTATATTTTTTCTGCATTGCCGACGCGTTGATAATGTAGAGAAAACGTTAGAACGTTAGACGTTTCAGCTTTGAATAACGCGCCATGAATGTCAATCAAAGGGGCAAAGTAAGTGTGAGGAGAATTTCGATATTTCCCATTCGATTCCAGATGTGGGCCTGCGGGGTGGACTTTACAAGACAAAAATTCGCATTGATAAACCCCACCCCCCGTGATAATATCTCGATGTTTCTATCCCTTACGCAATTCATCCCTGAGTTATTCAGAATTCACTGGACGTCGGTGGTGTATTAATAGAAAATTCTATCAAACGATGACGTGCCAGTGCAGACATCGGGTAACTCTGAAGCATGAGATATTCGTGGGTGGTTGTATTTACGATTTAGGAGGGCGAAAAGAAAATCTCAAGGTGAAATTACCACCACTCGAGGAATGCACCAATAGCGTCTGACTATAATAAAAAAATTTACGTTATTTTGCACCAGAAAAAACTTTACAATTTTTTTTCCTCAATAATCCATGATTTTTTAGTTTATTCATAAAATATTGTCAAATAGTAAATATTTGCAGGAGCGTTGAACCAATATTTTAAAGAACAATAAGAACATGAGAATTTTTTAAAGAGAAAAAAATTTTATGATGCAAAAAATGAGGACACGAAAAACTGAAGAAAATAATTTTTTTAATACCTCCGGAAACGATTTTTTTCATATCTGAGATGATAAACTAATCGTTGTTTACGTTTCTATCCATCAAAAGTTGTCCATTAAAAGTGTTCCCCCTCGTAATGGCCCATAATGGCCCCCAAACTGTCCCCAATTCCACCAATTCATGCCCTCGTAAACGACACCAGTAAGAAACCTCAATCTACCCCTCTGTCCTGCCTCAACCTTCCCCCCCTCTGACGCCTAGTCAAGGTCATATCGGTCCTTTGCCACGTGGGTCCCCCGGGTGAATGGCATCCCTCGTAATCGCTTCAATAGTCCTACGTTTGTTACAATTTTTACTAAAAAATAATGGAAAAGTAGAGGCTATTTGCAAAAAATTCTAATGAAAGTGCCTCTGCCAGGGGAAACGTTCAAGGACACCCATTTTTTAATTAATAATTTCGAATCTTCAACCAACAGTCAAGACGATAGTTCATGCAAATTAATTAATTCCATTGTTATCAATTTTACAGGGAGGAAATGCTGAGATAAATTAGAAACTAATTACCATGTGGCATATTAAAATGAGTTATTTCTCTAATTTCTCATCCCAGTCTTCGAGAACGATCTTCAACCCACCAGAAACCCCAGCTATCCCCCACGTACATGAAGACACGACATAAAATAATATTTCACGTCTCATAACCTCCTAAATGATTCTCACATGAAATTAATTAACGAATAAATCGTCGAAAACGAGGGCTTCCACCAGCAACCAAAGAAACCCCTTCGATCTACCTTAAACTAATACTGACCCTCTTGAGCTGATTGCCCATGATATTCTGCAGTTCATTCTTAATAAGACTGAACTTCATCATGGTATCGCTGGAGAATATACTCGATCCAAAAGCCAATCCAGGATAATCCGAGCACCTCTTCCTCCTCCTCGCCTCCCTCTCCGCCTGAACCTCAGTTCTCTCACTGGGGCACCTGAGTTTCGCAAGCTCAGCGATCTCCGGATCCTCCTCATGTCCCTCATCATCAGAATGTCCATCGCCCCTGGCCCTCGCGACCGCGTGCTCAGGCTCAGGGCTGCTATCTTTTCTCCTCGTTCTCGATAACCTCTTGGGCGAATCTCTCTTATCATCCCACCGTCTCCTGGACCTCTGATTGTCGTCATTCCTGACATTTTCAACGATGTCATTCTTCTCCAGGCCACACTGCGCGGGCCTCAGACACAATTCTGCCTCCTCAGACCCACCAACATCGTGTTTATCACCTTTAACATCAACTACCACCACCGAGGATCCATCATCAATGTCAAATCGATCAGCTGAATCAGCGTGACGATGCTCTTCAGCATCGCCAACAGCAGGGCCACACTGCGCGGGTCCTCTGCTACCTAGAATATCGAGTCTACGTCTTGTTGTATGTCTAGGATGATGCTGATGGCCACGTCTTCTAACTGTTGATGACAATGTCTGATCCATATCCTTCGATGTTTATTAATCAGTCCTCCCCATCCTCCCACTAACCAACCTACTGACCCCCTTGATTTGTTACGATCAACTCAGCACTGCTACCACTGCACCAGGCACACCGCCATTTTGTCTGTCACTGCCTCCCTCTGCACACGTTTCGAGAGGCAAGAGCTCGATTCCCTCTCTTCCGTTGCTCCCTCCCCCCTCCCCCCTGTCAATTGACTGAACCTGTGGTGGTGGCAAGGGGCTGAGGGGGGGGGGAGTTGCCGGAATCTTGCCATTCCCAAATTGGCATGACAGCCCCCACCATTCCGGAGATTTTTGGATGATATCCAGATGGAGGGAGACAGTGGCGAGCGACTCAGTTGGTAAAACAGGGAGCGACAGGAGTTGATGTGTTGCAGTGAGGTAGATAAATGCTGGGTTTGGGGTACCGTATGGCGTTTTGAGGGAATGACAGATGACCTTTTTTGGAGGTGACGATATTTTGAGGAAAAAAAATTCTTCTGGTTTTTTTGGATTTTTTTTTACTGGGGAAATTTGATGGGGAAATCCTGGGGATATGATTTGTTGCTGGAAAGGGCGTCCGCTGGTGAGTTTGAGGAGTGAGAAAATGGTTTTTGTTTGGTGCAGACGAAATATAAATTATGGTAATTTTGAATCGTAATTAACTTTGGTTTTTTTGCAGGGGTCAGGTGTTTACCGTCGTAAATTGAAGGGGTGAGATCGAATGGGGAGGGAGATTCACCCACGAAAAATTCGAATAAATGAGGAACATTTGGCGTCAGTAGAAATGAGTTTCCAGTTCTCCAGTGAATTCCCAATTGAGGAAATTATTTCTCAATTGGTCATTGTGTAAACAGTAGCAGATTCTGTTCTTCCTGACTCAACAAATACCTTCGCAGTTTTGAAATAATTCAGCGTGGAATTGTTTAACTCCCTCGATAACACAAGCACTTTGTCGCAACAAACAGTCGTGTCATCCGATAACCGAGGAATGTGTTTGCATAAATAAATGTGTCAGACTTATCGTTGTACTCACATTCTGGAGTGCCTTGTCCTTCTCCTCGAGCTTGGTGTTGACCTGCATGAGGGCTTCCTGGGTCTGGTCGAGGTCATTTTCAATGGTCTGGATTTTTTTCTGAAGACCACGTGCCTCCTCCTCGGCCTTTTCATGAAGAATAAAAAATAATTAAATTCCTTTCGTCACGACATTGTCAACAGATTTTTTGCAACGTTAGCATCTAGCGACTTTGAATTTCGCGCTAAACGTCAACCAATGAGGAATAGGTGTACTATAATGTTGATATTATCCTCTTGATTTGACAGACGTTAATGGACATTTTGATACAGAATAAAAAATTATTTTATAATTTTTTGTGGAGCAGAAAAAAAATTCTACAGATGACATTCCATCACTTTAAGAATATGTTCTGTTTCTGTTGAATTATCCATTAGTTTTTGGGGATTTAATTAATTAATTAAGAGATATTTCTTGTAAAATTTGGTTGAGTAATTTTTATGGAAAATATTTTAAGAGAAAAAATTGTTTGCGAAATTCTAATTGACATTTTTCGTCAAAAAACGCAGTAAAAATGCAGTAAAATGGTTTGATAAATTCCTACGTCAAATGATATTATAATTATAAATTTAAATAAATGCGTAAATGACCTTTTCAGCACGAGCATTGGCATCCCGAGCCTGCTGCTCGCACAGGAGAGCGCGATCCATCGCGTTGTCCTTCTCCAACTTCATTCCCTGCATTTTCTTCTTGATCGCGTCCATGACGACTTCCTTGGGATTTTTTCACGTCAAAGGAACAAACCTGAAGACCAAAAAAATCCAGGTAAATAAATTAATTAAACTGAATGATTCTAATGATTTTATCCAGCAAAACGTTTTGCATTTCGCCTCGCAGACCCTGAGACTTTCATTGGAATATAATAACAAAACTATTAATTAAATATCATCATAATGAATCGTTTAAATGATTTTATATATTATTTTATGTAAAATATTGTAAATAGTAATTTCTCAAATTTATTTTTAAAAAAGTCTTTTCTGTTTTTAGATGACATTGGGAGAGAGACTTTTTGATTGAATATTTACGGTAATATATATTTACTATAAAGTATATTTAATATTATATTTAGCATCAACAATTGGCCCAAATAGTTAATAATTATCTAGATATTTCATTAAATTTTTTAAATTTTTAAATTTTTTTCCAGCAAATTATCGATCGCTTGACGCAAAAATATATTTTGAAATTCGGATGGAATACAATTTCGGGAAAGGACTTTTGCCAGGATCGGTTGCACTTTGAACCCGAGACCGGTTTAATCAGGAAACTCGTCTTGAAGTTAATCGACTTTAGTGAACGCTCGTACTCCAGAACATTTATTTATTAAATTCTCCGTATGTTCCTGGAGAACTAGATTTTTCGCGTGATTTTTTACCGTTGAATTCGTCTGCTCGATAATCGTTAGGGGGTTGAGCCCGAGCTTTTCTGGATCGCGGGGTATAATTAGCGATCCCAGTGGGCAAGCTTATTTATAGCGGAAGGTCTTGGCTGTGCACAGCCCCGGGCGACGCCCTGCCGGGATTCCACCGGAGTTTGGTAGCTCGATGATCGATAGAATCATCGACTAGACCGATTCCCTTACCCGACGTCATTCAGATTGCTTCAGGTTTGTGGATCAGGGTGAGCGACAAGTCTTTGGACATCGTCGAAGGTCGATCCTTGAGTAGATCGACTCTACGAGGAAGGATCACCTGGACCTGCTGGAATGCAGGTCCTTCCCCCAGTGACTGTCTCGAAGCAAAAAAATCATAAAAAATTTTCGGTTCAGAAAACTTTCTAATCGAACAATCGAAGTGAGAACTAAAATTTCAAAAATTCAGGAACCAAAATTATTCATTTTTTTTCCTCGTGATATCACTGGACCCCTGGCAGAGATGAGGAATGGCCGACAGTGGGCCGACATTTGGCCAATGCTGGCCGACAGTCGGCCGACTGTCGGCCATTCATCATCTCCTGTTAGGGACGTTACAAAAACTGGCGATGGAGATGACGCAAGAAGATGGTCAAGGAATCCGCTGTGTTTGAATGACGAGGGTGGTTTATTTTTAGAGCTGGGGGCGGAAGGGGAGAGGGGTGTTGTCCCCGTGAGAGGCACCATCGGGCCTTTTCGGGTTACGAAGAGCGAGAAGAGCATCAGAACGATTTCGAACGGTATCCTGTTACCCCCGGGGCTCTTTCTGGTATTTTTTGACAGTAATTGCACGCAGTGATTCGACAATTGCAGTGATTAAGTCTCGAACATGTAATTATCTGATTGAATGATTACCCAGACGAATGATGAATTTGACAGGTGCTCGTGGTACCGTTTGTCAACCGAGGGAATTTACATTTTGCTGATGAAAATTATGGGATAAATTAATTGACAGTTTGGCAATCGTGTTGTGTTATTGGAAAAATCAGAGACAATCGGTCAAGTCCTTCCTCAAAATCTCAAATATTGTTCATCTATTTTTATTTAATTATTTGTGTACCACCAAATTATTAGTTTGAACAAAACCGACGATTCCGATACCACTAAATTACGAATAAATTATCGGTCATTTAGTTTGAGAGATATCTGCGAATCGAAGGGAGATAGCGAAATTATCGTCATTACGTTTTTTGTAGAACTCGTTTCGCTCTACAAAAAAGGTTCTAATGACATTTTTGTTATCTCCCATTGATTCTGAGATATTCGTTAAATACTGGTCGGTATTCGAAAGTGACTTATCTCGTTTTACCACTTTGCTACTGATTTTTTCAACGTGAAGATGAACAGGTCTAGGATATGTTCAACCTGCTGACGTTGTTGGTGACTTGGACAATGGGGATTATGATAACAGCTTTCTCAGAAGAGTCGACGATCCGATCTCCTGATTTCCTCACGAGAAATATAATTTTTTCAGTCTCTCAAGAAGTTAAAGATTCGGAAAAAAATGTGAGTTAACTCGGCGATCCTTCAATTATTTAAATAATTATTTCGTTAGTTCAAAAAAATTAAATTCATAGTCAGTTGAAAGCGATGATAACTTTCATAATTAATCCAGTGACAACCGCAGGGACAAAGTGAAATGGATAATTAGAATTATAAAATGAAGTGAGAAATTAATGAATTTTGTCATCGGCCTGGGGACACGACCGGTGAATATTTTGTAAGAATTAAAATGTAATTAAAATGTCTCCAGGGCTTTAAGTATACGATGACATGAAAAAATCACATGTAATCACTCACTCGATTATCCTCTCGGGGATGGTGCGTCTTTGGTGCACGTTGAATCACAACTGGCGGCTCTTCAAGATGCTTCGCAGCGAGTTTCTCCCCTACCTCCGAGGTGCCGGTGCACGTTTCGAGAAAAGTTGTGAGCCTTGATTTCGACGCCACTGCGAAGTCTCCCTCCCACCATGGGGGGGTAGGGGAATATATCGCGAGTAAAAAAAAAAACTGAAAATATGGATGAAAAATAAAGAAACGGAAATGTATAGCAGCGGAGAATATCTTTAGATTCTGAAGACACGAGTGCAGAGGTTTGCATTCTGGTGGGGGCTGTGACGATGGATTTTTTTTTTTCTTTCGGAAATCTCGATGCTGATTTTCGACCTAGTTTTAGGAATGACACGGATTTGTAAATGTAACTCAATAGTTGTTGATACGAGAGAAGATTTTTTTCGTCAGAGAATTTTTTAAATTTTTTTGGGTTTCTCAGATCTGTTGCTTCACCCTCAGCAGAAAAAAAACTGAAAGTGAATGAGAATTTCTGAGCTACGAATTGTCAATTGAAATGGTCATAAAAAATTGACAGATGATTTTAAAACACTGTTCACTTGACAGAAAAAAATGTGGAATAAATAAATAAATTGAAGGTAATTTAGGGCAGCTCAGCAAGTTTTAAAAATGTTCAGGAACCCGAGATGTGGGCGCCTCCATTGTTGATCGTCCTAGGACCAGGGGGCGAGGGAGCCAAGGAAGCTGACGGTAGGGTGACCCTGAAAAGACAAGGAAGTATCCCACAAGGATCATCCTCTCGGCTCGCGATATAAAATCATCGACAAAAATGGTAAAAACTGAAAGAGAAAGGATCATCACCATGACAAGGCTGCACAGGTCATGCCATCCACAAACGAGATCAATGGTATTTGTATTTTTTGGCATTCCGGTCAGGGTGTGGGGTTTCCTTTTCCCGATATCCTTGAATCTTCCCATGCGTGTCATGGCCGATATCTTAGTCAACGCTCGGTCCAGCCTATTCGTTGCCTTTAACAGTTTGAAAGCCATCAGGTCCTTTTTTGGAGACAATGTGTCATCTGTCACTCAATATTTTAACGAAATAAATGAGGTAATTAATCATAATTGAGCTGCAGGTAATTCCACGATGCAGATAACAATTAATCCTTCATTCCTCATCATTAATTATTAAATAGGAAATTAGTCCTCGTGTCTAAAATTACGATTTCATATACAAATGGAAGACTTTATTCTCAACTTCTATAGTAAATTACAACATTCCTTGTTTCTTTAATTATTAAATAACGAGTTAGAAAACTTCATATTTCATTTAATATAAAAAATAGGCCTGCAGAATTACTAATTCTAACTAGGCACAGCCGAGAATGAAATCTTTAAACAAAAATATAGAACAGAAAGCTTTTTAGAAATATTTTTCAAAATAATTGTATTTAATATTGTAACGAAATCAATTTCTACTTATTTCTAATAGATTTATTTACTCTAAAGATATATTCTTTTATAGTCTTTGTAACTTTCAGTACAATTATCTTCCTCGACACAGCCTCCATGATTAACGTAATTATGACGTGATAAGAGAGAATCATTAAAAAATTAAGAAATTGATAATTTTTGGAAATCCATTCTTCAAAGTATTTCAAAACGACGTCAAAATCGGCAACAACCGACCATTATTGTAACAATGAAAATAATTTCTTCTCACCTATGTATACATAAGCTTGATTAAAGAAAGTGGTAAAGTCAGAATTTTTTTCTACATTTCGCTCGGTCGGTAATGTAGACAGAATGATTGAATAATCAGTATTTTATTGAACCCCAATTCAGTTCAATTGGCACTTTAAAAATTACTATATTTGCTACGATGTTTCTAGTCTAAAAACATGATTTCAATTATTAATAAGATGCTAGTTGAATTAACATTATTTTATTCCCCCCGATGACGCCATAAAAACCTTAATAGCAAAAAAGAATAAACGTCTTCATCCCACATTGATACGAGTACAAACGATCCAGAAATCTTTCCAAACGTGAGAAAATGGCGTAAACGTCCTAAAACTCAATTTTTTTATCAATCTCACGCCGATGGCAGTTTGACTAACGATATATGGCCTCTACAACTCAGCATTTAATTTCGAAACTCGTAAAAAAATAGGAGAAGTAGTTGTAAAGGTACCAGACCCTGTTCTTAACTCACAATACTGAGTATATATGTAAATATATATGTGAAACGTATGAAAATAAAAATAAATATCTGATGGTCCTTCACTGGGCATGTGGAATCGCCCAGTGTTCGTCGATCAACAGCTTGTTGATGTTAATGTCCACGTCCTTGGAGGAAACGTCGATGAGCTCGACACCCAGGACGAAACCATTGTGAGCCGAGTTGTCCTGCTCAAATTTCTTGATCTTCAGTACGAAATCCCGGTTCACCACTAGCTCCTGAAATCTCAGGCAGGAGTCTAGGGACCAGTCTCCATGTTTTGGATGAACACCTGGGGATAATTATGGGGATTAGAATTACCTACGAAATGTGATCACAAATTGCATTGAACAATTGTCCAAGTCTTGTGAATCATTGTAGCAAATGGGGAAATCATCCCAGAGAAATTATTTCACTGACTCACCGTCAAGTTTGGCCTTGATCGCCTGATAAGGAAGCTCGAAAAACTCCTTCTTCAGTAGCTGCAGCTGTTCCACCCCGACGAGACGAATCATCCCAAAATCAGCGAGATAAACTGTCACCTGTTGCTCCCCAATGATCTTGTCGAGATAAGCTCGGTACCAGAGTCCATCGTCATCCTGAACAGCATAAATGCTCTCCTGATTGACCTCAACACCGACCTTGCCAATCCCAGCATAGGTCTTCTGCATGCTCTTCATCATGCAGTCCAGTCTCTCCCTGGTGTCAACAGGTTGAACAATGAAATTTCCAGGATTGGCTGCAGAGTTTGTCACATGTACCTCGAACAGTTCCCCAAGTCCTGGAATCCTGGGCTCCTTCAGTCTCCTCGGAGACTCCTCTCCAGTTGTGGACTTGGAGATGGTTCTCTCCATTCGTTTTCTGGGCTTGATATTGTTGTTCCCATCTCCATTTTTCGATAGTTCAGACTCCAGATCCAGAGTATTGTTAATGGATATCAGGAGATGATCAGGTTCGGAACGTTTAAACAGCTCCACCACAGCTAACCTGCTGTACTCCCTCACCTGGACGACTTTGCAGAGTAGAAGTTGCGTAGGTGGAGCAAGATGTCTCAGTCTAGCAGCAGAAGACTCCGAGAATTTATTCTTCCTGACATTATTGAGCTCCACCTGAATGGCCTGCGATGGAAACTTGGCGATGGCCTCCGAGAGGTCCCTGAGCCGAAGCAATTTATTCCTATCAGGATTCATCAGCCCCCCAAAGTCTACCATCCTCAGTTTGGAGTTTGTAGGCCCGGGAAAAGCCACCTGGACCCTCACCCACGTTCCATCAGTCTTCTGAGTAAGATAAAGTTCGTTTGGCTCGAGAGCACCTGCCACCCTCGCCTTCTTCACTCTCTCCTCGTCATTCAGAGTCGACTCGACGAGGCCCTTCATCATCCCATTGAGAATGATGAATCCATCGTTCTTCACCTGAATGGAAACATCTCCATTGTATTCAATATGGGAGATAAAAACCTCCAGCAGTTTCCCCTTGATTTCAAGCAGAACCTCCAACTGATTGGACTGCATCACCCTGAGTACCTCAGTGACAATTTTCTCATTCATCTCCTCATCAGTTTCCGAGGAAGTATCATAGAATACTCCAACAATAGCATGACTGGTGCTATCAACCTCCCGATTCAAGACCTGGACATACAAAGCCCTGTCCACGAGCATCTCCCTGGTGACTTGAGTGGTGGTGCTGCAGGGAGGTACCTCCTCATGCCTGGAGAGTGAAGCTCTGATGGCTTGAGCAGGTACCCGAAGAAACTCCACTGGTATTGCCCAGAGTAGAGACGTATCGATAACATCTTCCTCACCCGTATCAAGAAAGAAACACTCAGCAAGACCAGACTCCTCGACGTATTCCACCCTGACCCTCTGGTACTCCTCTTCCACCTTCGTCACGTAGTAGTGAAGGGGCTGAACCTGGCAGAGACTCGGGGAGCAGCTGGAGAAGTGCTTGAACATCTCCTGGCACATGGCGTAGAACTGCTCAGTTGTCTTATCCTCGAGCAAACGAATCCAGATTTCGCTGGTGCTAGCGACGTGAGAAACATAAACTGGCCACAGATTATCAACTGGAAGAACCATAAGAGGAAGACTGGGGGGAGGATTTGAATGGGGAAGTGCCCTTCGAGGTGCTGAAGGGGTTGGAGGTGGGGTGAAAATACTCTTCTCAATGCCAGAATCACTTTTGCAGATTATGGCAGCATTCTCCACTCCTCTCTCCACTGACAGCTCATTGCACCTCTCCACGAAGTTCATCCAGTCGTCGGGAAGTGTCTCATTGTGCTTGTCCATGTAGAACACGGGGAGTTTCTCCTCGAAGACACCACTTGGATGAACATCGACTATGGCGATAAGCCTCTGTAGCATCATATCTCTGTCCATAGTTATCCTCATCTTGATGGGAGGTCCATAAAGTCTGTGAAGTTGATGAAGAGCTGACGATGCCGAGAGTTTTTCAGCTTCCTCGGGTGTGCCAGCCTCCAGGGGATAGCTGTTGAACTTGTGCTTGCCAACCAGAACTTGACTGAAGTAACTGGTTCTTCCGTTCTTCGGTTTATTCGGAAGATTTTTGTATTCAGGATCACCAGTACTCAGTTGGAGTCTTTTCACGAGGATCTTGAGCTCTTCCCTAGGGTCGGTGATGTCAGCAGCTGGACTTGTTGGAGCTGGTGGTGTCAGACTGGGGGGATCAGACGTCTGGAGCTCGGTGACGATCGTTACTTTTCGTTCGGGGGATCTTCGAAGTCGATCACTCAAGGGTCTCGCGACCTTCAGGTGTGGAATTGCTTTGGAAGTCTTGGAGGATGCTGATACCAGCTGGGGCATGCTAGTTTGTCGTTTCACCTGACGATCAGCAGTTTCGTTGGGGATAGGAGCTGTCTGTGGGCTTTTCGATGGCTTCGCAGGGCCCTGGGGGACGATGAGCTTCGGGAGGGGCTCTGGGGGGGACTTAGGACGGGTGTGGAGTGACTGAGGGGACTGTCTGGAATTTGGAAGACGTTGGTGGAGCATCTGCTGGGATTTTGCACCGATTGTGGGCTGATCGGGATGTTTTGCGGGGTAAATTGTCACTGAGGTTGAGTGAGGCCTTTGGGGCCTTTGGAGGGAGCCCTGGGGTCTCGATAAATGTGGTAGGACCCTTGGAGGTGGTTTTGAATTGTTTCTCAGAGTTACGTTGCTGAGGGTGGGCTTTCGCGAGGGCATTCGCAACGCTGTTCGTCTCTTCCGAGGAGCTCTTTGTTTGCTTATTAATTGCGCCAGTTCTGATGTCTTCTCGGTGATCTTCACCTCGACGTACGTCGTACCACCTCGCTGGTAGAGACGCAGACTAGGTATCTTCGAAATGAAACTGTCTAGACTTGAATAGCCCAGTTTACGATAGGGGATATACTCGTCTTCGAGGGACATGTAATCGCGGTTCAGGTTGTCCAGGGTAACACCCCCTCTTGCTGAGATGAGGCAGGCGTGTACCTTCGTTATCACTTCCTCCATTTTTCACCTGGGGAAATTGAGATCCTTAAGGGGAGCTTGGGGCCAGAGGGGTGGGAAATTAAACAGAATTCTACGGTCTCTTGATCCAGAATAAATTGGAGGATTGGATTGGGATTCGATTGATCCCGAATGGAAATATTCTCTTGTGATGTTTATTCCATCGATTTGATTGGACAAATCGATTCTTTAGATTCTTTAGATCGACAACCCCTAGATGATTCTCGTCGGTGGTGACTTGAATTTACTATTTATTATTTATTTTTGAAGCATCAGAAAAATTAATGAATCGAAATTAATTTCGGGGATTTGTCAGAAGTTTTCAACTGAGTCTTTTGTTACCATCGGGGCAATATTCGGTTGACCACACATCGATGAAAAATAATGTCAACAACACCCCCGATGAAGGGGGTTCAGTTTACCTTCAGAAAAGCCGGGTTTTGCGTCGAGTGCCTGCTCTCGCCTGACTCACTATCTCCGCAAGATCTAAGAAAAAAAAACAAGTACCATTGAAACTTAAACCGAAAAACAATTGTTCGGCTTTATAAAAATTCAGAGAGCCCTCCAGGTCCCGGCAAAAGGACTATCAATAAAATAAATAACTTGGTTTCGGTGGAGGGAAATCCAACGACGTTCCTTCATATGAGAGTTCTGTGTCTAACTTTTGAAATAAAAAAAAATCATTCGATTTCTCTCAGCAGATTCCCAATTATCGATCATTGATCGCCTTCGATGTTGCCCCACCCTCTTGTAATTATGTAGCACCAAAATTCGTTTAAAAAATAGGAAAATTCAAAAATGTGAAGGTAATAAATTGTTTCTCCAAAATGACTCCACAAAAACAATAAAATCTGTGCAAATCCTTGAAGTCTCCACCCAAAAATTGTGTCAGCACTACAAATGCACTTCCCAAGCCCCATCAACATCTCAAACATCTCAAAAATAATAAAAATTACTTACAAAGTTCACGCGGTTCCCAGGAAGCCCAAGTTGAACGTAAAAAGGGTGTAATTACCGCGATATTGTCAGTAAAAAAATCTGCGATTCAACGTGACGTGTCCCCAAAGGAAAAACAAATGAAGAAATTAACCAATAACTGCCATATGCCAGATTAATATTACCTATTCACACCGAGACCACTGATTAGCAGTCGATTGCAGGACGAAATGAACCGTTCGAGGTCGCTTACTGATCGAAAGAACATAACATTCCTTCACGCCGTGTGGAACTAGACTGATCGTCCTCTCTTTGTCTACCTGTCTCGGTTACGGGACCGGCCCTAGGAACAAAGTGCCGCGGGGGGGAGGGGAGAATTTGAGGATCAACCAGTGTCAGCACTCGGTATTGGAGGAGATGGACCAATGGAGTTGTCAGAGGTCTCGAGGAATTTTTGAGGTTATGTACGACCGATGTTTGTTGATCAATCGATCGACGACACTCGCTTCTAGTGCCAATCATCTTTCTAATCAAAGTAATAGTTTATTTAGTGACATTGATCAGTTTTTATTGAGTAATTATTCGGATTTGTCGGGAACAAACAAAATTATCTACAATAAAATGCCATTTTTTACGACAGGATGAACGTTACAAAGGAACAAATGAGTGAGTGAAGAATTTCAGTCATTTAGTAATTTTTTTTAAATAACAAATGTATGAGTTGAAATAATTGTCTGACATTTATAATTAGTTCATCCATTTGTTTATTACTTTTTTATTTGAGTTAATATTAAATATAAAGTTTTATTTTCTATTTTTAATAATTAGGGATTTTTATTGGTCTTTTAAAATATAATTTTTTAGAATATGTTTTTTATCAAAATAGAGCAAGTTTTTTGTCAATCGTTTTTTCTGTACTTTTTTATCTAATGACAGCAATCGATTTTTCTAATAATCAATGGTTTTTAGAACGTTGCCTATCGCTACCTGGATTGGGCACAGAGGAACGGGAATTCTCGAGCTCTTCAAGACGATAAAAAAGTGACTGAGCGACAGACTCTAATCGCAGCTCGGGAGAAAGGCGAAACCGATGAGCAACACGAGAGCCGAGTGTTCTAGACAATTATTTCTCCAGGGCACGGTAAGTGGAAATGAGATTTATCGAGACGTTGAAATGTGCAGGTGAATGATGGAATTTTTCCTGTTGATCATCCCCACTCGATCGGTAAAACGTTTCAACACTGAGTTTGTTCCAAATCTTGTTACAATTCTCCTAGACTATTTGGCATTAATTACGTAATTTTTACATAAAAACATCAAGACCTTAACTTCCTCAAATCCTCTTTGATGACGCCATAAATCGTCGTCATAATTTTCTTCAATCCTCAACGTTATTTTCGCTAAATTCAACTTTTCACTCTTCACATTTTCGTCTGCTTTACCCTTTCTTCGTGTACCCGCCGAGAAATATCCTGTCACTCGTTACTTTCATTGCGATCCTCATGCCAAATACAAAAGTTGAGAGTATTCTCTTAATTAAAAAAATGTGAAAGTAATAGTCATGCGAGAGTTTCACTGGAGCAAGTTGTTTCCTTATTCTGTGGTCCAAATAAAATTCGTAATCTCCTGTGTGCTATGTGAGTAGCTCCTCCGAAGGTCATCCTGAGATATTACTATGAACTCCCAGTGGATGATGGGCTGAAAGTGTACAATTCCCCAATTAATTTTCAAACAATCCAGGGTAACAATCCTGGAAACGTTTAACTGCCCACATTTTTGTACAGAAATCTTTTGTCTACCTTTCACATACAAAAATGATTTGTAAAAAATATATGTCATGGTATATATATAGTATATACAATGTAATATGCCATGAATTAGTTACTTGAGCTTAAAAAATTGAAGAACCACGTGACTTACCATTGTTCTGGTACTTAGCCAACTTCTGGTAAACTTGTTTCATTCTCTCAATGTTGATTCTGGAACTCTGTCCATGGTTCACCATTGGCAGTGAGTAATCCCGTCCAACGACGCATTTTGCCGCACGCTGAACACTCAGGGGTGCTATCCATGGCTCATGGATGTAACGGGTGGGGTAGTTTTTGAGAATCGGTAAATATCGTCTGTCAAAGTACGATTTTGTCATAGTAATTATGAATGAGATAATGGTCCAGTGTGACTGCTATTAGTAACAGAATCAGCAGAAAAGCAATTAAACAATTCATTCGATATAATTTAACAAGAATGAACTTTCATTAATTGAAAGATGAAAACAAATTTTGGAAGGTTCGATCACAAAAAACATATTTTTTTTCATTCATGTGGACAAATGGCTGTCGTTTCGCCATAAGATATTGATAACGTTATCAGGGTGAATGAAAAAAATGCAAAAACATAACAATTAAAGTGATTTGTTAACTTATTACTTGTCTGTATCATCGCACGGGTAATTCTCTCGCGATCCCCTACATTACTAACTGTCGACAGTCTAACAAAACCACTAAATGTACCCCCCCTTATGACGCTTACGCATAAGTGACAACTTTGACAATTATTTTCATTGTTACTATTCTCCCAGTTTCTCGATAATTTTGCAGATAAATTATCGACTTCTCGATTTTGTTAAATTCTCTCTGTTCACGCCATAAATACCTTAATGTATGAAAAAATCTTATGTTAGAAACAAATTCCACTTGCCGGATATAGTCCCCATTGGGGTCGGCTTTCCTGCCGAATCTCACTGGACAGTAGCAATGGAAAAATTGTTGAAAAAATGAACTGCAAGACAGCCACATCCACATGCCAGCATTGACTGACCAATCGGCATCCAGCAGCAACTCATCAAAAATCTTTGAACGAGATCATGTCCTAAATGCACTTATTTAATGAGGATAACAGTGATAATGGGAGTTGGTACCTTCATCCCTTCCTCCCAGGAAATCCACAGATCTCCTCTAGTCAGGAAGCAGGCAACTGCGTGACGAGCTAAATGATGAATCCACCCTTCTTCCCTCAGCTGTGTCATTATTGCATCGATCCATGGAAACCCCGTCTGCCCCTTTTTCGATATCAAACATCGAAAAATTTAAGGAATTTTCGTTATTTCGTTGAACTTCTTGAAGACATCCAACTGAATGTCCTGAGGAATTTATTTGAATTCAAAAGAATTTCGATTGTTACTCACGTTCGCCCATTTAGCTAATGCCTCAGGATTTTTTTCCCAGGGTATTTGAAGACAGATTGGATTTCCCTGCATCCGATCGAAATTTTGATTTTTCGTTGCTGCACAGTAGAAAAATTCCCGCCACAGCAGTTGGCCGTGCAGCGAAAGAGGTGGCATTGTTTTTTTAATCTTCAATTATGGAACAAACGTTTTAAATATTTTTATCAAATTTATATCAATGGGTGAATATGATTTTTAGATTTTAGTGATTCAATTTTCTTTTCTAAAAATGTCTTGAGGGGTTGGCGTAGCCTCTGGGGGATCAGGATCATATTAAATACAAAAATAGTCACTTTTTTGTAGAGATCTCGAAGTTGATAGTAGAAGAGTCGTGTACTGAGACAGCCGAAGCGCAGGTAGGGCGACAGACTTGTCTGGCTTGGGAGTAGAGATTGGGGTGTCATCTTAGGTCGGCCAAAGCTCGCTACCCAGGCCTTTCGCTCCAGGTGACGTTCGAGTCGTAGAAGTCCTTCACTTTCTCCACCCACCCATACTGGAGGCTGTAGGCCCTCAGTATCGAACCCTAGGGGTGTAAAGTAGGGAAATTCCCTTGATTGTTGGACTCATTGGGGTGTTACATGACCATTTCTCCCTTCGAAAGACGTCATCAGGGAAGGGAGATGGGGAATTTGAAATTTAAAAAAAGTTTGAATTCATTCCTCACCAATTTCTTCGAGAAGTGGTACTCCATAAATGTCGTCATGATCGTCCTGTATCGGAGTGTAAGCGGTGCCAATGGTTTCCACGGTTACAGTTGACACTGGTGCATCCGGAGGCTCCATTCCCTCGACGATGTTTTGGAACTGGTGATAGGTCAGAGGAGCCTTTCCATTATTTTTCTCGAGTATTCTGAGATCGAAAAACATGAGGAAATACAAATATTTTTTTTCATTAAAATAATTATAATTAACACACATTTAATAATTATGATTATCACACCTTTAATGATTATGATTATCACACCTTTATTTATTGGTTCATTTCATTGATAAATTCCCCTGGTGAACACAGAGGACAAAGTGATAATTATCGTACCATTAAAATAATCAATATTAATCGATACTCACTTATCCAATTTGTAGAGTGTGTGCGAGGCGACGGATACGACGGTGATGCTCAGTTCCTTGCACAAGGTTGTGATATTGTAATCTCGCGCCCGACCAAAAGGCTCCGGATCTTCTTCGAAAGTCAAATGTGTTGTTCCCCATTCGCGGAATAGTTTTGGAAGGGCGTCAGCTGGTTGACCTCTTATTACAAAGAGGCGAGAATTTAATTTTCTTAATGAGATGTCCAGGTCCTCTAAGCACTGGAGTAAAAACCTATCGATATTGATTGGTCAGGTTACTCGTTTTTTACTGTCGATTTAAATTTTCATCATTTTTTATTATTTTAATGTATCGATTGAGGGACGAAAAAATTAATTGTTATCATGATTTTAACTTATCGGGCTGTTAAGTTATTATTTGTTGCTGTGTCGTAGGAACGTTTGGTAATTAATCTATTGTCAAACGGATCAAATGAGAGTTTTTGTCAATTTGAAATATCGATTTGATTAAAGTTTTCTTTATATCGAGTATTTCCAGGGAGAAATGTGACCTACAAGTGTTGATGCCGATTCTTTTGTTCCCTAATGACAGATTCTTTTGTTTCCTAATGACAGGGATCGATCATAAAAATAATCATGAATCAAATCAAATAAATACATAAATTAAAATTCATAATCTTGTGGGTACCCTAAAGCCATTAGAGTTTATGAAAATCCTGATCATTTGTTAATCCTCATGAAGAACAAATAGTTTTAGAACGGTATTAGTGATATCGATCTTTTGCTACCCAATATATTTGAAAATGAACTGAATGAGACAATTTTTGTCGATTTAAAATATCGCACCGATTGAATATACTTTTTTATGCGGAATATTTCTAGATCGAAATCTCACCTCCACTTATTGATACCGATAGTCTTGCTTCCTGCCGACCAGGGATCGATCACAAAAATACATCTAAATGTGCAGGCCTCGTTGAGGCCACATCTCAGAGATGGATTATCATGCAGTCGTAATCCTCTTCTGAACCAGTGCACCACGTGCTTTGCATTTGGGGGATGTGAACTTAATTTCAACGTGAAATGATTTTTTTCAAGGCGCCTTTGTGCAGACATTTTTCCACTATTTTTCACATCGTCATTAACTAATTAATTTGCTTGTTAATTTGTCTTCCCCTCTTACTTCTGCAAAAGACAGGAATTTACTCAAATCGAGTATTTAATATTTTCTCAAAAAAACGTATAAAACTCGTTCTGTTTAACAAAAAAGCGTAATATTTTTTACCGATTATTTCTAGCTCAGACTTTCAGTTAGATTAGAATGTTAATTAAAAAATGTTTAACTTGAAAATCAAACCATTGTTTACTCTGAAAAAAAATCAAATAAATATTTGAATCAGATTTTAAATAAATACTTTAACCAGATTCTAAATAATTATTTCAAATAGCTTTTGAAGTCATTTTAAATATTTTTTTTCGTGAGTGACGGACCGAATTATAAATATTTTTTAAATTGTTATCTAATGTGCGATTACTCAATTGAGAAGTTATTTTTTAAATGAACAAACCTTAGACGTTGGACTGCCCCTTTCCTTTCGCTATCGATAGGCAGAAAACAGTCGATTATTCCACTGTAACACCCCAACAATTGAATTATAATAATCACTAATTGGTCTCGATGCACATGGGGAATATTCATTAAAAAATATTTAAATTAAATATTTCCTTTAATGACAAATTGTCAATCGGTTTCGGAGGACTCGCGAAGGGGTTCGTGATAGGGGCCAGATGTCTGGATGAATGCTCCAGCAAAACTGTTGATAATCGGAGAAAGGTATTTTTGTTAGACAATAACAAACACAATTTTGATGATTTGAGGGGGGGTTTTGGGGGGTGTGGGAAAGGGCAGTTGCGCGGTTGCAGTGCTTGCATATGTGGGACAATGTGTCAGTGTACCACGCCGATTGCAACGTGACTCTGGTGCATGAGATCGACTCTCATTGGCTGGATAATCCCGCGGAGGTGGAAGTCACGTTGCAGCGGCCGTGGGCGATTGCATCACAGACGTAATAGTTCGACTGGACGTGGGGAAAAATTCAGCAGAAATTACCTAACTCGTTTGGTAATCGCGTTATGGTTTGTTTGTTGGGGGGAAATTACCGTATGTGCTCGGAAACAAAAAATCATTTAAATTAATCGAAACAATATGTTGACTACGACTTATTTTTTAAAAGATCATTGGATCTTCGGATTTTTTTTTCAAATATTTTTTCGATTAATAAATTAATATTTTTATTTTTATTTTGTAAATGTTTTTGAAGAGGTCGACTTGTTGTTCTGTTTGCAAAATATTTTAACCCGGATTTTTCACCTGGGAAATATTGGATTTTCGGATTTTTTGTTTCACATATTTTTTATTAATACATCAATATTTTTATATTTGATTTGTAAATAATTTTGAAGAGGTCGATTTGTTAAATTTAAAAATACAATTTCCGAGGGATTAATTGGGTTTTTCCTTGCTTTGGGGAAATTTCCTGGGTCATTAATGAATCATAAATAATCCAACGATTTTCAGAATTTTTCCCCCGGTTTCCAGTGAAACCGGGGGTCCAAAATAAAAGACTCTACGTTTATTTTTAATAATAAAAAATATTTACTTTTGGGACCAGCAGTCATAAAAAATTATTTGCTATAATTAACAACATAATAACAAGTATAATCATTAGGACCTTCGTCTTAATCCAGAAATTCACAGGGGAGGGGGGCAGGCCTAGTGTTACGCCATAGCGTCGGCTCCGGATTATTCGGAAGTATAAGGCCCCTCGGGTGGGCCCATCCCCACTCCAATCCCCAAAAGACGATCTTCCTCCTAATTTCCACGTCTCTGATTGGCTCCCCCACCCCTCTACTTTCAAATTTTTGGACAAGTGGAGGGGATAGTCAGGTCTATCTAGTTTCCAAATTTGACAATCCTGTCAGATTCACCCCAACTTCGGTCGTGAGCTTCTACCCCTTCGTTCATCCCTTGAATCGATTGAAAAACAGTAAACAACTCAGTTCGTGGTTTGAATATTCGCGCCTTCGTCGCCATTTTCTATGAAATTCTTGTGGAATATCTTACTCTGTTTAACTTGTTGGTAAAGTAGTCGTGTGAGTGAGAAAACTAGTGAATTGAGGTTAGCTTCTGGGGATATTGACAGCTGTCTTGTTACTCGTGTTGGAAACGCCAGTGCAAAGTGTAAGTTGATATTTTACGAAGTTGTGGAGTTCAGGATTTTAATATTGGAGGTTACCTACAGTTAAATGTTTATATTCATTAATTAATCTCTTAAAAAGGTGATTATTATAACGTCTTGTTGGGAAATAATTTCTGTTCAGAATTGTTGAGTTGATTTTTGAGGGTTGGAAAGCCTTTTTTGAGGGAAATAAATTTTTGGAAGTTGAGTTATGGTAGGGTAAATAGTCAAACAGTGATTGAATGTTTAAATAAAATAGTGTTAATTGTGTTGTTCAGGTGGACAATGGATACTGCTAGACCTTTTGGAGATAACTTGCACGAAGGATCGTCTGCTGGCCTTCCGAACCAGGACCTGGTGAACATTGGATCGTGGGACGTCGAGAGTTCGGGGGCGAATTATGGATTTGTTGGTATGTACCAAAAAAATTAATAACTAAATTAATAACGCGACTGCATTAATTTAGTCGTCATATCTCGAGACAGATTAATTTTTTAACGAATACAGAAAATTCCGGGGATTCTTGATTATTTTTCCATTCGGTTGAGCTCTTGGGGTGTGTTTATTCGTCAGGTCATTCACGAAACGAGAAACAATTTGACAATAATTCGATAGTTTACTAGAAGAATTTATTTGATTATTTTTGAAAATTCAGATTAATTAGTTTCATCGTAACATTTCGTTTTGAATTATTTAGAAAATTGAATTTGTAATGATAAAATCCGATAAATTTATCTCGAATTTCGAAGCTAAAATCGATTGTTGTCTGGGTATTCTAGAATCTTCGGACGGCCCTGTCCAGCCTTCGGCTTCGCGCAAAAGGCGTTATGATCACGCTGATCCGGAAGAGAGTGAAACTCCAACCTTTGACAATCCTTCGGCTATGGTTAAACATCGAAGAAGTCCTGGTTCTCCCCCAGCCCCAACGACCCGGGATGGCTCCCTTCTGGAGGAATCCTCCGATACCCACGTGACTTCGAATGTCGCCCTTAGGATAATGCAAAATATGGGCTTTACTCGTGGCAAGGGCCTGGGTAAGAAAAACCACGGTATCACTGAGCCCATTCAGGCTTCCTCGCATAAGGGTCGACGAGGTTTGGGTCACAGTAACCAGCCCCTGATCAAAGCCATTGAGAAATGGGATCCATCCGAGGAAGTCGTAAGCGTCAGGGAGGAAATCTCCTGGTTGACGAATGATGAGCAACCACCAACAGCAGAGGATCTCAGGGATTGGATGCGCAGGGGTCCCTCGAAGGAGACAATTGACGATGAAACATTATTTTGCGAGCCCCAGGTTCTTCACCAGGTCATCAGCTCGAAAAGCATTTTTGATGGTTTAGAAAAACGGGAAATGCAAAGGGCGAGAACTCGTTCCAATCCCTTCGAAACAATCAGAGGTGTGTTCTTCCTCAATCGAGCTGCTGTCAAAATGGCGAATATCGACAGGGCCTGTAATTTCATGTTTACTAACCCGAGAACTGCGAATCCACACGAGATTCTCTACTTCGCCGACGTTTGCGCCGGTCCTGGAGGATTCAGCGAATATGTACTGTGGAGAAGGAAGTGGCATGCGAAGGGCTTTGGATTCACCCTGAAGGACTCCAACGATTTTCAACTAGATAACTTTTATGCTGGACCACCGGAAACCTTTCATCCCTTCTATGGACCCAAGGGTGATGGTAATGTCTATGATCCGGAGAATCAACGTGCTTATCAAGAACTTATCATGAATCACACCCAAGGACAGGGTGTTCACTTCATGATGGCGGATGGAGGATTTTCGGTTGAGGGAAAGGAGAATATTCAGGAGATTTTGTCAAAGCAGTTATACTTGTGCCAATGCCTGGTTGCCCTAAAGATTGTGCGGACAGATGGACACTTTGTTACTAAGTTGTTCGATCTGTTCACACCATTCAGTGTGGGGTTGATTTACTTGTTGCATAGATGCTTTGATAAAATATCAATTTTCAAGCCGAATACGTCTAGACCTGCCAACTCTGAGAGGTATGTATTGTCTTATTTTTGCAAAATAAAATACATTTTTTTTTGTAAATTTTTCAATAATTTATCTAATTTTTCAATAATTTATCCAATTTTTTTTCCTGTGTTCTAGATATTTAATTTGCGAGAAGAAGAAGAGTGAAGTTGAGGATGTAATCAACTATCTCTCCTATGCTAATGAAGTTCTTCTGAGGGGTGACGAGAAAGACGATGTCACGGAATTGGTACCTCTGGAGTTGCTCCAGGATGCTGATAGCTTCCACAACTACATTTGTAGTTCGAATAACGATCTTGGAAAGAAACAAGTTCTGGGACTGTTGAAGATCGCTGCTTTCTCCGAGAATCCGCGGCTCTCTGAGCCGAAGCAGACGCAGATGAGGAAGGAGTGTCTGGAATATTGGTGTCTACCGGACCAGACTAGAATAGTCCCCAAGCACTTCAAACCAGAGGAGAAACTTCGTTCGATCGTTGTAGCACCGGTTCTGAAACATCTGAGCGCTCCTCCCACCATTTTGACTCCTGAAAATGTGAAAGCTACTATCCTCGGAAATCCCTGTGATTGGTATGCAGTACTCTCTGGCTCGGGTGGCAGTGGAACAACACCTAGCAGAGAATTGACCTTCTACTTGGGTATGGGAAGGACCAAAGTCTTCAGGTTGGTGAACAATACCTGGGAGAGGGCCGTCAACATTGAACTGCCTCCTGATACATTTATTTATGCTGAACTGATCGAGGAGATGAGAGGACAGGGAAAGAATATACGAAGAACTGAAGCGTTGCATGTGGTCGATGCTTATCTTCTTGGAGGTGAAGATGTCAGCAAAAAATCACTTCCAGAAAGGTATGGCCTCATCAATAAATTCTGTCAGGCCCTGTGGAAGCCCAACAACTCGGGGTACTGTCCAGTTCGCGCCAAGGAATTGCATCCTCTGGATCGGGAGTTGCCCATGAAACTTCAGATACAACCTTGTACGTTGAAAAACAACAAGAAAACATTTGCACATTATTTACAAGAGTCGTACCCGAGGAGGTCACGCACCGATAACGACCCATTATTCTTTGTACCAAACAGTGTGGTATTCTTGAAGACCACTAGTGCACCCTGGACACGAGTCATCAGCAAGAAAACGAGCCATCATTATTTCTTTAATCCTAAGACGAATGAAAACTTTTATGATAATCGTCGACCAGATACAGCTTGTGCCAGTTTTCTCGAGACGTTTGCCACTCGATTGCAGTGGCATTGGCTGGTGGATACATCTCTGTCCATTGATTCTATCTACGATAATGTAAAA
Source organism: Diachasmimorpha longicaudata (assembly GCF_034640455.1). Lineage (NCBI taxonomy): Eukaryota > Metazoa > Arthropoda > Insecta > Hymenoptera > Braconidae > Diachasmimorpha > Diachasmimorpha longicaudata. Next base: position 2,965,884 of record NC_087242.1, read on the forward strand.
CAGAAGTGCCCGGTTTATCTACCGCAAGATTGATGGCATAGATTGATTATTACTTAGGAAGAATCAATTTTATGATTTCTCATTGAGATATTTATTGGGTGGTCAGGAAGAAACTATAGGTTTTTTGTTTAGAAAAATTATTCCTAAAAAAGATTTTTCATTTTTCTGATGATCCCATAAATACTTAACATTGTAAAATAGTAATTAGTTTAGTTTCTAGTATTAAAACTATTATTGGCTTATTATTGTACATAATTAGTAGTCAGTAAGTGGCGATAATTGACTAGTTCATAAAAATTCATTGGTAACATTATTCATTTCTACTCAGAAAAATATTAAATAGTTTGATGAAGTCCACTCGACTTTTGTACAATTCAAAGAACATTCGATTGAAGTTGTTATCACACACTGAAAATTGAAATAGAAAATGAATGAACAATTAGTTATTCGAGAAAATCTATTGATGGATTTTTCTAATAAAATTTTCAGGCAACTTCAATGAAATTTGTGAGTGAAAACTTCAAGTTTTGGCATTTCATTTAACATTTGTTTAATAACATGGCAATCATTACCAGGTCTCCAGGAGCTGGTAATAATCGACTGAACTTTAGATATTTTAGCCATGAATGTAAATAGACCACGTTTATATAATGGGATAAATGAAAATATATTTGTAATTCAAATCCCAGTACTTATATTAACATTAACATTGTTTTATCAATTTATTTTGTTTTCCATCATCAATATTGTTTGACTTTGGCTAGTGATGACGAGTTGTAATTAAAATAGCTATACGAAAAATTTGCTTCTAATGGAGTTAATCCTTTAAGGTGAGAAGAATCAGGGAATAAAACAATTTAATTTAACAAAAATCTTGGTTTTTTTTTAAACATATTGAAATCCTCAAATATTTATTTGAAGTGATCTCTCAATTTTCCTCGAGTTGGTTCTACTTTCACACATGTTTTATTAATAGTTATTATACTAATAAATAATTAAACAAATTCCAAGTTAGTAATTAATTAACATAGACAACAGATTTTTTTAGAAAAAGATATATTTGTGATAAGAAATACATAAATATTATTTTATCAATTCACTTTGAGTCTGTACAATTTGTTCTGAGTCAGGAGGACGAGGTAGTCGTCAGTGGCGATTGCTCCCATGATGGGAAGACTCTCTGATCCCAGATCAACGATTTGTTGTTTTGACACTCTGGCATCTAACCCTGGTTTTGCATAAATAAATGAATGCCTGTTGTGCTCGATGATGGCCACGTAATGGCCGTTCCTCGGGCATACGCAGAATTTTTTGTTGCTTTTGCTGGCTTCCACGTATCCAAATCCAGGTAAACTGCTCTCGTGCTGGACAGTCCAGTCAGTGGGGTCTTCAACGAGCCTCCACACACATCCATCGTGATCCTGACGTATGCAGAGACGGTGGGCCTGGGTGAAGAGAAGTCGATTGTTGTTGCCGAGAAGAGCCAGGTGAGTTGTCAGGTGTTCTTGCAGGTCGATCCTCTGAAGGTAGCTCTGATCACCCTCGAGGTCACACTCCTCCAGCTGCTCAGCGTTGAAACCAATCGCTGGCTGGGCAGGGGCATCTTCTGGCTGGTCCGTGCAAAGGTGGGACAGTCTGGAATGGAGAGAATAATTATTATTAAAAAATGGAGATGGAAATATTTACTGGCGCTCAGAAAAGAATTTCTGCCAGTTGGAATATCAAGAGGACGTGACCCCACTGTTTTCCACTAAATCCTAAACGTAAACCTCACCTCGAGTGAATTTCCGCTGCCAACTTTTCATTCGGCAGAAGCTCTCCACCAGCATCTCCCTTTATGAGCTCATTCCACATCTGGCCAATCTCCTGCTTCATCACTTCGAGCCTGAAAATGTCCTGGTCCCTGCTCCAAGTGGCAGTTCCATCATCGATTCTGAATGGCGTGTTCCCCTGCATGAGAATCGAGTCACCGAGAGCAACTGCAAGTGATGTGGCCGTCACCCTGACATCCACCACTGCATCTCCAAGCCTTTCAGGGATCTTCAGCCAAACAGTCAGGGAATCCTCGTCTTGGGACCAATAGTACTTGGGTATTTTCACGTCTGTCTTGTCTGTCGAGGTGTCACCGGCTATGGGTTTCACCGAGTCATGTGTGAACTTGGCCATATCTCCACTCAGGACATCCAGAAAACCCCCAGAGGATTCTACCTGAACGTAGTCAACAGCACCATTCACCATCAGCTCCTGTCGTCTGGAGAATTCAATGGCGAGGTCTGACGTGCTTTCGCAATTTTTCATCGAGTAATGCAGCACAATTAGTTTGGATCTCTTCTTGCTGTTCTCCTCGACAATGGACACCAGGACTATAACGAGGGAATCGTCCTCCAGGACGTGCCTAGCAGCCATCAAGATTCCAGAATTAATTTCTTCGATGGAAATGACATTCTGGTGGTCCTGATTTTTCACCAGAACCTGCAGGGCATTTCCTCCGTTGGAGAGGACACTGACACTCGGGGATGCAAAGGCAATTGTGGAGTTGTAGGATTTGGGGTTGGGCTTGGGGAGAGAGTGGACATGGTGGAGAGTCTGGGTGGACTGTAAACACCACAAATTTTCGTCATTATCGAAGAACCAGCAGGAATCGTCATAGGGGCTCTGGAACAGGTGGTTGTGGAAGGCAAAGAGACGAGCTTCCAGGAGGGAGTCCTGACCGACTGATGGCTCGAGGTGAATGACATCTAGGAAGAGGTTAATTAATTAATGATTGATGAGTCTGTCTCACAAATATAAATAAATGATTCAGCACATCTTCGAAAAATATGGGGTGAAAAAAATATTTTTAGGTTATGATTCAATACTATTGTTTTTTCTCAATTTATTGTATTGATAAGTAATAAAAAAAGTTGATGTTGTCGTCATAAATTATTTATTTACTGTTACAATAATAAAATAACGTCCATCATCGCATTTATTTTACACAGTCAGTCTAGTTTGAAGGAAATAGCCAGTGGGATTATGGCCAGTCTATTAGTTTAAACAAAATATGTCCATTTTACCCCACCTTTCCTTACATGCAAATATTGTTTACATTTATTATTGTTATTGAAAGCTCTAGAGCTAGAAATACCTTACTTTTTGATAGATTTATCTCCTCAGTAATTGGCACAACCTCTGGAGAGAACTGGTACTTCTCAAATTTAACATTCACCAGTTCTTTGTTCGGCCTGAGTTCAATTATCTTCGGCATTTCGAAATAAACTCCCAGGTTAGTCCCACGTATTTACCACCCTTTCAATGGACCCCACCTGTCAGTATTTCGGTCAACAAACCGTTCGTTTCTCACCCCCACCCTATGTTGTCTTCAAGTCTACGTCGAACAGGTTATGGTCATGAGTAACCGATTGTTGAATGGGCGTGTGAATCACCGAAAATTGTTGAGTTCTCCTTTTTTTACATAAACAATCACCCCCAAACCGACGAATCGTCATCTCCCTCGAAATAAGTGTCTCAAGAACAATGGAGACGATAAAATCCCAGGAGGACATCCTCGAGTGCTACCTCTACCCCAAATCTTGTTACACAACCCCTGAAATAATTGACGAGGCACTTCTGAATGAGGAGATAATCAAGTTCAATCAGATAATAGAGCCTTACACTAAGAACTACATGTGGCATTATGACTCCCTGGTGTTCCACCCCCGAACAAAGACCTCGCAGATCTTGGAAAGTGTAATTCAGGGTGAGCCAAGGCCCACAGACACCAGTCTCATCCCCCACATAGTCGCTAGACTGAGATACGATGAGGATATCGGTGACGAGTGGTTCACAGTTTTCCTGATCTTCAACTTGACGGAGTCCTTGGAGGGACTGATAGCACGACTGGTGGACTCTGACGGTGAATTTTTGCTGATCGAGGCAGCTGATCACCTGCCACACTGGGCCGAGCCTGAAACCTGTCAGGATCGTGTTTACGTGGCCAATGGGGCTGTCCACGTGATGAGGGATGACAAGCTCATGGTGCTGGAACGACTGAGGAGTCTCGCAAGAGGCCCTGACAAATATCTGCTGTCTGAGGCTGCACAGATGGCCATCAGAAAGCGAATCATTGTCTATCCTGATGAGGCTAACAGACGACGGCACAAGGCCAGGGCTTTTCTCCCTGAAAAAGCTGCCTCCATTCTAGCTCAAGAGCCTGGACTCATTGCTTTTGCCATTCGCACGATTGTCCAGTCAGATCCCATGGAGAGGAGGGTCTGCAGGGCCATGAGGTACTTTCCACCTGAGCAGAGGACAATGGTCAATCTCAGGATGACGAGGTGTCTGTACGCCATGGCCACTCACTGTCGCTACACTGGAGATCCCAGGACTGGTTGGAATTTCCCACCGACAAACAGTCCCAAGTACAGTGCACATTTGTTGGGGATCAAGGTGGCCTGTGGCTTGGAAATACTGGTGGCTAGGGCCAACGAGAGGAGGAAAAAACGTGAGGGGAATGGCGGGCCTGGAGACGATGACAAGTGGAGGGGATATCTGAGGAGGCTCGAGGACTGTGGCTACTTCAGGAGCAGTCTCCAGGGGAGTGAGGAGAGGGCGAGACTCGAGAGAGTCGCCAGGGAGTTTCTCGTCGAGAGGCCACTCGGTTTGGCTACTGAGCACAAGGATGATGACGCTGCTGAGAGGATTCTCGAGGCTTGGAAGAGTGTCAAGACTGAGGATTTCGAAATGCTTGGTAATCACGAGGGAAATTCACGGGGAAGCTGATTGATGAAAAATTCTGGTGGATTTTCTTTGTCTTTTTTGAGGTTAGAATGACGTTTGCGAAATCGAAAGTCTCTCTGCTTTGAATTAATTAATAATCTACTGACTTTTTTCGAAGAACATAACCAACTTTTTCATCCCTTCATGGAAACAATCAATGAAAAAATTTGGAAAGGATTGAGCCATGAAGTTTGTGTAGAAAAATAAAAAATCCATCGATTTTTTCATCTTCGTAGTCTCTGTAAATATTGCAACCTTCAATAGCCTATCTCCTTTGGTGATTAATCATTTTTAATAGAGTTAATTGTTCACAGCTCAGGATGAAGCGTCTTTGAGTCCTCCTGACGATGACAGCTGGCTGAATGTCGATGCCCAGCAGCTGGAGTCCATGTTGAACCAGCACTGGGGAGTGGAGAAGAAGAGCCAAGAACCCACGAGCATCAAAGAGAAGATCAAAGCATTTCTGAATCAGACTAGTGAAATCGAGGGCGTTGAGTTCCCAGGGTAAATATTCACAAGCCTAATTTAGTCAGGATCAAACGAGATAATTAATTTGTGATTATTGCCCAGTTTTAGTAAAAAAACCTGATCAATAGATTCTTTATGGTCTGCTCCAACTCGTCCCACGTTTTGTAAAATTCTCTCGTTCGATTCTCACACGAATTCCTCACAAATTTCAGAGAAGAAACTCGAGAGGACGATCCTCGACACGATTGTGAAGACGGTGGACGAATTGAATTCGACGCTGACGTCTACGACAGCACTCTCCGGGACATATTGGATCTAGTGGTACCAGGGGGTGATGGGGAGTTCGACGGTAGCTCGGAGGGCTCCCTCGATGGTGACGACGACGAGAGGGCAGAGCAAATGGAGAAATACATGAGATTACTCGACTCCCAGCTTGAGTTGCAACTCAAGAAAGACGACACGAGTTTGTCCAGCAGATTTAAAGACTCGACAGAGTCCAATCTCGTGGAAAGTATGGAGGAGGAGGCCGGTGGGGCTGGACCCGCTGGGAACATCATCGGTGGGCCTGTCAGACGCCTCATGCATCTTCATCTTCAATCACCAACTGCTGTCCCTCCTGATCTACAGAGTTAATGTCCATGGAGTGGGGTTTACCCATAATTTCTTGGATCCATAATTTCTTCATCCAGCCATGCTAAGCCTAGATTTAATGTCCATTCTATTCTTAATGATTTTTTGGGCGAAGTGATTTTATAGAAAAATCGGGAAATCATTCTGAAGAAATTTATTGGCTGCCAGACCAGTCTTTGGCGAATTTCCTTTGTCTCTGCGTTTGTTTTGTTAATTGAAATTTTACAGAGGAGTTTCCCAATTTTTTCATTCTTGTAAAAATCTCGATGAAACCGAGGAAAATCTCATCGACTTCACCAGATTTTTCCATAAAATTTTCCTATTCGTCCACGAGTTGGTTTCGACAGAAAATTAACTCGAAATGTCAATGACTTAAACATAGCCAGAACCTGCCTACTTCTAGGAGTACTTTTTGATTTTATAATTAAGTGCGTTTGACGGAAAATATACTTACTAACTGTGGTGCGAAAAGAACTATCAAGAAATTTTTTTTTTCAATTTTATATGCACATTAATATTATAATTTTCGTAATCAAGATTTTTCCGTTCGTCGATGTACGATCGACTGGGAAATTCATCTCGAAATTTTCCACGAGATGTTTTCTACCATAAATTGGATTTTTAATGGGTGCTCTGACGAGAAATCAATTATTAAATATTATGGAAAAGAAAAATAATTATTAAGAAAACGGATTTTTTTAATTTTATACGCACAACAACAAAATCTTATGATTTTTATAATCTGTATTTTTGCATTCATCAGCATAAAATTCATTCTGTAATATTCATATCTCAACAGTGCATTTCGCGCAATTAACTTTATTACCAGATAATAAATGGTTCGCTTAAGCCTCGAGCTTATTTCGTAAAACCTCAAGTGACAATGATTCGGGGGTTTGTTAACTCAGATTTGACTTAAAAAGGAAATAGAAAATATCACTACGCAATGATTGGTTATTTGAATGCACGTTTGAACCACTTTGGTGCATAACTCGATGCACCACTTGCATTAGCACCACTGCCACTGCTTCCAGGGCTTGGATCGCCCAGGTTATCGCGTGAACTGCTGTGACCAATGTTAACGTTTGAATCCTGGAGTGTTTGACTATCGCTTCGAGTCGTCGTTATCCTGAACAATGATAACAATACGATGAATAAATGAGAATATGAGGATGAAGGTGGGGCTTTTTGAGTGATTTTTTTACCTGGATTTTATGGCCTGAACACTCGCAATTTTTGGATCCACCAGCTTGTTCCTCAGCTCTGGCTTGAGGCCAGACACTCCCGAATAGTAAATTATGGCTGATGGCACAAGACCCTCGTCGATCAGACGATGCGACGAAGACAGATTCTTCTTTGGAGGCGTTACATCTGATGAATAAAAAAAAATATTTTGTGACCGACAATTGCGGTGGGAGGAGTCTATAAATAATATTAATTATAAATAAAGTAATTCCTGGAGAGCTAAATTAGACGGTCGAGACTACAAAAAAAATTTCAGCTTTAAGATCGACTCATTTATGCTCATGAATCAGTCGTTCAAAATTAAAGAAAATAATTTTCAGAGTTTTTTCAAACGACAGACAAATCATTTTTGTTAAGTTATGTTTCCAACCTAAAAAAATAATTTTACTACTCACAAAGATCAAAGTCATTCTCCGTGGTCTCTAAATACTCCTTGATGAAATCCTTAATATGCTGGACAGTCTCCACAGGCCCAAAGATCCCCTGGAGAACCATTTGTCCAGGAAACTGTATTCTGATTATAGTTTTCCTGTATTTGTGGAGCTTGTTAAGGGTTGACTGAGTGCGTTCGAGTTCACGTTGGGCATTCGTGAGCAGTGGATTATCCTCGAAAGCCTCCCTCTGACGTTTGGCATCACGCAGAAGAGCTTTTGCATCGTCCACTGTGAGATCGTAGAAGTTGTCCGGGAGATTCTCACGAGGAATTGCCTGAGCCTGAGCCTGGTTGAAAATCAATGCATTTCTCTCGCCCAACTGGAAAAGAGGAGAATTCGAGGAACGTTCCAATTATTTCCCCCATAAAAATTGATACCAAAAAAATCTTTAGTCGTAGCATTACATATTCGATGGTTTCCATGACTTCCTCAGCAACTTCAAGCTCTCCATCAGCGTCTGGTGATGTCTCCTGACTGCTCCCCTGATTTTTATTCCTTGGCTCTGACTCTGACTCTGGCTCTGGCTCTGGCTTGACTTGTGCCCTGTTCCCATGCCCCAGTACGTTCCCTCCGCCCATGAATCGCTTGCCAGACCCTCGAGCATGTTTATTCTGCGTTGATTTCTCATTCTTCAACATGCTGAGAGGATCGAACGCCTTCTTGACCTGATTCTTAACGTTGGAGACAACATTGCTAGCAGCATTGCTCGCCTGTTGCAGAGCTGAATGACTGTTGTTGCCAGGCCTCTGAGGTTTAGCATTTGCTTTGTTGGACTTCGAGGGTAGTTGACCAGCGACATGGGCTTGGGTTGTTAATTTATCTAGATCACGGTGGAGGAGCCTCAACATGGCACGTCCATCACTCAGCCCGAGGGATTGGAGAGAAGTTGTACTCAAATTATCGGCTCCATGAATCTGAATAGAATTATAATTCAATTATGGGGGTTGATAGATTTCTGAAGATAGTTCGGGGAGAGTGGGCCTTCAGTGATGAATAACTCGGGATCTACCGAAGGAAATCCAATGATTTTTTGATATGTCAAAGCTCACACACAGGGCTTCGAACTGAAGAAGAATCGTCGATTTTCACTCTACCGATTCCAAGTAATTCTCGATTGATGACGCTTCATTTGGCTCACTGTCCTCTGTTATTAAGATTAATCATAACACAGGCCATGAATGTTATTAAAAATACTTCTCTTGAATGCAATTAACAACAATAAAGTTGGGATATACCGAATATTTAATTGTAATGATAAATATTAATGACGTAATTATTTTGACGAATTTATCAATCCATATGATTCAATGATGATGACTTGAGCGATCGACATGAGACAGTCGTCAATCGACCAATCGGCATTTGTGAGTAATAATTACCAATTAGCACTAATTAATCCTAATAATTTCCTGAACCACTCCTCACCTCCTGATGCATGTAAGTGATGACCATATTACCAGCCTCCTCACCAGGGCACAGGCTCCTAACAATCTCAATCAACGTCGTGTCCGATGAAAACTCTCCCATCACCCTCTGCCCATTCTCCAGCTGCACCCCAATGGTAACACTCGACAATTCCCTCTCCTTGGATCTCTGCACCATCTCCAACTGCGCATTATTGGGTAGTCCAGTGAACCGAAAGATCGAACTGGAGTCGAGAGTCTGATTGAAGTGCCTGCATAACCCCAAAATAATAAGTGTCAATGATCTTGAACAATTAGCCCCATCCCCAGGACTACTCACTTGAGATCCCACTTCTTCGAGCTGAAGCCCTGCTTCTGGCAGACTTCCTCGAGGACCTAGTGCCACAGAAAAAGCTCAATCATCCCGAGTGGTGAATAAAAATGGCGTGATAACGTCATCAGGGGAAAAGCCCTCAAGAATAATAACAACACCTGGAAAAATTGGTGACAGTGATTTTACCTGTAAAATCGTCGTGTTCGGTGTGATCTTGACATTTTGACGTCGACCATTGGGTGCGAGAACCGTGACACTCTTGTTTGCCGCCATGACGTACCTTCAACTGAACGTTGACGACCGCATGACACTGACGCATGCGTACGAAGCTGCGATTATTGTTAGGGACATAAACGCGATGGTGAACAGCTGTTCCTGTTAAGGACAATCGAGGAAGAGCAGATCTTGAAAAAATACTCCCAAATGTTGTGAAGATTTTTGCACACGTTCTTAACGCTCTTCAGGAGTTATTTACGAAATTTGGGGGAATTCCAGGGCAGGAGAACAAAGCAAATGATTTTTAATTTTGTCTTCTCGTAGATGAGGCTTTATCGGTCGCCGATAATTTCAGGATTTTTTGGCCATTACCGACTGGCCGATAATGCAGGGAGACTCCAGGAGTCGTCGATGCTCCCCAGGAAACTCTCGTGTCAACCCTCTCCTGCACCAGAGGCTCTGAAACCCGTCGCGAATTTTTTATTTCCCTCCCCCCCAACGGACAGAAAATGGACGCCGTCGACGGGTCATTAGATGCACAATTTCCCCCACGTCGTCGCGGACTTTTGACGTTTTAGCGGTATTTCGTGGCGTAGTTGGTCGGTGAATAGAGTGTCGAGCAGCAGAAGAGGCTTCTGATTACCAGAAAACCCGGAAACATCGTCTCCTCGCCGTCTCTGCATCGACAAAAGGTAAAAAAATCGTGGGGGGAAGTTCCTGGGACAGACGTTCTGTGTTCTCCTGTGGAATGTACGAGTGACCATGCGAAGAATCAGGAGATTTTTGTCAGTGTCTGGGGGGAAGAAAATCAAACGGTAGATCATTATCACCTGGTGATGTCATTCACTAGTCCTTCAGGTCGTGAATGGAATGAGAAAGTCGAGGGTGAATGGGAATTGAGTGAGTGGTCAGGGTTTTGTCCTATCGAAGTCTTCATGACTAGATTTAGAATTTTTTGGTTATCGACCCATTATTAGCCAAAAAATTCCAAAAACAAAGTTTTCAGACATTCTTTGAGTGGAGGACTCATGATGAGACATGACATGGCTGAATATCTAATGAATTCGATGTCTTCTTCGACTTTTCTCATTTGGCAATTGTCCCTCTTGTTTTTTTTGGCTTTACCGAATTAGTGGAACGATGATGACTTTGTAAAAGAACACTTGATGATTTGCCAGGAGATCCTCCATTGTTTTATTGTCTTGGTATTTTAAAGTTTCAGCATGAGTCAACCGAAGAGAAGTAAGGACATTACGAATAAGGATATCTCGGAGCTGGATGTTTCGAAAGAAGCCAAGAGCATCATCGATAAAATTCTTGGTGATGTCAGCAAGACTTCGGCCACCAAACAGATCATCATTGGCACCACGTCAGGATGGTAAATATGAGATTATCGATCGGGGGAAATGGTGATGCTTTTGGAGCACGAATGGGTGGGGCGATTTCCGGGTTTTTTATCGGATTTCTCCAGGATCAATGATGCGATTTTGATGAGCTTTGGATATTATTTGGGGGGAGAAGAGACCGTCGATGTGAGAAAAAATGGACGAATTTCACTCAGCGGATCCGGAGGTATCAACAGGAGTCTGGGATGAATGGAACGAACAGATCGTTTGAGTCTTGGTTTTGTCAATGTTGAATTGTCGCTAATCAAGGGGTCTTAGAGAAAAATGTCAATATACTTTTTTGAAGGAAATATCATGAGCTACAATAAAGCTCTCGTGGCTTTTCCTCCTAAAGTGAAAACTTACCGAGATAAATAGAAAGTTAACAAGAGTGTTTTACTTTTCTGGAATGTCTCAAATCGTTAATCCATTTTTCCAAAGGGCGACTGGCTTTTTGGCGATGAAAGTCGGCAAAATCGTGGCATTCTCGGTGGGTGGTGGCATAATAATGCTCCAAATAGCGGCCAATCAAGGTTACATCAGAGTCAACTGGGACAAAATCCAGAAGAAAGCTGAGAGAATAACGGACAAAGTCGAAGAAAAAATCACTGGAGAAGGGCCCAACTTAATGAATAAGGTAACTAAACCCCTCAAAATTACTCTGACATTATCCACTAATTACTCTTACGAAGAACTAACGCCCATTGGAGATTGTAATACTCGGAATACATGCGGAATCGGTGTGACATTCATGGCCCGTGAAACAGGACAGAACGGAAAATGAACTTCCAAAATATTTCTGTTATTTGCAGATAGGAATGTGGTGTCGACAGAACACATGTCTTGCAACGAGTTTCCTCGGTGGTTTTATTCTCGGCGTTGCAATGTGAATCCCCTAGACAATTTCCAAAGATCAGCGAGATAGATCTAACACAAATAGGAGTGTCAATTGCCACAATTTTTTTTTACTTGAAAAAAAAACCGAAGAATTTCTTGTTCTTCCACTCGAGTGCCTGATGAAGGTCATACGCTTGCCATTCAGTTCAGTTTCCATGATACTACACTAACTAATTATAACATGTCTTTCCAATAAAAAATGAGAAAAACCTTCGAGAGGAATTTTTATTTATTTAATTGACTGTCTACACCAGAGGAGGAAATTCACTGGAATTTCCCACGACCTCTGATTGTCTCTGAGGCCTCGATGTGATCAAGGAGAGGAAACACTGGAGCATTTTCCATCTTTGTAGACATTTTAAAAATTTAATTATCAATTGAAAGATCCACTGACTCTCGAAACAATCGTCCGCCATGTTCCCTTCAGTTATCAATTCCTCCCCAACGTGCTAAAACAAAATGGCTGACCTAAGGATGAAATGACTTTTCAGGTCGATAGGTTCGTCGACAAGAAGTTGGACAAGGCCGAGCAATTGATGAAGAACGGCCAGGCAAAAACTCGTCGTTGGTATCACTCGCTCACTGGTGATAATGCCTTCAGACCTCGTGAAATTCACTTCTTCCTGGCGTCCTTCGCAGTGGGCGTTGCGATTGGCTGTGCATCTGCCAACTAGGTAATGGATTGCTGCACCTCGAGTGTCAGCAAGCAACCCAGCGTTTCCGATACACCAGTGGATACAACGTCAGTGATCATTAAACGAGATGAGTACATCGGTGAGATGATTGAGGAGCTGAAGATCAAGATACTGGAGATGAGACAGTTGCTCACTGACTACGTTGAGTCACTGGCATTCTAAGAAGTCGACAGAACGAGACGCTGGACTTGCTGACCCCTCATGGAGAAGTGAACGAGTTCAGTAGCGAAGGGAAAAAGTGGATGAGGTCGATTTAATGAAAAACAAAATATTTGTTTTTCCGGAATATCTCGAAATCTGAGGGAGATAGACGGATTTTGGTCTAGGCATCTTTTGTAGAGCTGATTGTGCTCGATGAAAAAGGTCCTGAGGACGATTGAGCTATCTACCTTGGATTTCGAGTTATTCAGGAAAATCGCATGAGGTCAATGTAATTTCCACTAATTACGTTTCGCTCGGAACTACTCGTCATTTGTGAGGGAATTGTCATCCTCGAGATGCAGCAATCATTGCTCTTGGTATATACTATCGTGTTAGATCACCTAGTGGAGTAATCCTATAGCATTATCGAAAGTTATTGTTGAAGCACATAAACAAGAGACCGGAGAGGTAATCGTACTTATTTTATTTTTTTTAGAGATGAAACTTATTCGACAGCTTCAACGTTTTCGGGAGTACATGAAGAAGTGAGGTTATGTTTTATTTATCACTTCGATGGGCCGAAAACATTGTTTATTTTCCCTAAAGGTTGTTTTTGAGAGTATGTAGAGAAGTGAGGTTATGTTTTGTTTGTCGAGAGGACAAAGAATTGGAACGAACAATGAATTGATTTTTTCCCTTTCAATTTAATTAATAGTCATTCACTATAATCGAATGTCACTTTCATTATTAACAAAATGAGATCGTGGAGTGTTTTTCATTCTCGATATATTGATGACTGATCAATAAACTCATCTCTAGAGACAACACCAGAATATTCTTTGATAGATTTTCATTAGGACTGATTTGTTTTCTGAGATTTTTTGTACTAAAGTCACTCGAATCACTAGTCACACTCCCAAAAACTTCTACCAAGTTGATATTTTTGTCTTTCTAGTCGAAATTTTCGGGAGAATTTTCACATTTACATCATTGATATGTAGAATAATTCAGTGTAAAGTATTATCTTTAATCGAAGTGTATATCGACGTAGAATTAACGCCTGTTGAATAGTACATTAATTTGGTTGAATTACGATGAATTGTACGAGATATATGGAGCAAACTGCTGTGAAGTGATGAGAGAGTGAAGAGGATAATCATTAAAATGCTTTATTAATCTAAAAAATATTTATTATTAATCAATACTCCTGCCACTCTCTGTACATGTGCTAGAAACGTTTGAGGCACTGCATTATTACTGCCCTGAGCCTTCTCCGAAGGCTTTGGTTCCCGTTGCAAAATATGTGCGTTGAGTTATCACCTATTTGTATCATTGTCTCATCATTCTGAAAAATAGAAAAATGTCCATTAACACATGTCGAATTAATTCTATTGCAAATCCCAAAACAACTTCAAACAATTCATTTTAATATTTCCCCGACCGTCAGTTATCTCATTAACAATTCATTTGACAGAAAAATGTTATAAGACAATTTTGTAGACAATGTTCTCGGCTACAAAAAATCTCTTATGACATTTTCCTCCAAAACCCTTTGCTGCTGAGATAAACGCAAAATAATGCAGAGCTTTGGCCCCTTAAAACTTTTTTGGGAACAATTTCTTCGTCTCTGAATCCTTTGATGAACAATTCCCTAGACTCGAGAGAATATTTTTAATCCCCTGGACATTGTCTCTCACCAGAACGATATTTGTGGACGTAGAGTTGTGCTGCATCTTTCCCCCTGTGATTCCCTCCTGATTTAACTTCTGGAGAAGCTCCTGCGGATCAATATTTCCGTACTCGTGTTTCCTCTCTTTCAGCACTTGATATTTATCAGGAGCTGATGAATCCGAGGCCCTTCGTTTTGTGGTTACCCTGTCGTCGAGACCCTTTATCGTGTAAACATTGTCCTTCACTTGTAGTTCACCAGTGACAGAGGCCACACTCAAACCTGGACGAATTTCACTTGGAATTATGTTGCCAGCTAGGTCGGGCTCGATGAATACCCGGCCCTTTTTGCGTTTCAGGGGAAGCTTTATCACTTCCCCACGTTTGAAAGTGATCAAAGGACTCTCCTGGAATAAGGATATTCATTTATAGTTCAATTTTCTCTAAAAAATTTTAATTAGAAAAACCAATACGGTCATGTGGCCCTTCTGGAAGACCAATTGGTCTGGAAGACTCGTCTTGATAGACCCGCATTCCTCGTCAACTCACCCCAACAGGTTCAATGACAAGATCTATTCTGTGTGGAGCTGAATAAGGTGGTTGGGTGTAGCTCTCAGGTACAACAAGACTCTCTGGCTTGAGATCTCTGATGAGTTTGTTGGCCTGTGTGAAGTTCAACGAAGTGTCGATGGGACAGTGGACAGCCTTCATAGCCAATGGCTGAAAGGGCGCCAGTGCCTCGAGGTATGGAAAATCCGGCTCCGTAAATATGATGGTGTGCTGAGGATTGTTTCCCCAGAGCTGTACAAAGTGAACAGCATCGCCAAATCTGAGACTGGGATGTCCACAAAAGACGACACATGGCTGGCGATAGTCATTACTGAAGCCCTCCGCCCAGGTCGAGGTGAAGTGCTTGAGTCGTGAGTTCTTCACGAGAAATGCGTGGGGAAAGGGCTCCTCGGGGAGGTACACTTTGTTCTGTTTACTGGTTGACAGCCACTCGGCGAGGATGTTCGAGTAGGCGAGAGATGTCTCAGCAACTGGTGATAAGAAGAAGAGGGGAATTTGGGTGAAGCCAGACTTGTCCAGGTGAGTGCTGAGGCACTCGAAAAGATCGTACACGACTCCGGATGGGTAGCAGGGAATCAGAACGCAGCCTCCACTTCTCAAGGTCATGGCTGGAAGGAATTAATCAATTTCATTTTTTGTTTAAAAAAATCCCGTTTGTTTTTTCAAATAAATGACTCACCAACAGTCATGCAGAGCTCTCCAAGCATAGTATCCGGGTTAGCTGTGGGTGTCTGCGTGAGTCCTGTGAGAATAAGGACATTGGCGTGCTTGAGTGTGACCTGTTCCATCGGTCTAGGATGTGTGGTGAGAGTGGAGGATCCACTGACAAAGGCGACTTTCTCGTGATCGCAGGAGACGAGCCAATTACTGCTGCCGAGGCAGTAACCCGAGCTTATGGGTGTCACAGTGAGTGCGCCGTAGATGTCGAGCTTCTGATCGTAACCCACCAGTTGGATATTCGCCAATGCCGAGTTGACAGCTGCCAGTGAATACAAATGCCTCCAGGACTTGGGCTTGAGGGCATCGGCGAGTGGTGAGGGGAGAACGTGGAGCATCTCCTTCCAGTGTTTGGCGAGGGTCGCTCTGGGGGACTGTTCGATGTACTCCACCAGCTCCTCCATGAAGAATTTGCCGATCTGGAGGGTGGGCTCGGTGGCGTAGACAATTCCTTTGAAGCCAGTGCCCTCGGTGACGAATGGCAGGGCGAGCATGCAGGTGTAGTTTGATATGAGGATGGCATCGATCTCGGAAAAATCGACGATTTTCTCGAGGGGAGGGGCGAACTCAGGGGTCGAGTCCACGAATATCCTGCCACAGCAGTCTTTCAGCTCACCCTCGATCTGCCAGTCTTGGTGATTGTCACGGGGCAGCCAGGTGGGAAGGGCATTGAATTTTGCACTGGGCACCAGTGGCATTGGCAGGAAATTCAGGATTGACTGCATGTTGAGGCCACAGTCCAGCATGAGGGTGATGCCCTTGAAGCTGAGGACTAGACATGGCTTTGTTGGCTCGCTTGATAGACAGTACTGGAGGAAGATTGAGAGGTTATGTTCATGAATTATGGGGGTGCAGTCAAGACCCGGAGGAGTGTCATGACAGCTGAGGGCTCGGGGGAGAACCCTTAGAGCAGAATACCCTTTTTATTATCTTTTTCTCCCAATCACGGATCAATAACGAGAGAGTACTGGCAGAATGACCGATAAAATGAGGTTAATATTCGTAATTTTTCTACGTTTTCCATCTGACTCTCATCGACCCACATTGAAGATTAAAAATTGTCTTGGACTACGTGGGTTTCAATGCTCCCTCGACTCCCGAACGTGATCCCCAATGCAGCTTTTGTTTAACCTCGAAAAAAACGGTAGAATAAAAAAATTTTGCAGCTTACCAACTTCATTCTCTTGGAATTATCTCTTTATTTATTGATTCATCTGATTGTCCCGGTTTTTTCGATGGAAAATACCTCACGAATCACAGCGTGATGAGCTTGACAGAACTGAATACAACACATGACACAATATCAACAACTCCATTACAACATAACCTCAAATTCGAGACGTTCCTCGACCTTCTTCTCCGCCGGTAACGATGCTCAACCTCGGCTCACCACCTTAGTTACTAGATCTATATATATAACACATACTCAGGGTTTTTTCGAGTGAAATGAAATGTTTCTAGGGTAAAGTTATGTAGACCATCTGGTAACCGAAAAGAGACGAGACGAACCCATCTGCCTATCGGTAAGGATATTTTTTATCTGTACCATGACAAAGGGAATTAAAAATACCTGTGCTAAATCCTGAGACTCATTCCAACGATCCCACCGACATATCATGACTCTAGACAGCAATAATCATTGGATCAACATCGACATGTTGCTCACCCATCGACGACAATTCCTTACATGTTTTTGTCCCTCCCTCCTCCCTCTCTGACATTCATTTCAATCCACCACCTAGTTTTCGCTAGTGACGTAAATAATATTTTCATCATGTCAATAATGCCCAAATCAGGGACACCATCATTGTCCAACATTTCGGTTAAAAAAACTGATCTAAAACAGTTAATTCTTTGTTGCGTTGCTGGTTGTCTGAAACCTACGCTATTTTCAAAATAGTCTACCTCTCCTCCCGACCCTTCCCATCGCCATCCTCACAACCTTTGTGTTCTCAGGCCCTTGAATTGGACCAGCAACAGTTTCCCACACCAAAAGCCTTCATGATGTCAGAGTTTTTTATTACATATTGATAATGGGTGCGGCTCATTTGTTGGAAATTTAGAAAGTCTAGTTTACCTTCTGGGAGCTAGAAAACAATGTAATTCGTGGTGGGGAATGGTAGAGTGGACAAGAATTGCAGTTGATTAACGAATTTGTGAAAATTAGAAAGTCCCAGGCATTCGAGGAGTCGCTGGAGTAATAAATTCGTGGTATTGTTGAGAATTTGTTGACGTACGTTAAATATTTTCCTGAATAAACAATAATATTTGGGGTTTCAATGGAGGAAATGTCGCCATGACCCCAACGAACTACATTTCATACTGTTGGTGGTCCCCAAACAGTTTCAACTGTCCCAATGATCAGTTGAACTGCTGGCTTCGTCGTGTGAGTAAAATATTAATTATTATTGTTGTTGCCAGATACAGAGAACACCAAAGAAAATGGCCACCACACAGCTGTCCCAGAGGCCTCGTACCATGAAGAAACTCGAAAAACCACGTCCCCTTAAAATCCAACAACGACATTCAGTAATCGATGGGCGGATAACGACAGCAGAGGACCTTGTATCTCTGATTGACAATGTCGTATCACACCTCACCAATGGCTTCCATGATCCATCACTTCAGCCCAATATCGTGACAATGTGTAATGCCTTGAAACATTGTGCACCACAACTTGAGGCTGTTTACAAGGATCAACTGGACAGGGCATTTGTTGCTATCAGAAATGGAAGTCAGGACGAAAGACTCGATTTGACGACCAGGGTTCATTTGCTCGAACTGATCGAGCTCAGGGCAAAGCAATGGCGTCACAGTGACTCCATGGACGCTTACTACAGTCAAAAATTGGCCAATTTGGATGATTATGATATTGGCATTGGTGAGACACCCACAACACCCATCGCCAGCAATATCGTTGGTGTTTCGTCTTCACAAACACCAACTGTCCTGAGCATCAGTGATGTCATCAAGAACAGCGGCAAGTTCACTAAGCCCACACGTATTCCTGGTAAAAATTACTGCAAGGATGAAGTCGTTATTCGTAATAGCGATTCGGGAAAAGGTGAGATTCATTTACATTTGAGTTCTGAAAGAGAATCAAAAATTCAGGGGATGTGATTTGTTGAGGTATCCCGGGGTTAGACAGATTCAGAGTTCAATCCTCATCTTTTTGGATATCAATATCAATTTTTTTGGTCATTGGGAAGAAACATGAACTGGCTCCCATTTTGTTATATTTTTTGAAAACTCATTTTTATGATATGATTTTTTTTCTCACTTTTGTGGAGTCTCTAGGGAAAACTCTAGATCATTTTGATCGGAAAAATGAGGAATTTAGAGCCGGGATAATTAAAAAAATCACATCTCTGAAGTTGATAGTTGAAAAAATTGAAAAAGAAATGAAATAAATATTTTTACATTCCCATAAAAACATCAAAATTAGAAAAAATCCATTCGGAAAACTGCTGAGAAAAATTAAGTATTGTTAACTTGGTAGAATAACTTCATAGAGCAGTGGAATGAAGTTCTCTTTCATAATTGGAAATTAAGTATTTTTTTAAATGGTCTTGACTATTATCAACCTCTATTTGCACGATAAAACAGTGATGGGCATAAAAGGGAGGCGGGTACACATGATCGAAGAGCTCAGCGAGACGATCATCTCCTTCCAGCGAGGTAAAAGTACACGAAAAAAAAACAAACAAACAAAAAGACAGCCCAGAGCGATAATAAACTAGCAAGTGCATTATGCATCGTGCATCGTATCACCCACTTTTAACACGAAAGAGAGTTATTCAGTCATCTAATCGAATAAAAAATCATTTTAATCATTGACGAAGCGTGCAATCAACTGCAAATAAGCAGTAAATTTAATTACAAAAATTAATTGCAGATTTACAAGGCAGGCAATAACATAAAGAGAGATAAAAGTTTTTTTTAATTAAGAAAATGAAAAAAAAAATTATAAAGAGTTATGAGTTGAAAATAATGTGGGCTATACAACATAACGTGGTGATATCTGCAATTAATTTTTGATAATTTGATTAATCATAACAATATTAATGCATGTGATTTTCGAGCAAGAGTTGTGACAATACTAACAAAAAAATTGTATGTGAACTGACGATAAATTAAACAGTTTCAAGGTACTTCCACAGTAATTATGTGGAGAGGATAGAAATATAATGTAGAGATGATTTTTTGAGAATATATTCTTCCAGTAAATTATAAATTTTCCAGGAGGAACTAATTTTAATTATCATTTGCTCATGACGTTATGTGTCATCAGAATAATTCAAGATCATTTTTTTTTATTCTCTCGATGTTATTTGACTCTATTTGACAACTTAATCATTCATAATCATCATCCCCACTCCTTCTTGTTACTGCAGAAGTACCTGGAGCCCACTTCCGATCGCTTGCGAGGAACAAGTGAGACGAGAGCTTTTGTTTAAGTTTTATCTAACAGAAAAATGCGTGACAACTGTCTCACTTCTCGTCGTTAAAGTCTTTGTGGAGTTGAATGCCAGCTCTGCTGATTAAAATAAATGAATAATGACAGTTTAAAACAGTGAAGGATTGATTTAATATTTACTGATGGATATTTCAGTGAATCCTGGAGCCAAAGAACGACTTGTCCAAATAACCGGAACTTCCGAGGACAAGATACAGTGAGTGGACTATAAATTTTGTAATTCTTGGGTAGAAAAAATCGAAAAAATTGTCAGGAAAATTCCCTGACATTTCGCGACAGGTTCAGGACCTTTTGATTAGAAAATCTCGACATTAGGAATTCCCAGCGACTCTTGCATTCAAAAAGTTGAGGAATTTTCCCAAGATATCGAAAAAATTTAGCAGCAATTTGGTAAAACGAGTTTAGTTTTTAATGAATATCTCGAAATCTACGGACGATAGAAAAATTTTCATTCTGACCTTTTCTGTGGAGCGAATTGAGTTCTACAAAAAATGTCATAATGAAAATTTCATTATCTTCCCCAGATTCAGAGATATTTGTCTTTAACTTAACTCAGAGATGAGCCAATTCATCTCGTTTTACCACTTCATGTTTCCTTTTTAATTTCAGTAATGAAAAAAATTAATTCTGTTTTCATAAGAGTCAATGGAAATCTAAAGTTGTTAATTGATTTTAATGTTTCAGTTACGCAAAGGATTTAATTAAAGATACGATACAACGAAACGCTTCTCCAGTGCGTTTGGAGCACGTTGGGGTGGATAAAAGTGGCATTGGTGGTTCGAGTTCGTCGTTGAACAGCAGTGCATCTGACGAGAGTAATCGTCTCCATCAGCAACAACAGCACACAACTCGTCTGCGTTCATCCCTGCTTCACAGTTTGTCAACAAACGACGCCAGTATTGGCGAGTACAAGTACACAATTACTGTCGGTAATCAAGCTCTCAAGATAACTGGATGCAATCACGATCTTGTTCGAGTAATTATCACTGTCAATTCCCGTGTACAATTTTGTCATGTGTGGGTGACATTTTTGTTGCTAATGGCATTTTTTTGAATGGAATCTAGACAGCCAAATTAGTCCTCGATGAGCACTTCTCTCGATGGACAGGCGAGGCTGATCAATTCACCACTGAAATTGAATTCTTCAACTTTGATGAGGAGGCTGGTTATCCTTCTCAAAATTCAGTTGGCTCTAATCGTAATTCAGGTGGAAATTTGAATATCAATACGAGAGAGACGAGCATGGAGAGCACCAACACGTCGGAGAGCGAGGAGACGTACAAGCCACAGCAGATTGTTAAGAATATTACTCCCAAAAAAACGAATGGTAATTTTTTTGTATAAAAATTCCTCGGGAACGTTCCTGGAACGTTTTGTAAGCTTAGGGTAGTCATAGAGTCTTTAGAGAGAATTTAAAAAAGTCAAAAAATTCATTATTTTAGTCTAGAAGAATTGTAGCAATGGAAACAATTTTTAGAAGGTCAGAAGGGAATATTTATTTATCTCTGATTTCCACTTTTTTTTTTCAGAAAATCGGGAGTTGACTTACGAGTTTCTACTGCTCTGCGCAACTGGCCCCTATGCTAAACGTCCACCAGCTGATTGGGACAGAATTCAAAAAGAATGTCCAACAATTATTCGTAAGGTAGAGTCACGACCTTCAGCTGGCAGCTGTGCTTTTATTAACTCGCAGATTGGATTTTCAAACGGTTCAATCGACGATCGTATTTTTTACCAAAACCACTGTGATCGTCATCGTGTCTCATACTAAGACATTTATCGTCATTCTTCAGCATTCCAATTATCAATTAATTTCATTGAGTGGTTTGTCACGAATAATTGGGACAATTTTTGCCATTTTGCACTTACCACTCAATTCTAAGCAGAAGTATTATTTTGTTTTTGTTTTTTATATCGCTAAATGCGTATAGTTTAACATTAATTTATTGTTTTACGAATGTTTTTTTATTTCAATCATTGAAATCGCAATTTCAAAGTTTATTACAAGATTATTTGGACGAGGAGAGAAAAAACCTCGAGGTATTGATAATCTCGATGTGATTTTTCTATCATCTTTCGAATCTCATTATTTTATTGAGTATATTTTATCGTTTGAGTGCTCAACCATCAACTCAATAATTAACTGGCTAATTTATTTATCCAATCCAACAAATTTATTGATAATTAATTGACTCATGGGGAGAGGAGATATTGATAGACTTCGGTAGACTATGAATGCAAAAAAAATTGAAGTTATGATTTTAGCCGGTATTTTTTAAGAGGAACATTGGCATGATAATCTTGCAAATTGATTTGTTTTTAAATTATTTGCACTCCATTGCTACTCAATAATTACGGAAGTATTCGCAATTAATTAAGCTAATGCAAACGTCGATAATCGCGACTACGAAATTAAGTATTTGACGAAAATGTGATATCCTAGTGAATCTCTCAATTCGAATAAGTTAATCATTGAAAATCGAACTGAATTTGTACTTAAAAGTTAGGAGTACTATTGGTCATTGTACCTGGTGGGAGGGTAGCGTTGTCTCGATGATGTTGCAAATGACATGACAAAAACCAAAGGTATCGTAAAAATGATTAAGACGAAGTATTCTGATGAATAAATCAATGATTAAATTAAATATTAGTTCTAGTACATCGTTAACTGCGATATTCTCATCGATTTTAGGTGCATCCACAAATTTTAGGGAAAATTCTATGCGAGGAAAATAGATATATTTATTTGGGAGGGGAAAATGTGCTGGCAAATTACATGTTTGACTGATTAATGAGATGCTGTGGAAGTTTGTTGATTAACATTGATTTTGTGATATCATAAAATAAAACTAATTTCTCTTCACATGTTCATTTGAGTTCATCAAACTTAATAACCTCGTCTCTGTTTCGCCTGTTAACTAATAATTCTACGAATAATTCTCGCAGTGATGTGCTAAGATGGTGAACTCCATGTCAAACTCATTATCTCAAAAATCGTTGATTATTTTTTACGACTGAGAATATAAAACTTTTCAATTTTTCTGTGGAATTCTCAATAACAGGAATTGTTCTGATGAATTTCCCTCAATCATGGATTCATGATTTTCAGTTACTTGCATGACATTGCGTGAATTAAGTCTCTAATAAATTATCTAATTATCATGCTTACCTACTCTTTAACTTCCAAAAGCTTGTACGATAATCATACCCATGTGACGATTGTCGTAATGCTCGAGGTAAGACTTTCATTAAAATGTATCAATAATTCTTATGATTATTTTCCACGAATTTTTGGTTTAACAACTTCCATTTCCAGAAACCGATTCACTGGTTCGAACCGGAGACTTACCGAGCTAGTGTCGCTGCCGCTGGAATCGTCAGCGTCCTGCAAATTGGTGACATCGATGATCCCGAATGAGTAAACAATTTTGTTATTTTTTTTTTTGAGAGAAAAAAAATGCGACTTTGTGGGTTTTTTCTCCTCCAATTATTCGAGTTTATAGAATTTATTGTAACCAAAGCTAATAGACTTTTCTGGGGCTGTTATCAAACCTGGGCGAGTTATGGTGAATTCACGGAGATAATCGATTATTTCATAGTCACAATCGGTTTTTTAAATCGATCGTTTGCAGCAGAAGAATTATTTTTCTTCTAATTATTTATCTTTTCGCAAATTTGGCAGCTCGAATTCGATAGGAAATCTCCCAGGAGTTTTTATCAATTTTTTGTTGGTCGATTGTAGTGAAAGTTCATTCTATTAGCTTTTTCGGATGAATATTTTCTTTTAAACTTTTGAATTTATTTTACAATTGAAAAATTATATTTCTGCAGCTGATAGAGCATCTCACAAGAGACGAATAATTTATTTAATACATTTAATAAGAGATAAAAAATTGATCTGTTACGTTTTACGATTTTACGAGTTTATTTACTGAGAAGAAATTGACAAAGACTTGCAGTTAACCGATTAAACTCATTTTTTTGTGGTTATCATAGTCTCTAGTCTCTAATGATTATTTTTAAAAAATTAAAAATTAAAAAAAAAAACAGAATTAATTCCTAGTCTTGATAATATCTACGTCATGCTAATATCGAAAGTGAAACAATTTTTAATGTGATTTTATATTTTTTACACACAGTGGTTATAGTATTGTAACAGAATGCAATTTTAATTAGTTCATTTGAATGATTTCAAATTATTCTAGTGTTTTT
Organism: Diachasmimorpha longicaudata; assembly: GCF_034640455.1. NCBI lineage: Eukaryota > Metazoa > Arthropoda > Insecta > Hymenoptera > Braconidae > Diachasmimorpha > Diachasmimorpha longicaudata. Next base: position 2,990,134 of record NC_087242.1, read on the forward strand.
ACATGCAATAATTTATTTGTCAAGTGTTTATTTAATTGCGAGGACGTAACAATAAAGTCCTTATTACGTGATAATAATTTATTCATTCTATCACAAGACAGGAATTCACGAGGATTTTCCCACTCAAACAAATATTGATTGATTTTAAAAATAAATTTTATCTAATTTCGTTTTAATTATCGATTCTTTAATTGTTTCCGTTTATATTGATTCCCACCGACGTTTTCCATTTTTTTAATTAGGAAATTATCAGTTCCAGTGACGAAATAGGGATATAAATGAAAGCTGGGTAAGTCAATAAAAGTATCACAATTTTTCTTCTTTTACAATGTCATTCTTTATTTCTCTTATTGTTCCTAAAAAAAAAAACAAAAAAACAATTACACGCGTGGGATATTTTTGTACACCGACACTTTGTGCTGGCTCGGTTAAGATTACATACACTATTAAGTTACTCCAAGTATTTTCATTATTTATGGAAAATAATATCGAATATATCGACTACTTATTTTAAGACTTCATTTTGCAAAAGTTATAAATTTCTAATCATTGAAAATCAATTATCATTTTATTAGTGGATCCCTTGCAAAGTAATTAATTTGCACATTGTGATTCTCCATCCAATTGTTCTACTTTATCACGATTTTTCCATCGACCATCACCACCAATTCGATTTAATAAATAAAGAATTGGTGAGTGTGTTTGAGTTCTTACGATTTACGTCAGTCATTGAATTATTTCATTATCAATTTAAAATGAGAATTTCAAGAACTTCTGTTTCTTCTGTTGACAAGGAAATAATAAACAATTTAATGCTTCTGCACCACTTTCACTTGATTTTTTCTTCATTGCGCAATTGTTGCGTAACTATAAAAATAATTCGATATCCCTCGAATCATTTTACCACTTCTCCGATAGAAGAAGCATTTTTTCTTCATTATTAAATAAATATAAATATTTCTTCATTAACTAGCTGACATCCACGTGTTTCATAAAAATAAAACATCGAGCCATTTTCATCGAAATACACGAATTGGTGCTGTCACTTGCTGATTACAGACAAAACAAGATAATGTGGTTGAAGAATTGGCAGTCGATGATAGTCAACTCTCCCCTATTTAACTTCTATTCACCCCCTCCCCCCTTCCACTGTCTGAATGATCAAATAAACAAAATGTAAAAAGCAAAGAAAACCCATCATTCGAGCATTTTAACGCAATATCTCTGAATCTAACAGAGATATAGAAATTTTACAAATTAATTTTTAAAAAATCTAAATGAAGATATGAAGACATCTCGTAAATAGGGCAAATTGTCAACAAAAAATGCTCTCAATATTCATCAGAACAGCCCTCACTTCTCCCGAGGTGATGATATGAGATGACTTATCCATTACTTTACCACAATTGATAAACAAAAATTTTATTTCACTCAGGAAAAAAAATGCTCGATTCCTTCAAGGACATGATTACCCAGTACTAACGCTCCTCTCAATCACATTGCATCAATGGAATTATGCACCACCATCAGTGTTGCATTTATTTCCTTAAAGTTTCTACATAAGTGCATATATTGCAATTGAAAATAATATCTATTCGTATAAGATCATTGTTCAATATTTTTCGGGTAAAACTTATTCACCTATTCTTACGGTAAAATACAGTGTGCAAACACACATTGGATGAATTTTCTAAAAGCAAACAAAAAAAAATATCGAACACAAGAACTTCATCAATGCGGTGAATAAAAAATAAAGCAATCGCTCACAATTTGTTTTTTTTTCTTTCCAATCGATCGATATTTAATTCTCGTGGAGAAAAAAAATCGAGACATCTTCCTTATCACGATTAATTAATAACTCAAATGATTAGTTTAATTGATACAATTAGCGACGATTTAAAAAAAAGTTGCACTTTAAAAGTCGCTCAAATATTGCTTTAATCGATTATATTTACACAATTTTTCATTTATATCAAATCACACCTAACATTCGTACGTCGAGTATACATTCTAAATTACAAATGATAATTTTGCTAATGAAAATGATTCGGTTCTCTCGTTTATCATTCAGCTACAACCATTAGATTGATTAAACCCTAAAATACGTTGTAAAGTAGTTCTGTACTTCCACATATGATTAGTTAAACGTTTCCTCTCAATCGACATTCAATTCACCAATTACAATAATTCATTGTAGTTATTACTTTTATCAACGAATTGTCGATTCAATGATTGAATTATAATTATATTCTCTTGTGTCACACTCATACCCACGATACACGGGTAATTGAAGCACAATCACACTTTTTTTTTTCACCTACTCCATCTCCCCGTTTTCATTTGAGAATAAAAAATTATAGTGTTGGTCTATTTGTCTTTGTCACGCAGTAAATACGGGATAATTAACGTTGTATCTTCTGCTTTCCGCCACTAGGTTTCTAAGTTCCATTTAAATTTGTTGTGAGGTGCTTTCTAGTCGTCCTCAGGGGGTGCTAAGAAATCGTAATCCTCTGTGGTCATATCTATCGCCCACTTGAATTTGTCACGTTGAGTTTTGTTGTAAATTCTTTCAATAGGTACATCATACTTCTTACACCTGCAAAAAAAAATTTTTTCAATTCAACATTTCCATAATTACAGACATCCAAGTGACTAATTATTTTTTATCGATTCATGCAACAACTGAAAATATGAAAAATTATTCTTACCAAGCCACAGAGATCCGGGGATCCAGATAATTCAGTTTCGATGTACTCAATGCAATGGTTTTATTCTCCTCTCTATCCGTCTCCTGCACCTCAAGTTTCGTCAGCTGATCCTTAAGTCTCTCCAGTTGTTTCTTCTTCTTCTCATACAATGCTTTCCCAGTAACCGAGTCCCTGGCCTCTCTCTTGGCGTCCTTCACCGCAATCTCTGTCTCCTTAATGCTCTCCTTCTTCGCCTCGATCTTCCCTTTGAGATTTTCCATGGTTTTAGCATGGCCCTTGGGTATCGAGCGCTGATGGTTACAGAGAATGGCAACAGCCCTGTTAGCCCGATTATAAGACAATAATTTTTCAGCAAATGTATCATCAGGATTTGTGAGCTGTTCCAATTGTTGTTGAAGTGTGATTGACGCATTGTAAGTCCTGAAAACTTTAGCTGTGAGGCCGTCCATCAATTCGTTGAGATGTTTATTGAGATCAGTTGTCGTTATTCTATCGAATAAATCATCACCAGCTGATTTGTTCTCCATAAATAATTCCAAATTTTTGAACACACGTTTTTCAACAGGAACAGAATTATTGTACCTAATGGAATCTTTACCGAGAAAATCAAAAACAACAACGTACTCGGCGTCATCTTTTTTCTCGTGAAGTGAAATATGTTCAACTCTAAGTGAGCAACAGCCAACAGTATCAGCCTGATCTTCGTCCTTCTCATTACCAGCCCTGAGCGCCAATTTATCAATGAAATACAGGGCAACTGCTCTCTGTCGTGTTTTCATCTCTTTGCTCTTCCAATCCTCACGATATTTTTTACGAATATTGTCGATCAAACCCGAGAGTTTCCTGGCAGTATTGTACTTGTCCATGTCCTTCTGGCCCTTGAGCTTACTCGAAGGATTAAGCATAACATATTTAACCTGTCCCTGAATTTTTTCATTCCAGGAGGCGAGCCACGTAACACCAGGATCATGACGAATCTCCTTCCATTTGTGGCCAGACGGAGGCTTTGGAAATTTCGAATCTTTGGAGCAATTTATTATGACGTCCTCTGGTTGTACTCGTCTCTTCAGCTTTCCCATCTTCGGATGCTCCCCTCGGCCTCGAAACAGACCCGGTGGCTCGATTCGGAAATTTCCAATTTTCTCCGGATGACCGTCGATGGTGCAGAAACCGTACTCTTTCTGGATCTCCTCGTTCTTCTCTTTTATCGCTTTTTTGTCCTCCTTCGACATGGCCTTACGCTCCTCTGATTTTTGGTTGAAATACTCGTGCATTCGGGTGAAATTACACTTTGAGAGCTCCATTATTCTTCTGCGCTCATCTTCTGTCATAACTTCACGCCAATCGTGGAAGAAATTCTCGTTGAATGCTGGTTTGGTTGTGTAATCGTGATTTAACATACGAGCGTAGAATGTTGCTACTTCCTCTGTCTCGGGTGTGAGTTTCATTTCTTTTCCATTGTACAAGAATTTTACGTCGGAAGGGAGAGGCTCGTATTCGGGCGCAAAGACTGGACCCTTGTGCTCCAGGAATGTCCATTTTTTACCGTCCTCTCGGGGCTTTTCTTCCCACCTGAAATTTATAAATCGTCGGTTACCTCAGGGGGACAATTCTCAATATTTATTAAACACCAAATCTTCGGGAGCAAACTGTTCTCTGAATCGATATCGACAAATAGTTCTACTCCGATGGGTAAAACGACGTTAATTAAATTATCTCCATTCTTTCTTCGTGATGACAACCTCCATTTCTAGATATTCGCCAGAAAATAAAACAGAATAATCTAACTCACTTCGTTTTACCACTTCACTGCAGATTTTATCCAGCAGATTCCGCAATCTACGAAAACGAATTGCCATAACCTCATTAACTTCACGGTATTCTCTTCCTCCGAAAAAGGAAACACATGTAATCTTGTTTGACCCATTTGGCTCTACCTCAATCGAACTTGTGATACATAACCTCAACAATATACTCCTCGGACGCTTACAGCGTAGTCCTCGGCTATTTTTCAAAAACCCTTCACTAAATATGCGAAGCAAATTGCCTGTAATGTATTGTAACTTTTGACGCACATGTGTTTTGAATACTTCTGACATCATTCGTCAGAATTATTCTGGTAAACTGAAAATTGTTGGAGTGTGAGGGGAGAGGGGGAAAATAAGTATTAGGTTAGAGCAACACCACGTGGGACAGGAATCCCCTATGAAAAAATCTTTGAAACATTTTTGGCCAGAAATCTACTTCACCTATCACTGGTCAGATTTGAGTTTCTTTTGGGATGTCGATTAAAAAATTGTCCTTATTGTGATAAATAAAATATTTTAAAACATTATTGTCCTTATAAAGAGATAATAATCTTCATAAACATGGTAAATATTTTAACTATTGTGTGGAACAATATTTTGAGGGATTTGTTTAAAGGAGGTATTCATATTGGAAAATTTACGGTACTAGATAAATGACTTACCATTTCCAAACTTCAACCTCTTCCTCCTCCTTCTTCTTCTTTCGTGGGCTGGGAGTTGAGCTTTCGGTTTTTGGAGTTTTTGCAGATTTCTTCTTGGGTTTCTAATGAACAAAAATGTTCAGTAATACAGTGATTAGCAATGGAGATATTTAACAGTAATTACAACAATTTCCTGCAACTTTTTCTAAGAATTAATGGCAATTACCTTTTCAGCCAAATCCTCGCCGTCATCGTCATTTTTTCTCTTTTTCTTCTTTTTACTTTTATCCGATTGTTTCTTAACTTTCTTCCTAGCTGACAGTGGGATCTCGTCTTCATCACTACTGTCTACTTTTCTTTTAAGGCTAGGTGATGACACTGATCTTCTTGCGGCCTGAAACACAGAAATATCGATCAATTATCGACTCACCTGACCCAGAAATAATGCAATTATCCCAATATCTCGTGAACCACAGGAAATAAAATTTTTCACAAGACGTATCCAGGGGATAGACTATAGAAACCACTCAAATATCCTCAATGTATCCCCCGGAGGTTTCACGAAAATACTCAACTTGAAAATGTTTTTCAATTTTCATCTTTGACTCGAGATAATGCCCAGGACTTTACATTTCCTCGTTTTAATTAATGACAAAATCAATGGGACAAAAAATAAATAATGAGGTTAGTTGACAGAAATTTAGACGCTGCATTAAAATAAAAGAATAACCAAAACAATTAATTGAATTACCAGTGGGACATCCTCCTCGGATTCCTCTTCAGTTTTCAAAGTAGTATTATGTAGTTCAGATAATCTCGTATTATTGCCATCGTCAGTCGAATTTTCCTGCTTGTACTCCTCGTCGTCCTCTTCCTTGATATAAAGTCCATTCTCATCGCTGCTATTACCATCGTCCTCTCCATCAATCATCGTCATCGATTCATCCTTGATCTCTATTTTAACGTCATACTGCTGATGATAGGTAACAGTCTGATGATTGAACTCCTCGTTCTCCTCCTTGATCTTGGGCTCTTCCTTTCTGTCCCTCTCGTCTCTGTGCTTGCTCCTCTCCTTGTCCTTGTCATGACGATGCTTGTCTTTGTCACGATCATGACGATGACGGTCCTTGTCAAGCCGATTTTTGTCCTTATCAGCGGACGAATGGGAATTCGAATGACGTTCTTTATCCTTGTCAGAGGAATGCTTACGATCTTTATCCTTCGATTTGTCCTTATCATCCTTGGAGCTGTGGCGATGCTTATCCTTGTCCTTGTCTTTACTCCTCGAGCTCTCCTTGTCCTTAGAATTGGAGCTCGAATGGTGTTTGGATTCTTTGGAGGTCTCCTTGTCCTTGGAACTCGAGGATTTGTGATGATGCTCACGACTCTTTTCTCGTTCCTTTTCTTTGCTAGATGATGAACTCTTGTGTTCACGTTCCTTGTCCTTATCTCTGCTTGACGATGGTTTCTTCTCTCTACTTTCCTTGTCTTTGCTGCTGGAACTACCTGATCCATGCCTGTCTTTATCTTTACTACTTGAACTCGAGCTGTGCTTGTGACGTTCTTTGTCTTTGTCACGGTGCTCACTCTTGTGACTCTTGTCTTTGTCACTGCGACTACGATCTTTGTCCCGGTGTTCAGATTTGTGAGAACGATCTTTACTCCGGTGATCGCTCTTGTGCTCTTTACGAGCTTCATAACCGTTGGACATTCCATTCATGTGGGCATCTGGCATTAACATAAAATATTAAATTAATTATGAGATAGTTAACCTCTCTGGTGATATGGGAGGTCTGCAAAGGTCAATAACTCAGAATCTGTCGATGGAAATCGAATGATTTTTTTTTACTTCAAAGGTCGAACCCAGAGCTTCAACTCGAAGAAAAATTATCGAATTTCACTCTACCGATTCCAAGTTATTGAGGATTAATTACTCTTCATTATGACCCAGTCTACTCTACGTTAATAAACTTTGTAAAAAACCAGATAAATTTAGATTTGGGGGATGTAAAAAGGTCATGCCATGAATTCCTGCCTCCCCCAACATCTCTCGATAGTTCTCAAAAGCCTCCTAGAGTTCAGACGATTAACCCTTCTCTCTATTTAATTAATTCGTCTCGTTTCACTCGAAGTTAACTCTACAGAAATCTATGTTGCATAGCATCAGCATTCCCCAGATTCAGAAAGTACGAAAAAAAATCGATGAATTGACGAAGAAACAATGGTGAATTTAAATAATTCAGGGTGTTTAGCCCCTTACTGCCTCTAGAGCATCCAGAGGGTATCATGCGAAAGCAAGCACGTGTCCCAACTAGAGTTCACATCCATTTCCCCTTCCCACTTGTTCTCCTCCACTCTATGCCCCGTGCGTACATCGTCGGTAATACAAGTCAAGAAATTTTAGTTTCCCATTTTTTTTCTCTCTCCTCACTCCACCGCCCCAACAGCGGCGTCTCTTATGCTATGGACAAGTGGTATTGATGCCTCCTTACCTCCATGATTCCCGGCCGCACTGCTATTCTCCTTGGCCCCTTTCTCCTGTAGTAAACAATGAAAAAAACCCTCATTTCATTATCCAAGGTTATCTCAGGCATTCGGTAATATTGGACAATGCGATATGAATTAATCATTGATCCGAAAAAAATTGTTTAATGAACAAACTGCCTTGTGGTGGCAAGCTGTTGGTCTCAACGTAACGTTGACTCTGGCAACTGTACGGGGGACTTAGTCGCAGACGCCATTTTGGGACTTAGAAAAATTTCGCGTCCCCTCAACATGCCGTGTTCAAGAGATAACCGATGTAACTGAGGTGTTTTGGCCATTTATCGTTCCCTCAGTGAAATTATTAAAACGTAATTGTGAATGTAATTGTACTTACGGTTTCCGGTTTCGACCGATTTGGGCTATCCTCAACTTCCATTTCAACGCTTATCGGCAACTTAACAATTTTATTTCCCCCAAGTTTTACCTCACAAAACCCAAGACAGCCTGATGGACTCTGCGTGGCGTACAGGACAGAGTGGCTAAGGCCAACGTAATGAAGGGGACACGAGCGCTCAAGCTGCGTCTAAGTGTCCATTATGCAGTACTGCGCATGCGTCGGACAAGCTCCACCCCTTTCTGACAATAAAATTCTCCAATTCTTTCATTCTTGGGGTAAAGAGATATTTTAATTTTTGGGGAATTCACTGATTGCTCTGTTGAGTTAGAAACTCATCCTCATTATTTATTTAGTTGTCCGGATTAATAAATAAAAATGTTATAATTTTTTCTTTGAGCTGGAAGGAAAAATGGATGCAGATGATTTTTACTGTTGACCGGGTTTTGACGAATATCTCGAAAAGTAGAGGAGGTGGAGAATTTTTGTCGGGAGCTTTTTTGTCGGGCCAGTTGAGGAGCACAAAAAAGGTCATCAGAAGAATGTTGCTATGTCTGTTAGTTTGCGAGATATTTGGAAAAAACCGACGCGAAGTCTGGACTGGGTTTTTCGAGGGGTTGAAAAACCACAATCAACATGAAATTAAAAAAAAAATCGCCCTTCCATCGCCTCTTCGAGAGTTTTACTTTATTATACCTTACGAAAATGTTCAATTTTTGTACATTGGAAATATTTTAATGACATTCATCTGCCTCACAAAATACGAAAATTCATTTATTTATGATACAATTAATTCCGTTCACACCGCATTTCTCACGTAACAGGAAAGAATACGAATTTAAACATGAGTTCTTACACAATTTTTTCTACTCATATTCGTAATCCGCTGTTTATTCCGTTTATTCTGAGGTTTTTGTAAAAAAAAAATAAAGTTACAGTTTGGAATAGTCCGGCTTTCCTTCCGAATTCCACGTGGTCCGCATTTTCTGGAAGGCTACGACTGCGTATAAAGCTGAAATAATAATAATAAAAAAACAATATAAGAATCACAAAATTGTTATGATTATGTTATAAGTGAGTTAAAGGAATTTATCGAGCCACATAAATCATTGAAAAATATCTCAACAATTCACAACGAGGCGATAACCTAAATTTTGACAAAAGTAATTGAAATTTAGAGCGAAATATTCTGTTACTAGTTCATCATTAATTATTTATTGTACTGTTAATGTGCAATTTAATTAACGAAATTTATCATTAAGCATTGAAGTCTCAAGTGGTGATAATGTGGGTTCAATTTGTGTATTGAAATTCCTCATGACAAATGGGTCCTCTGACCTTCACTCAACAGATTCCTATCAGATTATTTTATTATTATTATAAATTGTTAATTTAGTTTGAAGAATCTTCCGGAATATTTCCTCTTTGACGAATACAAGAAATATATTTTTTAAACTCACAAGTCGCTTCCCATTCTGCACTTGACAATGTTCCTATTTTCCTGTGGCCAGTGGAATTTTGCATGTACTGAACCGCATGTTGATAATCTCCTGCCGCCTGTCCAAGGAGTGGAGCTTCATGGTAAGGTGGATAAGTCTCTAGTGCTTGCATATTACCTAAGAGTGATCGTCCCTCGTTCTTCATTCGATTGTAAAATTCATCGAACCTGTGAAATAAATCGATAGAATTAGACGATGAAATGTTCTTATTTGAAAAAATTGAAGATAAAAACATTTTTCACTATTAAAAAATATTTTGATGCTAAAAAAAATTATTTATGTCCATTTACCTCTCGAACAAAACCATCTCCAGGCCATGTTTCAGTGCTAATTTTTTCAAAAGTGGTAAAAACACGAGGAACTCTGGACAATCGACGACTCCCTCGAGATGAAAATTGTATTTAGCCCCAAACAATGGAATCTTTTCCTTATCGATTAAAAATTCAATGTTATAAATATCGTTTCCAAATTTATTGCCATCAATTTTCTTCCACCGCGATCTGAGGAATGAAAAGTTAATATTAATTAACGAGTCAAAACGATTCAGCATTTCCAACAAATTATTTCCATTTTAAATGATTTCTCACTATTTTTATCGATAAATCCTTTCCCATCATCAGGGAAAGAAAATAATCAAGGGATTAGTAATTAAAATAATTAAGATTTCAACGTACACTAGAGAATAGGCATCTGGAATAGTCGCGATAAAATAACCACCAGCTTTGAGTGTCTCCGCAGCATTTTGGATGATGCATTCAGCCTGCGGTAGTGTCTCGAAGCTATAATGCAATGCGAATTGACAACTAACGAGATCAAGAAGTGCACTTGGATCCCTGTACTTCTCCCTCAATCTCACCTGAAATCTTAATGATTAAAAAACATTCCCCATCGTTACACAATGCCCACAGTGTCATTGTTTGTTCGACAAAACAGGGGTTCAAAGTACCTTCGAGACATCAGCAACGAAAAATTCAGCCGAGAAGACATGTCCCCGTTCGTTTTTACTACGATATTCCATATCCCTGTAGCGTGCCTCGCACTGTTCAATTGATATGGCAGCAATGTCGGCGCAAATCAAGTGGGTGATGTTTGCTTTTTTCCATTTTAAAAGGTCCCCACCTTTCCCACAACACATGTCAAGGACCTTCAGCCCTCCACCCTGGGAAGGACTCTGTCTCAATTTTTCTAAAAATTCATCTGCGAACAACAGGAAATGATAATTCGTAAAATTAGGGAGCAGTTCGTGATGGTCACTGTGAAGATGTTTTGTCTGCATTCGGACAGCTCGAGCATAGGATTCAACTCATCAAAGTGCTAACCAGAGTGATGAATTGCCTCCTGTCAGTGTCCAAATGACAGAAAAAAATCGTTTGAAGAGAAAAATCAATTGAATTACTTATCAACATGCTCTTCATCCAATTATTGAAGTTCCGCATGAAAAAAATTCGACTCTGTTCCCTGTGGGATAATCCCTTCTCCTCGATGGTGTTGTAGTGCTGGGCAACAATTTTGCTGTGATCCACAGCTTTGTCCACGGCCTCAACAACATCTCTGGTGCTTCCAGTCGATAAATCCGATGGTACTCCACTGGTCTACAAAATTTTCACGATTAAATTAATCCAAATGCCATCTCCTCGACGAAGACTCGTCCACAAACTATCAATCCCCTGCCCACCGATTGTTCAGCTGCTTCAGCGTTGCTCTTCACTCTTCTCGCGTTCTTGGCGTGGTGCTCATCATCATCATCATGCTTTCTCTTTCGCGTGACTGAGCTGTTGGACAGGTCTGTTCGCTCTTCTGTCTCATCGTCACTCTGTTGCAGTGGTTTATTTTCACTGTTAACTTTGTTATCCGGGGCTTCATCATTAGTGGAACAGACATTCCTGGAATCCGTCGCGATTATCGCTGTGGGGTTGGATGGGGACGACATATCGACTATCAACGGTATTTTCTTGTCCCTCACTGAGGGTTATTTTGTACCAGGGAGGGCAGTACTTCAGCTAACGTGACGGCGTTATTTATCCAGCAACCAATGGAACATTTTTTACCACTTGAGGAAGAATTTTGGAATTTTTTTAGTGCAAAATTAGGTGTCATAATTCAGTCTAAGGATTTTGATATTGAGTATTCCATTTTCGAGGATGTGTCCAGATCTGTTGGGGAGATCGTGGACAATTATATTGTTTATTTTCTCTTTTTATGGCACTGACTGTTACCCGGGGGCTGTTACCGACCTCTGCATGGAGGATTAACCCCTACGTAATTAACCTGCTGGGGGTTGCAAATGGAGAACCTAAATGATGGGCGTAACCGTTCATCATTAGTACACCATTGTACATGTATTTATTTTGTTTGTAAGCCCCTGGATTTATGGACAATCGTCATTACAATTTTGTCATTATGTTGGCCAAGAGAAAGTAAAAAAACAATTTTTTTAATTAATAGTTTTACAAGAAATCGTTTGTAGACTACGGATATTAAAGCTTGGTCGTTCGTGCATACCCTAATTATCGAATATAATTAAATAAAAATTGTATTTACTCCCCACTCCAATTTATTATTCGACGCAGGCGTCTCTCACTGTCGGGGTCCAGTGTACATTAATTAGATTTTTGCCTTTACAACCCCCCCCCCCACTAAGTACATTGGAGGGTTCCATAAACATTTTCTTAATTGCAAATAAGAGTCAACAAACATTCACTAGCATAAGAAATACATAGCGTACAGCAGACATTATAGCTATACAGCTGAAGAATTATGTCATGGCTGCAAGTCCCTAGACAATGTCCCCAGAAGTGGCGGTTAATTTAAATTGCAATATTTCCTGGGAAATCATCTGATGATCATTCTGATGATTTCCTCAGAAATCATCAGAAAGAATTCCAAAGTAGCTAAACACGTTTTTTCGATGATAAATAATCAGCACCGGGTGGTGGACTTTTCCATCTCCCCCTCATTTGGCAACACTGGAGCAATCCAGCTGACGCCTTTCGACCAACATCACACTCGTCGTAGTTCAGTGTGTGAAATATGTGTGATGGCTGTAACAGTGTATCATCTGAAAAGGCATACGACATCGGAAAATACGTGAAAAAAGCGCTAATTTACGGATAATTAACCATGAACACTATTGTTTATACAAAGGCAATGGCTGGAGTCAATGCCGGCATAATGAGGCGTATGTAACATTAATTGATATGTTAAATTAATCTCACATGCTCGTGTTGTACTATTTATTCCGCTGACTCTCTGAGATTTTCCACAGCACAAAGAAAATATATGAAACATTGAGGGGAACGCACGTTCTCCTTTCTCCTGTTGTTTTTACACGTTTATGTAACATTTTAATAATTCACATGTATTCGCACACCACCATGACTGTGCTTGATCCTGTCACCGGTTTCTAAAAAAATTATTGGGAAAAACCCTCTCGATTTTGAATCATTGTGACAGCTTGGGAGAGGGGAAGGGCAAAGGTTAGGCGGTCCACATGGTTTTTTATCACGAAATCGTCTTTGAAAACTCGTTAATCTATGGGATAGGGTAATAATCTGACATCTTGGGAGATTGACTAATTTTTATTTTTAGATTTTCACTTGCAACATTGATTATTATGACATCGACCGTTGTCCCAGGTCGATTCAATGCAGGGGAATTTGGCATAAAATTTGCTAGAATTTCTTCAATATTTCGATTATCCAGGATGTCCTCAATGCTTCAATTATTATTATTTGATTACTGATACCATTTTTCGCATGACATTCTCATTGAACCATGTCAGGTGTGATGTTGCACCTGATGCTGCCTTGTCAGGGGCTATTTTTTTGATCTGAAGAAAAACCTAACCTCAAACAAATGCAGAAAATCAATTTCGGTCAATTTCTCGTCAATTGTCTCGTCAATTCTCTCGTTAATTTCTTGCCTTCACATTTTCTCTTCTCAATTCCTCCCACGATATTTTGTTGCTACGAACTTTCCTCCAATTGCAGGTTGTTACTCCAGACGACGGTTGTACATCGATAATCACAGCCTAGGACTTTTATTTCCGTACACGAAAATCCGTGAACCATCAAGAGTATCAAGCACAAAGCCATCACTGCTGGGATCAAATATTCAGGTGTACTCCCAGACTCGAAGTTTTCACTTTGCTCCAGCATGGATGGGCCAGGAGCCATCGTCAAAAGTCGAGGAGACAGTGAAGAGTCTCAAAGAGGAAAAAGAAGAGAAGGAAAAAATGACAGTTGCAGTGGCCAGCGATGTCACAAAAACCCCTGACAAAGCTGTTGCCGAAAAGCGAACTCTCTGGCAAAAAATAAAGGCAGAAATGCTCCATTATTATCATGGCTTCAGGTTGCTGGGTCTGGACATGAAAATATCCGCCAAACTCATTTACAGAGTACTCAAGGGAAAGGAATTGACAAGACGAGAGCATCGATTACTCGTTAAAACGACTGGTGACATGTTTCGACTGATTCCTTTCTCAGTTTTTATCATCGTCCCGTTCATGGAGTTTCTCCTGCCAGTTGCCATTAAATTTTTCCCCGGAATGTTGCCATCGACCTTCCAGACAGCAACAGAAAAGGAGGACAAGCTCAAGCAGGCCTTGAAAGTGAAAATAGAAATGGCAAAGTTCCTCCAGAAGACGCTGGACGAGATGGCTGTCCAGTCCCCTAATCACAAATCCGAAAAGGCAAAAGAGTTTTCAGAGTTTTTCTACAAACTTCGTTCGACAGGTGCCACAGCATCCAACGATGAAATAATGAAGTTCTCGAAGCTTTTTGAGGATGAAATCACCCTGGACTCTCTCTCGCGTCCCCAGCTGATTGCCCTTTGTCGAGTTCTGGATGTGCAGACACTGGGAACAACGAATTTCCTGGGGTATCTGCTGAGGATGAGGCTCAGGAGTCTCGCAGCTGATGACAGATTAATCGAGAAGGAAGGAGTGGAGACACTAACACGTGCTGAACTCCAGCAGGCATGTCGTGCTCGAGGTATGAGGGCCTATGGAATGCCGGAGAATAAATTGAGGGACCAGTTGTCCCAGTGGTTGGACCTCAGCATTCACAAGAAAGTACCCCCTTCACTGCTGCTGCTGTCCAGGGCACTGATGGTACCAGAGACAATGCCAATGTCTGATAAACTCAAGGTGACTATTTCAGCCCTACCTGACGATGTTCTAGCGGCGACGAAGGGTGCTATCGGGGAGAAAGAGGGCAAGGTCGATCACAGAACGAATATTGAAATTATCAAGATGGAGGAGCGCAAGATCGAGGAGGAACGAAAGGAGAAGAAGGAGGCGAAGGAGCCAGAGCCGATTGTTGCTGCGAGGGAAGACAAGAAGGATGAAATCACCACCAAGGACGTCAAAGTTCTGGAGCAAGCGCTTGACTCCATTGGCAAAGACAAGAAGCTCGTTGTTGAGAAGGAGGAGCTCAAGGAGCTCAAGGAGGAAATGGCGGAGTATCAGGAGGATATCAAGGAGCTCGATCAGATGAAGGCTGAGGCACAAGGGGAAATTGAAGATATCAAGGTCTCTAAGGGTGCCAAACGTCTGTTTAAGAAGGTCAATAAGATGATATTGAAGATGGATGATGTACTGGAGGAGTTGGAGAAGAACGAGGCTCAGGTTAAGAAGAAGATTGAGACACTGAAGCCTGAGGAGAAAGAGGGATCAGAGGTTGTTGAGGAGCTGGTGAAGGTGGATGAACTCATAGCTGCTATCAAACAAATTCAGAGTGTACCGGATGAAAATAGGTTGTCCAGGATTTCTGAGATACTGGGGAAGATCGACGATGACAGGGACGGTGCAATTAAAATTGAAGATGTCCTGAAGGTACCGTCGATTTAATTACGAGGCTTTATTCGTTGTTTTGGGCTCTATAAAATTTCCTGTTTTGCACAACAAAAAAAATTGTTCTTATAATCTTTCGTGTTTTTAAATTTCAGGTGATTGAGTTAATCGGTAAAGAGGACGTAAAACTTAACAAAAAGCAGTTGAACGAGCTGATCGACCTCATAGATAAGGAAGAAGTCTTGGAAGTGGAGGATCAGATCTCCAAAGCGTTGAAAAAAGAAAGTAAAGACAAACTCCCCGAGGAAATTCATCCCGAAAAGACGTCTCCAGTACCTTCAACACCACCAACAAAAGCCGATCATCTACCGAGTGAAGATCTGAATGACGATAATGTTCCAAAGATCTCTGTTAAATCAAAGTCTGACGAATTACGAGATCCAGCGCCGGTGTTAAAGGATCCCCTGGACCCTGAGCCAGTGCGAAGTACACCACTAGCCAGCGTACCACCTCCAAAGGCGAAAAAAACCGAAGGTTCCCAGCAGCTGTGATTTCACCGAGTCCCATTATTGAATTAAAAATACCAACGTTTAGTCCAACAATCTTTATTATTATTTTTCTTCTCACCAGAATGACATCCACAAGGCATTTGGCATTGGAACTGGAGATGAGCAAATCAGGAATATAAACTGAAACCGTAATACGAGATTTAATAGCTTCTGGAGCGATCGTTGTGTTACATTTATTCCCGAAGATGGTCATGGTTGACTGCAAGCAGTGGAGGATTCATAGATTATCACGAATAATTAATGATGATTAATTGCGAAAGGGTAATTAACACATTTGAGCCACTTGCGTGTTCAGACACTGTGTGCCGCTATCACAGGTGAATTTTCAATGTCAATTTGCGTGTTGAAAACACCTGGACATAGTAAAGAGAAGAGGAAGCAATTTTTTTGTCAAAGTTTAGTGGGAATAACGTGCTGGACACGAATTAAACTGGAGTTAATTTATCATTTTGCCTCTTTTGTTCTTCTCAACGATAAAAATTTCTTCTCGCTTCGTATCAAATCCTGGATACCATTCCTTCTATTTAAAAAATGGTGGAGAAGTGGTGAATAAGAATAGACAAGTTCTGAACATGTTGGTATTTTGAAAGACGTGTAATATTTACCCAGGTGAGGGGTTGAGGGGATCTTTGCCAGTCCCTTTTACCCACGACAATTTTGCAGGCTTCGATGAAGTCTCAATATTTTTTCAATCCTTTTATTATGGCTATTATTATTGTAATTTTTTTAAAATTAGTTCTGGGGACACTCGAGAGTCAGGGGGCAAGGAATTTGGGACTTCTCTGGGTCTACCACTTACGCTCCAGGGTCAAGTCCATTTTCTGTGGCATTTTTGCGACGAAATGTTCTTTTTAATGATTAATTCAATTTGTACCATTTACGGGGGAAGTATGGAATGAGAGAATTACATGAAAATAATTAAAACAATGTTTATTAATAATTGTTTCGTGCATTGTTGCGAGACACGCTGTACAATTATATAAATAAAAATAATATAAAGTAATGGTTCATAATTGTTTGCATAATCTGTTGCAATATGATTCATTCCTCAGCTGATGTGTAAATCTCATTTATTTATTTATTTATCTATTTACCCCACTCTGGTGAACATCCTCAATTCATGAGAAACGCCAGAGAATAATTTTAACTGTAATTTTGGCGTAACGTTACGGTAAATTGTTCTCTGTCAATTGCAACTGTCAACAACTCCCAAAAAATGATTAAATTAATTCCAAAAAAAATGGAATGACTAAACAACCGGGAAAAAACCGTCAGAACCGAAAAAACTAGTCGCCATTTTTGGATCCCCTTCTCTCGAAATTAAAACCATTAATTACCCTGAATTTCAACACAAAAAACTATTAAGACTTTGTTTAAATACATAAGCAAAATATATGTAGATATAAATCATGACAATGGTTTTCTGAGGAGCAAAATATATCGTCATAAATCGAATGTATCAGTGTCAGTCCATCATCTGTCTCTCCAACAAAATAAAGGAAAGTGCATTGTCATTGTCTAATGCTTATAAATAACCTCCCATTGGATTAATATTTTTCCACAACTAATTCTTGAAAATTGTCAGTCAAAAGGCGCCTTACTCGCTAGAAAGACAATATAAAAAGAAGCCCCGGGGGTGTCTGGCAACTGCTTCGGCCCTGATCCCAGTCGGGAAGAAGGGAGGTGCAACTGGGGCTTAGTGGCCCGCCATGTTTTTCACCAAGTGGGGTGTGTAGAAAAGGCCGGGGTGAAAATATCATCTCTCGGGATATGCAGGTAATAATAATTACCCTAATTAATATTATAAATACTTTATCAATCTCTTCGAGGTTATCATCATCCTCGAATAAATACTGGTGAATAAATGGAGATACAATTGTCGTACAACGTTTTGGGTAAATTTGCCAGATTTAGTGCACCTGAATTCGTAAGTACGAGCCTATGATTCCGTCTAAGTCGCAATCGAACATAAAGGTTATTTGGAATGTTGAAGAACCCTTGGAAGACAACTCGGGAATTTGTCAGGGAATTTTCGAGGGTTTTTTCAGGCCATTACTGACGTTACAACATTTGGATACCTTATCGGTAGGTTGTGACGTGGGTTTTTGACGTATATGTGTTAACTTGGATTTTTTTTTTGTCTCTTGACGGATGATGAGTGCGATTGTCTGTTCAAGGATATGAGTCACAGTTGCATCAGGCTTTGTGCATTTATTTAGGGTTGTGTCAGTCCTAGATAAGTGAATGGCTGTCATTTGTGATGATTTGTGAGGGAGATGACAAGATTCGTCGTGATTATCGGGACCATTTTCCCCAAAATTCGATCACCAAGAGCCAGTATTTCCGACGTGTGGGCGTACAATTGCAAAACAATGTACGTGTACCCTGGTTTTTGGAGTTATCAAGTTTCGTGGCTTTGGGAGAGGTTTCGTTTCTGGTTCTTTCGAAATCAATTTGTACACAATATAATCATTTTTATTTGGAGACAGCCCACAGGATTGTCTTTTCCACGAGGATATTGCATACAACGATGTGTGATACGTCGACAGCTACAGATCTCGTTAATGCGTAATTGTTAAGACAACTTTCGATTTTTGTTCGGAAAAAATTGTTTGTCCCTAAGAGAAGACGAATCTACTCAGATTTTTCGCAATATTCGATAGGCCAACGACGATTACTGGGATCCATGAAATATTTTCCAGTTGTCCTTGAAGAAGAGGAATTTGTTGCGATGGTGGGACTGGACGAATTCGTCCAGTTGGAAGACGTCGACGATTGTTTTTGTGGATCTGTTGGAATTTTTCATGTCCAGAGAAAAAAAATATCTTTCTCATGACATAAACTCTTATTTCAGATGATCATCGTAATTGGCAATTAATTGCTACCTTGAAAATATTATTAGTGGTATCAGAAATGTAATAATCACTAATTGCATATCTGAAACCACTTTTTCTGATTATTGTTCGATGATTAATTGTTGCTTGTCGACTGTTTCAGAGTCAACATGGGAAGAAGAGAATCTTTTTCCTCCATTAAGGCCTGCTATCCTCTTAACGACGACGCATCCTCCACCGGGGTACCACAACCAATGACACACTGATACCGATGGAACACCGATAATTTAGGACGTTTGGAACTCACACGGCTATTTGTTTTGATGAGTGAATAATAACATCGTCAACGAGAACATTATTTCGTAGTAGTCGAGTATCTTTGGAAATTTTCAACTGAGTTGCCGGTGAGAAGGTGGTGGACACACTGGAGTCGAATCAATTTTAAATAAGACAATAACGTTAATATTATTAGGTGAGTTTGTTGGACAATTTAAACAATGCATAAACATTTTTGTATTTTCGGTTTTCTATTGGACGAATTTGGAGGATTTTTTTCTATTTCAATTGATGGACAGAGTCCATTTTCCAGAAAATCCTGGTCTCATTCAGAGTTCAGATCTTGTTCTCTGAAGAAAATCATAAAATTGACGATAATTATTTAAACAAAAAATGAGAACGTTGTTATGACCACCAGGAAGAGTCAAAGTTCAAAATTCTACTGATTCTTTGTAAATAAATTGCATAGTAAATCTCAAACCGTCGACGATAGTCGTAACAATCCTAGTAATTTCTCAACTAATAGTTTTGCATGAAATTGAATAGAATATTTACAACTCTGCTATTTTTTTATATTATCGGCAGTCGGCAACCCAGAAAATGTAAACGTTCCATTCGAATTTCACTATTAAAAAAAAATGATGTTCAATGAAATGCACAAAGTCAATGCGAATTAACAATTCTGTTGAAGAGAGATGTTCACCCCGGAACTAGTGGAGCCAACAAGAGTGCAAAGGTCCTGGTGGTTGTCGAAAAACTTGGAATGAGGAATCCAGCACTTCGTCTCGTCGGGATTGCGTCGTCCCCCGGTGGCGGCGGGGTGTTTGGTAATCGGGCCGAGGAGGAGTTGCGCCTTTGGCTTGAATCACGCTTGGATGCATTGGGCATTGACCCAGTTGCCTACTCGCGTTTTGTTCTCAGCCTGTTGCGCCGCCCCGACTCGGCCCTGTCTCCATCCCTCAATACTGGAGGACGACGTAATCGGGTACGCGCCAGGGTGAAATTGCCTCTGCAGGGTGAAAGAGAGCAAAAACGCGCGGTTGTGCAATGCCTCACCAATGCCGCTGATCAGGTAAAGAAAATTCCAGGAAAAATATTTCCCTACATTACCGACGCGTCGGTACTGTGCCTTTGGAAAATTCAATTTTTAAAAACGAATAAAACATTATTAGTCTACGATTCAGACGTTTTTCTATCGAATTTCGATCCTGAGGAGAATATCATTGGAAAAATAATTTTTTTTAACAGCTTCTGACCTACGCTGACTCTGTCAGCTCCAGGCACATCTTTATTTATTCATTACAAATTCTTTCAATATTTTTTCAATTTCAGAAATACGGAATAGAGTCATTGGTCGACGAATTGTGCGCTAAACTGAGAAATCTAGAGGGGGGCGGAAATAATGACGACCAGGACGAATCCAGGAAACTCGATGATGGCACTAAGTCAAGTACTTTTGAGTCCCTAACGCCCCGCGACCGAGCACTCAGATACTACGCAGCGTTTCCAGCACTTCAGCCAGCTACCCCGAAGAAAGCCATTCACAAAAAGGATAAAAACTTGGGCAACATCAACAATAACAATAAAAATCGAAGCATCGGTGTCAACGTAAGCAATAATAAGAAGAACAGCAATAAGAATAACATTAGTACAACTTCAAACAATAAACCGCGGCACAAAAAAACTAAAATGTCCGTTGTAAGTATAATATCGAGGCTTTCATTGAAAATTAAAAGTCCTACGGACGACTAATGCCCACGTCTTGTATTTCCTCCCCAGCAGGCCCTTGAATCCCGGTGCACCACCGATAAAGAATCATTTGGATTTGCAAAATCAATGGAACGTGAACGGGAAAAGGAACGGGAATTGGAGTTGGATCAACTGCGACTGGCTCAGCTGCAGGCTAAATTTGACGAAAGTTTGGAAGCCCTTTGGGACAGTGGTCCAGGTAATTCTCAGGATAAAGCATCAATCTGGGCAGCTCCATCGCTATCAATACCGTCAGGACCATTGTGGCCAGTTGACACGTGTGAATTGCCCCTGATTTTTCCTTTCAATGATTCATCATCATCGACAACACCCTATCAAGAATCCATAATCAATGATTCACCGAGTATACCCTGGGACATTGATTTTTCAGTTGGCAAATTTACTGATGAAAATTCGAAAGAAAAACTTGATTATTATTTAGACTGGTCGGATACCGTTGGCGATGGGCCCTGGTGCTGGAGACGGAACCGAGCATTGGACATCAGTCCCAACAAGGACAATTGTTTTTTCACATTTCCATCTTGCAAAACCCCAACAGCAATTGCCAGTGAATCATGTTCACATCCTGAGGTAAATGGCCTTCAGAATGTTGTTGTTGTTGTTAATAATGATGATGATGGTGACGTTGATGATGATGATATTGACGACGATGATGATGACGAGGACGATGAGGATGAGGGTGACGATGGTAATGATGGGGACGGTGACGAGGATTTATTAACATCGGCACGTACACACTTCTGTCCAATCAAGGACGATGGCAACTGGATCGACGGTACAACATTTCCAGTTAATAATAATCTCGAGAGAGTTGCGTACAGACGCTCGGAGTCCCGCAATTTGTTGTATCTTCCTGGTGGTGAAAGCCCGTATATGGAATACAGGAATGAAGCTGCTGTGCCACAGGTGCCGGGTTTTACCCTGAAATTTCGGGTACGACAGTGTGACAAATCTATACAGACGGACCCAGTCAGATCGCCGATTAAGCGGAGAATTTTGGCTGAGGAAGATCATTTTTATTATTCTTCTGTCGATACTGAAGATGTTCTTACTCAGGAGACCGATGGAGTTGAGAAGGACACTTTCGTATTGGGGCAAATTGGGTGGACACAGCCGAGTGTTTCGTTACTTAACGACCGAAAAAGGTGAGATTTATTTTTTTTTCTCCAGTTTTTTGCCTTTGGCGGGGGGGGGGGGCGGGGTCTCTGCTGGAGAAGGGGTGTAGTTACGGGGTGATTCAGGGGTTGATATATAGTAGAAAAAAAAATTGCAAAAATTTTATTTAGAAAATGCAGTGGCAGAGTTGGAAAACGAGATAAGTTATATTTGACTATCGATATGTTTCTGATCAATATCTCGTAATCGAAGGGAGATAACGCAGTTTTTATGATAACCTTTTTTGTGGGGCTGATTTAGTTCTACAATAAATGTTATAACAAAGATTCTGCTATGTTCCTTGGATTCGGGGATATTGCCCGAAAACGACTGGGAAAAAAATAATCAAAGTTATCACGTCGTTATTGAATGCTTCCCAATATATGTTAATGGGGTTTTTAATTGCAGGAGGCACAGCAGCAGCTTTAAATGTCGGCCACTGGCAGCTTTGCGCCCGTTGACACTGTAAACCGGTTGGCAAAAGCTTCTCAATAACCTGAAGCCCATCGCTCCATCGTTCCTTCGACATACCATTCATCTATTATTTCGTGTGAAACAGTAGTTTCAACCGCGTAGTGCGATAGAACATTTTTTTTTAATTAAAAATTAAAAAAAAAAGAGGAACATAGATATAATGTCGAGAGCAAACCAGACAGGGGGGTCTCTCTTGGCATGTGGAATTTGTTATGCATGGCCCAAGGAGGTACAGCTAGCCCCCTTGCTGTAAGTAAGAACCAAATTATATTTAAACAAAAATGATTTAAAAAAAAAACAAAAAAAGATGAACCCGAGAAAAATAAGAAATTGCGAGATATCGTGCGATCAACGGTGGTTGCAAATGAGAGTTCAATTTGAGAGAATAATTGAAAATTATTAGGAGTCATCTGAGTACTAGAGGAAAAATGGAGACGAGGAAGATAAATAAATAAATGATATACCTCGTGCCTCATTTTACCGTTGAGGTTGAATGAAAAAAAAAAAAAATAACGTATAGTCAAACTGGAAATTTTTTACCCTTCTGAACCGAGCTACAGGCGTCGGGTTTCTGTGGGTTTCCATTTGTACAATTATTGATTTCACCTCGTAAATAATGGAAACCCCATTTTTTCCAAACGAACGGGAAAATTGAGTTCGACTATACATGTGTTTTTTCCCTTATTTTTTTTCGGTTGTATGTTTGTAATTAGTTTACGATTTCCACGTATATTATATTTTAAAGATGAATTTTTTTGTGAATAAAAAAAAAAACACTTAGCGAGAGAAACGAAAAAAATGGGGAAAAAATTATTTACACTCATCAAATCGCTTTCGTATTTTTTTATTTTATCTTTTTGTTTATTTCTTCTCTCACATCCTCGTTGTTCGAGAAATACTGTGAATGAAAATTATGTGGAATGGTTTGAGAAATATATAACACGCGTTAGAGAGCGGCGATGGGAAGAGAGAGAAAAAATAGAAAGATAAAAGAAAGAAGAGAAATGCGTTCTAGCGTGATCAGTGAAGTTGATACGCATTCGGGAAAAAATAATAATAGAGCATTGAAATGTGCTATATTTTCATTTTTCCCGTAATTATTAATGACTTTATCTATCATATTTCCTAATTATAATTTAACTCCCTAGAAAAAGAAACGATGCAAACTAATCAATATTTACCTTTTGTCCTCCTTCACAGGAAAAAAAAAACTTCAATCTAAAATTAAAAAGCGATAAAAAAAAATTTTAAAACGGATGAAAAACAAAAAAACATTTGTCTCCTTCAGCCCCCCCCCCTGACCCCCCAATTTACCTTCATCCACAGGAATCCTCTAACAGAAAAGAAAACGATGAAAAAAGTAACAAAGACGTACATGTATAAAACAAATACAAAATTGTATTTCGTAAAAGTACGAATTCTCGTTGCTGAAACACTTACTGCATAAGGTTGAGTACGAACAAAGAGTGGAGAGATATATACGAAAATATGAGAGAGTGGGAAGAGAGTGAGATAATGAGAAATTAATAAAATGTCAAAGAGAGGGTAGTCAGACCTCTTGAGGTGCTTCCACTGAAATCCAGGGGCACAATCTCACTGTGGAAGTACCTTAAATGAGTGAAAACAACAGTTTGACGAGTAAATACTTTGTGGTAAATCTCCTGCATATATTGAGGGCAAAAAAATATTTTTTCCAAATATTTGTTTATTTCAGAAGAGTATTTAATTTTCGAAATTTTATTCCTCTAGTCCAGTCGTCATTAGGAAATGTGCATTGTTTATGTTATGCTGATAATATTGTTTTAGAAGATGATTGTGTTGATTGTAACCTTGAGTGAGGTTTTTAATAATTATTAGCATTAAAAAAAAATATGAAAATTGTTTCCTCAAGAAAATCATAAATTTGGAGAATAAGAATAATCAGGAGAGAAGTTCATGCGAGGTCTTGTGGAACGTAGTCATCATCAAGAGCAATAAGATTCTCGTAATTAAAAGTTAATTAGGCCCTCGTGGGAGTGCATTGATAGGAAAATTTTAATATTTAATTTTTTTTAATGAATATGTTTCTGAAGTCGACGGGTATTTGGAGAAAATATTTTTTCCCGGGGGGAGATCACGACAAGCATCAAGTCATCAAGAAGTCCATTGTGGAATTGCAAAGAGAAGAGTTTGTGCAGCATAAGGAAGTTCTGAAGGAAATTATTTGGTTGAGAGGACTTAATAAAAGAAAAATAAAAGATGTATGCAGAGTGGGAAGTGGTGAAAAATAAATGCAATGTGCAGGAAGTAATTGTCGAAATGTGTTCAATTATTTATTTAAATGAGTTCCAGGATTAATTTTCAAGTCCTTAATTTACGTACTTAAATTTTTATTAAATACTGCATCGTAATTTATTTACTTTGTCCCCTTCTCACTGGTAACTTAATTACTCTTCAACTATTAATTGATTTAATATTATAAAGTATTAAACTGGTGTAAGACATAAATTTAATTGTGTGACATATTTTCAAAGGAATAATTTTCGAAAATAATATTTGCACATGTAATTTAATGTTCATTTTATCAATAATTTCAATTCGAAAATTCCTTTGTTCCGAATTGGATGAGGTTTATCCTATTGGGGAATCCGGTCATCTCGTTTAGTACGAAATAGATCCTAAACCCATCTGGCCCCTGGCAGGACACGATGGACGATAGTCCATCCCCAAAACCTTGAAACGTGTTGATTCCCTGGGGTACGCTTGAACATTCTTCTATCGCCTCCATCGCTAAGTGGAAAAGAATGAGATTACCGGGAGGCTAACTTCACGGATCGACGCCCCATTCGATGATCAATTTATTTCACTTCCCCACTTGTGCAACTTCCCCTTTTGTATAATCGTATATAGTTTCCTAATTTACACAAGTTGGTGATTTCTTGGATTGTTGGATACAGTCCCTGAATCATTTCACTCTTGACTGAGTTCTTCGTGTACTTTCTATTTTGACAGGCAACGAAATTGGGCATTTCCAGTCGATCAAGATGGACAGAGCATCACCCCCAAGTGCAGCATCGCCTTCCTAGTGCTCCAGAAGTGGAAATTAATGAAGTCGTTGAGGAGAAGTCTCTCGAGGAGAAAAATTATTGTCTACAAAAGATCTTCCAGAATTTTTCAGAAAAATCGTCGACAGGTATTCGGACAATCTCCTGGTGATCCAATATTTTTTTATGAGGATGTTTTGGATTTTATTTTGGAAAATTATCTTAAAAAGTTCTTCCAAAGGTTTTTATGATTCTCCTGAAGACTTTTGACAGATTCGTTATCAAATATTTTTTCCTCCAGGGAATAACTGATTTTTTCAAAATTATATTTTTCTGAGTGAGACATTGATTGTGATCGATTCATAAAAATAAACATTTGTAAATTTCAGATGGAGGTAATTCATTCACGTAAACTGTTGTCCATGAATTGCTGATGAAACGCCCTAAATGACGACCATAAATCAGGATTATCTTGTCCCATCGAGAGGATTTACATTCGTACATTTGTATCAAGTACTAGGACACTCAAAATGGAAATGGGGGCGGTTTGTTTGTTGCTGGTAATGCTTGCCCCTAACTTTAGGCACCTAAGGGTGAATTTCGGTGGGGAGGAGTCTTCAAAACACCGGCTCAACTACCCCCTTCCCCTATTTCATTGTTGAATTCAATTCCACCGAACATTTACCATTTTTTCCGGCCATCCAATCATATTTACAGGTCTAGTTAGCAACAAATAAAAAATGAACCGCAAAATTAATCCCCTGTAACGAGTCCCTCTAGTTATTTAAGGATCACCAGATTATGTCACTAGGCCCTAAAACTATTATTGGATTACGGGAGAGAAACTCGATCGAGCCGAAACTTATTTATTTCCTATCAATTAATCCCTATCGATTTTTTAATTACCCAATTACCGCAGTTATTTTTATTTTGCGAGGTTTTTATTTTGTTTAATAACTCCATAAATATTAATATTTTTGTCTCAGACAAATAGATAACATTTCAATAATATTTTTCAATCCCCAAATCACTTTGTCTCGTAAGAGTCAAATTTATGGGGATGAGTTAAAAAATAGTGAGGGGTAAGAACAGAATAGTGGAGAGGGAAAATGATAAATGATGTTTGCGGATTATGAGCATACGTACGAGTTTACGTGTGTTATTTCAGAATCTCCGTTTAAGCTGTCCCGTATGCCCTAAGGGCCGATTGGTCTTTTTTATTTTTTTCCAGCACATTTTTTTATTTTTTAGCTATAAACTTCTGATTTTTCGCTCGTCACGATTTTTCAATTTCTCTGCCCCCTTTTGGAGGCCCTTATTTATAAGTGATATTTGCAGGTGATGTGTTGAGGGCTAATTAGAGACTATCATTATCGATTTTTAATTGTTCAAGGTCGTTTAGACAAATATGGATTATCGAGAAATGTCGGATCTCTATTTTAGTTATTTTATAGTTTCGATGACATGGAACTCGTGCTGGAGTTTTATTATGAGAGATAGGGGGTGTCTGGCCGTGAGGGAGGGATATCACCCCCCTTGAGTACAATAAAGCCACCCTTTTAGGTTCCAGGGTGGTGGCAGGTGGCCGTCTACCACTCGCTAGTCTTTTTGTCTCCCTCACACCTCTAATTCTCAATTAATGGGATTTGAAGGCGGTTGGAATTTTATTGGATCGCAGATCTTCAGTAGATCCCTCACAGATCTTCAGCAGGATCATCAGAAGACCTTCAGAATATTCCAGAAATATTTTTTGGACATTTTTCAGAAGACAATTTTTTTTATTCAGAAGATCTTTTCAATTTTTTTTTTCGTTTTCAGGAGAATCATCGAAGGATCTTCGGAAGGGTCGATCATCCAGGATCTTTCGGCAGATGTTATCACCAGATTTTCTGGAGTGACAGGTACTGCTGGAGAGTTAGACCAGAATGGAATTGGAAGACGCAGTGATTCGTTTTTTAAATATTTTATTAGAGATTATTATTGTAGGAGAGATTATACAAATTCAGAGTTATATACATCGAAAGAATTCATAGTATGAGAGGACCAATGGGCCTCATGCCTCCAGCACGTGGTTTAAGTAGGCAATGTAGCAAATGGCCAGACGCAGAATTTCTATTTTGGAAAGTTTTTTGTCGGGTGGAAGCGTTGGCAGGAGCTTCCGGAGTTCTGCGAACGCTAGATTGAACGCCTCAACTCGCACCCTCTCCCTAGAAAAAGGTATTTTTGCAAAGGCCCACTTTACGAACACCTGAATGAAAATGATAAATGTTCGAGGATAAAAATTAAATAAATAAAAAACCGTGGAAATTACGTTTTAGAATAAATTTTTTAAAAATTAAATTTTTGTGTTGATTGTAAGTACTGAGGGGAGTTCCATTGTGAATCGCGAAACCAATTGTTAATTGGATGACAAAATGTTGGCGATTTTTTTGCGGGTGAAGGTCGAGTGGAAAATTGCTGGGGATTTTATTTTATTTTATAAACATTTTACTTACCGAGTCGCATGAGCGGTTCTGTACTTCTGCGTCGCCCTTCGTCGTCGACGGCGCTCCTCCCGGGTCAGAGATCCTCCCCCTGAACCAATACTATACCAAATACCATTATTATGATGATATCCATTTTCGAAAAAATGAGTGGGAATTTTTTAGAATTTTTAAATCAGCTGTCAAATTTTTGATTTTTTAAAATAATTTAATTTTTGTGCGCAATGTAATTAATTTTTTTTCGTATATTATCTGTCTGCACAAAATGCAGGAAATTGTTGCCAAATAGTGGCTTTTGTCATCACCGTATTATTAGAAACATTTTTTCAATTTTTTTTTATCAAAAATGTTCAAGGATTTTCCTCTAAATCTCCTCATGTCGAGGTAAAGTCTTTGAACTTCAATTTTTCTAATGAAAGTTTTGGGGTTTGAAACGCGTACAAATTGTTTATCGGATATTTTCATTGCTCAGCAACAAACAGGGAAGCACTCGAAAAATATCAGAAGTAAAACTGTTTTACTTGTACCACGTGACGAAAAATGCCACTATTTAATTCGTTGAAATTGGGGCGAAAAAAAAATCAAAAATATTGTTTCAAGATTCAAAATTAAACTCTCCAGCAGTACTCGGAATTGCAGTACGCATTTACCTCCTCCGGGGTTGAACACTCAGATTGCAGCACGTCGAGATGGGGTACAATGCTCCTCTCTCCATCATTGGTCAGAAAATTCCTAAAAAAAACCAGAAAATTATTGGCTTCCGGATAAAATTTCCTCTACTTTTCTCAATTAAAAATATTGAATCACCGAATACGTGAAAAATACGAAGACATTCAAGTTGAAGTGAAAACCCTTCGAACGATTTTTCCGTGAATCATAAACTGAAATTTCGGGTTTTTTTTTTCAATCGAAGTGACAAAAAGACCGAAAAACCCGTTCGTTCTCGCGATTCCCCTGACGATTTAATCGAAAATCAGATGTGGGGAAAGAAAGGCCCGTTAATTCAATCAGAATTCCCTCAAATATTAACCCTTCCCTTCAATTTGATCCCGAACAAATGGGTAAACACAGGAATTTTCTGATTCACCCCCCGTGACCAGGAAAAATCGAATTATTTCGAGAAAAATCAGCGCAGAAACCGGATTTTCTGTGATTTTTCTGTGCAGACCGGAAGTGCTAAATATTCCACATGAAAATATAAATATTCCTCCCAATAACTATTCAAAAGACTCTTCCCTTTTCCCTTGTCACTCTAGAAATATTTATAATAAATCCTACCGCTGGGGTAAATGAACCAGAAATTCGGCGAAACTGCAACGATTTTTAAACGAAAATAATCTCCTGAGGGCGTCGTATCACCAAATTAACTCGGGAAATTGATCGAAAAATAAACCTGTCCACAGTGTAAGGGCCCAGGAGAATATTTAGATTATTCAGAAGGATCGACCACATTCTCCATAACGTTCACACCCCTGGGGGCACCAGGAAAGGGGAAATCTTGTGAAAACACCCGGCATGCGCTATGCAATTCAACAATTTAATATTGATAAACCTCGATATTCCTACGTGATCCAATTTTCACCCGATTTTTATGGCCAAACCGGTTATACGCAGAGGATCGACAACAATTTGAGAATATCTTGTTAATAATTTGGAGAATCACAAACGATTGGGGATTTTACGATGCCCTCTGTGACATTATGCACCTCCAGGGAATACATTTTCTCTCATTTTCATTTTTTATTTCCGTTTTCCCCGGATTATTAATGAATATCGTGTGTGAATAAACAATAACCTTATTTATAAACCATTTGCATATTTATTTTTAATTACCAGGACTTTTTTTCTAATTTTTAAACATTTTTCAACTGGAGAATTTCAACTGGCAATCAACTGGAGAATAATTTATTTAAAAAAATTGTTTTAAACTCAATTTAAACATTTTCTAAATTCTAATTAACTCAAATGAATTAACTCACCTCGAGCGATGACGTTTTATTAACCAAATAATTAATTGGATGAATCACTCAATTTATTTGAACGAAATATTAAGGATTTCGTCTTATCGGAGGATTAAAATAATTTAACGGGAATAAAATACATTGAAAAATGGGAGAAGGACCTGTCGAGGACTGACTTCTATCTGATAAGATTTCGATCGAGCCCGGGGATGAAGCGCAGCATCCCTGCGCCTCTGGTCCTGTTCCAACCCCCGGCCACACCCTGTCATCCCGATATCGCGGCCGCGTCCGCCAATAGGAGACCCCATTACCGAACACCATCAACACGCCCATTCTGTCGCCATGGCACCATCACTGATTATCGTCAAGGACCCTCCGACTCTAGAGTTCGTCAACATTTAATTTTCCAAAGATTAATAATAATTAATTAATGAAAATCGTTCGATCTCGTGCGCCAGAAAATTTTTTTTCGAGTGGGAATCGCCGGTTATTTTTTCTTTTTTTATTATTGATTTTTCACCGGGGGTTTCGGGGACTGGGGGAGGTAATAGTTAAAGTAGTTGATCATTTGTCGGATAATTAGGAGGGGGTGTCGGAATTATCTGGCTGGGGACGTCTTGACATTTTGTCCGCGGGAGACGGAATTTTTAGTCGTCGGGTTGACAGTTTTTCCGGACTCGCGGCGGAATTTACCGGAAATTTCCGTCGGTGGGGGGGCATTATCGGTGATAGTGTATTCCTGTCCCTCGCAGATGCGCCCCGGGAACACCTGATCCTCAAGAAATCCATAGAGACTCGTTAGGTCCTCACCCGGATACTGAAAGACATCGTAGGACGCGGAAAAAATTTTAGGAAAAAATTAGACGTTCGGGGGCCGCAGGAGGGATGAGGGGTAGTTTTATCAGAAAAATTGAGATCTCGAGGGTGGTTTTGAGGTGAAAAGTGGGTGATTGTCAGTTCGCCCCAGGTTTCACCCTCACACAGAGAGATTTTCTATGAAAATTGTAATTTTAGGACTGGAAAATATTATAAATTCTTGAGGTGTGAAGAAATTTAATTTATTTTTATTTTATTTATTGAGGTAATATTTCTGGTGTTTTCTGGGGAATTTTCACAACTTTCGGAAAAATTCATGTTTAAGGTGATGAAATTACTGGTATCAGGACTGGAATTCTATTTGGGCCTCATTTCCCGTGTCTGTCCCATAATTTTTGTTTGAAATTTCTCTGAACGTGTGGTCTACACATTTATTGAGATACGAAGGGAAAAATTATTTAAAAATTACGCAATTATTCCTTAATTAGTCAGCCAAAATAGTATTCATTAAAAAATAACAGTTGAGTAATTTTTACTGAACGTTCTACAATTTTTCCGAAACGTTTTGGACTTTTCCCAGAAATTTCTCTGAAAAAGTTCATAAATGTTCCGTAATTTTTACCGAATATTGTTTTTACTGGCGGGTTTTTCTCTCCGTGAGTTGTTTTGCAGTTTAAATGTCAGTAGATTTGCCGCGAAAAATATTTCGACTAATCCATACACCAAAAAATGTATTGAGTACTGAGCAAATTTCGAAACAAAAATTAATTTTCATTTCCCTTCATTCGTTCGTTTAAAAAAATCATTTTGGAAGAACTTTCGATGATTTTTTAAGACATTTTTTCAAGATCGGATGCGTTGGCTTCGTTTACTATTTTAATTCATCATTCACACACACACGCACACTTGAATTTTATCGATAGAGACCCGGCGATTGAACGTGATTGGGCCGGTGATCACGGGCTGATGCCCTAAAGTATCGATTACTCCCCAGGCCCGGAAGTACGCAACAAGTCGCAGCGAGCCACTCTTCGCCCGACGGTCAGCCTGCACAGACGTTTATTGTTGGACTTCTCTCCTTTTCTCTATTGTCCGTAAATCTGGTGATTTGTCGACGTTAAACGGTGAGTTATTTATAAATAAATCAAGTGAATCAGAAAATAACTATTAATTTAGACAGAAAATTAATAATAATTTTAGAAACAACAACAACCGAGTACTCGTTATACTATTTTGATCTAGACTACAATAAATATTCCATTAAACTAATTATTATTTATATTATTTATATTATTTATATTATTTATAGTATTTATAGTATTTTTTTGTGGTGATCCTCGAAAAACAGCCAATTGATTGAATGACACATTTTGTTTAATTTATTTACATTAAAAAAAAAATTGTTTATTGTTTTTTATGCCGTGCAAACGTTCAGAGCTCGTCGA
Source organism: Diachasmimorpha longicaudata (assembly GCF_034640455.1). Taxonomy (NCBI): domain Eukaryota; kingdom Metazoa; phylum Arthropoda; class Insecta; order Hymenoptera; family Braconidae; genus Diachasmimorpha; species Diachasmimorpha longicaudata. The sequence continues at coordinate 3,022,265 of NC_087242.1, forward strand.
TAATCAAAATGCCCATTAGACGCATTCAATAGACATTAAGTTTTGATATTTTTTTGTTACATCAACCGATTATAATCCCATCAATCCGATAATGATATTTTTATACCCCAAAGTTTTTCTCCTATGCAATTAAATAATTAATTATTCTCAAATTAACGGACCGCTGACCTCGATTTCCCAACGTTACGTAAAATTCTGTTAATTTACTTTTGTAGTTTTTACATCACAAACATAAAAAAAAATTTAATTTTGGATTCAGAATATCGTACGTCGGATTCATTAAAACCAATGATGAGCCAATGATAGCCATCATTGGACGAACATCGGCCCGTAATCGATCGATTATCGGCCGTTTTTCGTGAAACCTACGGGGGTCAGTCCCGAAATATCTGGGTTACCCAACGCTGTAAATTCACAAAACAAACTTTAAAAAATACCAGAATATATTTAAAGTCGTCCCTGAGTGAATCGTCGAGTTCGTCGCGTGCTGACACGTGCCAGACACCCACAAGTAATTTTTACCGTTTGATTGATGTTTTGACGAAAAATTATTCACTCTTGTCCGCACTTGTTTGCATCCACCCCACCCATCCAGCAAATATATCTATCTCCGAGCGTGAGGGCCATCGGATGGGCCCTTCCCAGTTTCCCCAGTCCTTATTACACTCGCGGGAGTCAACTGGAAGGGTTTCTTTTTTCGATTGATTAACATTTCACCGAAAGATAATAATTTTCATTATGAGCCCGTCGCGTGCGTGACAAATCGAAAAGTTCCCTTTCATCGGAATCATTTTTTAATGGGAATGTGAAATAAATTGATACTTTCTACGAACATTTTGTTTGAAATTAAAGTTGACATTGGTCGACGATTAGTCAAGAAAAATTACGTAATTTTTTCGTTATATTCGGTCATTTTTACGGAATAATCGGTCATTTTTACGGAATAATCGGTAATTTTTACGGATTAATTGGTCATTTTTGCGGAATATTTCGGTCATTTTTACGGAATATTCAGTCATTTTTACATCGTGCAACGACAGGCCCTAACGCTAAAAGCAATATCGTATCCTCAATTGTTCATAAATTTTTTTTTCCATGTGGTTGTGCGAAAAAATTATCTTTTCAAATTTGCGTGCGTAAAATCTCCTGTTCCCACACCCTACGATGAAAAAAATAGCCCGACACTCCGGGGAAGAGGTTTATTTTAGCCCAAGGGGTTGTAGATCGCTTGTCAAAACGGTCTTTTCCGTCCTCGTCACGTAAGTGATTTATACTTCACGTCACGTTCGGAAAAATTGTTAATTACTTTACAAGTGCGGGAAGGAGTCTGGAAAGTCACTTTACCGCACTCCGGAACGAGTATAATTACTGATCCCATAGAATTCATCTCGGGGAAAAGAATTGTTTAGGTTCGTATAAGGGAAGTTTGTAAATGATGATAATGTAGACGGCACCCCGGGGGTGTTACTACCTGAATTATCGACGGTGAAATTTTTCGTGACAGTATCGTAGCACTCGGAGGGTAAGTTCGGTCGATCAGTCTAAGCTTCAGAGGTGGTAGTTCTCAGCTGAAGATTAAAGAGGAGATTTGCTGATGTTTATGGAGCCGTTTGAACCGGGAAATTCGGAAAAACGTGAAAAGCGAAAAAATTGATTGCCAAATATTCTAGGGGCCATTTTTTTTTTTTTCGTGTTTTTCTCGGCTCCTAAACCTCCTCGAGCAAACAGGGCCCGAATTTGGGGTCCCACCGGGGCCCCGGGAATATTCAAAAATCGTTTTTTTTCGTTTTTGCCGTTTTTCGGATTTTCCACGTTCAGTTCGATCTATCGGACCCTTCAACCTACAGAAAAAAAAATAATAATAATAACTGAAATATCTCCGGTTCCGATTGACCCTGCTATTGACCCAGTTCACCATTCACCCATGCTGTCATACAGAGTATTGATTTCCTCCATTCGACCTTAAACCCATCCTCTCCTGACTCCTCCAGAGTCCACCACACGCGCAGAATCTCAGCTGGCAGTATGGCGCTGTTAGGAAGGGGAAGTGGTGAGAAGTTGGTCACGACCTAGACCAACGAGACAACGAACAACCTCCACTGGGGTTGTACAGCTGATTTCGTAAGAGTCCTCCCGGGGATTCCGTAATTCTGTGGCTGACACACCCACGCCCATCATCACTTTATATCACCATTAAATGTCCCTGACAGTGGGAGCCAGATTTTTGTTATTTAATAAGGTCTTACTATATTTAACTTTTCAACTGAGGACATGTATATGCATAGAAAACATGTTTTTCTCGAGATTGTCCTCAAATTTTTTTTAGATTGTTTATAATAGCCACCAGCTATTGAAAAACACTCGGATTATCTGTGCACTGGGAAAAATATATTTTTGGAAATTATTCGGTCACTTAAACGTTTTGTTTTTTCAAAATTCTGTTGTTCGGGTGAAAAAATCCCAGGAGGAGTTTCCAATAAAAAATATTAATTTAAAATTCAGTAATTTTTTTCTTTCCTCAATTGGATTTTCTGGAGATTAGAAAAATTTCACTTAAAATTCCAATTCCACCCCCCCCCCCAACCCTACAATCTCCCTGGATGATTAGGGTGCCGTTGTGACGGTCTCATTGCTGTTGACGATAACTATGTCGCATGTGACCTTGAACGAGGGATGTGAAATTAATCGAGGATTAAATCTTCCCACGAGGGGTTTCTTATAGAGTGGGAATTACCTGACGCGGAAAAAATTAAAAATTTTTTAGACGAACTGTTTAATGATTTATTTTAAGGGATGGTAGGGGTTGGATTGGATATCGATGTGTGATGATCTCGCTGGGGGCAGTTTGACAAATTGATATTGGAGAGAAAAATGTAGTGGAAGAATGTGGTGGGGTGTTCTCTTATCGTCTTCTTTCGGACGGTTTTTTCGATTTTTTTTTCCACCTGATTTACCCTGATTTACCCTGATTTACCCCAGATCCAAACGAAATATACTCAATTTATTTTACGAATCGATTTCCAGTTCTGTTTCTTCAAAAAAAATGAAAATACTTGATGTATTCGATAATCGATATTTGGGCCTGAACAATCGATGCTTTCGATTAATCGATATTGTACAAACCCACCCGGACCCAAATGCTATAACTCTTCGTTGCTCAATATTAATTATCTCAATTACAATCCCATGAATAATTTAGAAATCTCGCTGGCTCTGAAAACAACCCCGAGATCGATTAATCGCTCGACATTCCCTTCATCCCCTGGCCCAATCGCAAGTAAGCGTTAACCAGTAAGTCCCACCTAAAAAAATCGCAATTAAAACTTCAATTTGTATTTTTTACCAAAAAAATCCGCTAGCAGTCCCCCTCCCCATCATTTTTTATTTACTTAAGAAGATCGATTAGTTGGGCCCCATATTTGGGCCTGAAATCGCTGCTTCGATGAGTCGAAACCCCTCTGCCCATTCCTGCCCCCGCCAATGCCGCGCGAGTAATTCCGTTGTACCCCGGACAAAATTGTTCACAATCTCGATCTGTCGAGGCACTTCGGTCCCAGTTCTCGAACGATAAATCTCGAGGCGAGCCGGTGAAGTCTCATTAACCGGAAAATTTTTTTCCGCCCCATGACGAAATCTACGTCACGGCTGGCAGTCTCTGGGAGGAAAAAAAAATTTTTTTTTTGGTAATGCAGCCGGATGTAGAAACATAAGAAAGACCAGGATTGACGCGGACCAACGGTGAAACTCAAATAGGCGCGGGAAGTGGGGAGCGCGGGGCGGGGGGAGGGAGGGGGGTGAGGCTCTGAGCGGAAGGGCAACGGTTGGCCCATTCCTCTGGCACTTCGTTCCCGACTCGCGTGTACGTTCGACGTGTTACCTCGCTATCCTGTGTTGTTATCCTTCACTTCTTCCTGCAGATTTGTCTAACGAGGTGAGCACAGATATTTTTTTAAAATTGAAAAGAAAATTCTGATTCAATCGACCCCTCGAAAATCATTTTTTTCCTCAATTAGGGCGCCCATAGAAATTTTCACTGGTTTCCATGAGCGACGGAGGGCGACGAGAATGTCATCCCTCGAGTCGATAATTATTTTTTCAACCCGACCGATTCCACGTACCCAATTGTGAACCGGTGTTTAATTTTTCGGTGAATCGATTTGTTCTCGATAGCAGGATTTTTTTATCGTTCGATAAAAATTGATAGCCATCGATTCACTCGGGCACAAATCGACTCTCGAATTGTCTCGTGATTCAAGGTCAACGGAAATATGAGAAAGATGTGCAGCGGATGGGAAAAAATCATTTCGAGAAGTTCGATTTGATTTTGTTGAGGTTAAGGATTTCGGGGAGCGTGGGGGCTACGGTCGATTAATTCTCTGGGTTAACTTTCAAGGACTTTGGCTCCCCTCCCCCCTTTTGGAAGGTGCCCCTGGCCTGACCCAATTGGTGAATGACATTTTCCGTGAAATCGAAACAGTCGATGGTGATTGAATATCGTTTTCGTCCTCGAAAGGGTTTACACTTCAGTGACGACTAAGTTTATTACTCGTTTTTTCCGAGAAGAGAGCAGAAGTGCTCGGACTCATTCTCGAAACCCATTGGCGAACCCATTTACCCCTTCTTCGGACGGTCAATAAAGTCGATCTGCCTCGATTGTTCGGGTAATCGATCGATCGTTTTTTTTTTTTTTTCGCGGAAATCGCGTCGGGGCTATTGTTAAATCGTTGAGCACGTTAATCTGTCATTTTTTTTGTTGATGAACATGTTGGTGAGGACAATTTTCAACATTCAATGCTGTCGACAACTACGCAAACTCGATCGAGTGGGTGCAGTCGTCGGTTACGTAACTCGGGGATGCTACGGGTACAGTGGCGCTCATCCCTCGTGAGTTTCTGTGGTAAATCAATTCCGTCATGAAAATTACTTCAGTGAGTAGATTGGCGAGAGGTTTGTTTAGCGAATCGATGATTGATCAGATTTATCGACGGGTAAATAAATGATTTGGCTCATCGATTGATAAAAACTTTCGATAAATGGGTCGATACGAAAATGTGGAGTGGTCTTATCACATCGTCAGATTGAGAGTCTCTACAATTTTTCTTTTCAGAATTTTGTAGCGGAATTTGACAGAAATGTTGGAGAAATTTGGGAATTTTTGCGGAGAATGTTGGAGGGTAGTTTGACATATATTTTGGGCGGATGAAAATGGAATAAAATTTTAGAATTTGGCTTTTCTTCAAATTCAGAAATCGGACGAAGTTGGCGACTGCTGAGGAAAAATTACCCAGTGGAAAAAATAACCGGATTATTGGAATTTTCACGTAGGGGAGGATAAACTTTACCAAACGATTTGGTAAGTTAGATGGCACCACTATCCCCGGGTGCTACCGGGCGAACCCGGGGCCTGCAGCAAAGAACTTGCTCCCAGTAACTGACCCAAAATTTCGGTAATTTAATATAACTATCCGATCCAAAAAAAAAAAAATCCCTAAAATCGTAGCTCAAAATTTACGCTCCCGTCGACGATTGGAAATTTCCATTCGAAACCTAATAAATGTCAAGTTGAATGTCTGACGGAAATATTACCAAGAAAAATGTCTATATTTACCCTCAATGTTAACAGACATTTTTATTGTCCACAATTGCGACAAATGTGAGCTACGATATTTACGTTTTCTTCTCGACGCTAAACCGATTCGAATAAATAAAACCGATTCTGGTGAAGTTTTTCAAGCTCCAGGGTGTTGTGCCTCATTATCACGTGCCCTAATTCCTCTAGGAAACGGGTGTCGAGGGGATGTCCTCCGAGCGATTAATTAATTAATTATTTCAAGGTCATTCCTTCAGTTTCGTTATTCAAAATGTCCCATTTCCAATGGATGACTTCATTATTTATTCGCGCACGTTATATTCGTGACCGATCATGGAACTATAGATATTAGTTCATACGTTGTCATCAATCGATGTGGTTAAGAGACTCAGCCATGCGACATGGATATACTCTCATTGTTCGTTGGATAACTCAAAACGGAAATTGATAGTTTGCGGACTAATGGAGGAGGGTCTCGGGGGCGAGCATGAGGATGGTTCAAACTCAATCCAGATGACAATAGTGCAGCTCCAATACTCAAACATTTACGAGACTTCCTTTAAACAAATCACAGACAGAAAAATTTCGGGTTAATTACTGGAATCAAGAAAATTACTGGAATTTACTGGGATTTTTCAACTGCAATTTTTAGGGAAAATTCCCTAGACGTTCACATCATTTTAATTGTGCAGCAAATAAATTTGATGAATCCATTAGGTAACTGGTATAATTGTTATAAATAATGGGAATTGTGGATTTGTATTTTTAATTGTCTCTAATATTTTCAAGGTACATCGAAGTATAGAGTGAAGGTGTCTGAAAAGTCGTTGGACTTTTAATCAGGAGAAATCATGGGGCCCGTGAATCACGTGAATGATTCGAATGAAACGAAAAAAAAAATCGACGATAATTAATGCGTTGAGAGTGCGGAGTAAAAAATTACGTCAGCTCGGGTAAATGTTAGCTCTGCAAATTCACTTCGTTCGGTGAATTCAGCGAGTCAAAAATTATCACGATATCCTCGGGATCACGCGAGTGATGTGATAAATAATTTTTGATTTTTTTTCAGTGTCAATTGACCTAAAATACGGGGCCCACGTCCTGAGGTGAATCCACACAGAAAAATTTAGATATTCGAATTAATTATGATTTTTTTTTCTCAATTGTCATGATATTGAATAGTAATGTTTATTAAGAAGGAGAAAGTATATTTATTATAGTCAGTTTGAAGACAAACCTTTTGTAGTTGCGAGAATTTTGTAGCGCTATTTTTCAACTCTAGGGGAATTTGCAGAACTAATATTTATTTAACTTCTGTAATTGGTGTTTGTCTCTTCCTCGTTGTCTGTTGCGATGGAAATATCCCAGTGAAACTTTCTGAAATATGATAATTTTCTATTTTTATACTTGAAACATGATCACAGTCTAACGGTTCAGTAAAATGTCCATAAAATCCAAAATTTTGACTGTTAGTTATTATTATCGAGCTGCAGTTTCCTGCGAAATTTCACTTCCACCGGTCTGACATATCCCCGGATACACCACTTGGTTTAATTAAAAAATATTGACGACAAGAAACCAAAATAATAATTGTATATACACATATTTACATTACATTACATATATCAGTTATCTGTTATATAATTTCCGATATACAAATTCATGATTATGAGACTCTCAGTCTCGTGTAATTACCCAATTAATTTACTTTCATTATTTTATTTGTCGACTTAGGATCTCTACGATCTTTTTTTACAGTGAAATTAAAATCAATAATTCTTCCATTCGATCAATTTGTCCTGTTGTCATCAAACAATAAATGGATTTTTATTGTTTTTTATTTGGTCGTTACCTTGAAGGTCTCGCGTGTTAACCGCCGTTAAATCATTCTAGGAGACATTCCCATCGTCTGAGTATCGAATATCGGAATATCGGGGCCTGCGGAGGGATCGAATTCGATACCCGACGTTATTACTCTATCACTTATGCTCACTGATTAGTCAATACACATTTTGTCGGAGGTGGAGCCATTTGTAAATCAAAATTCCCCGGAGGGGGAACCATTACTCAATTTATATTCTACTGCTGACAATAGTTTGGTGATAAATTTGAGGGGATCGATAAATCGACCAATATACAAAAATTATTGATGAACAATAGACACTTCGCGAAGGTCATGAACCTTTCAAACGAAAAAGTACAAGATTGATTTTTCAATTTTGTTTTGAAGGAGAAAATTATTTCTGTCAGAAAAATCCGGTTCTTCGTAAAAAAAAAATCTATTTTTTGACTATTTTTGACAGGCATTTTTGACATCTTCGAATAACAAATGGTCTTTTAAAAATATTCGAGTGAAATTATCTTCCAAAGACTTAAAAACGAAAATATCTTTACGAATTTTCACTCTGAAAATCGATTGGCTCACAAAAGTTCTTCAAAAAAATCCTCGACAATATTTAAAAAAAATATTTAATAAGTAATTAGTTGTTGAAATGTTACAACTAGTTGTTGAAAAACAACAGTTGCTTTTAGGAAATTTGATAACCAATTCGTGATTCATTGTTTCATCAACCAGTTGGTGAATTTAAACAGTCAGTTGTTGAAATTTACCACATAATTTTCACTCCGTGTCTACGAATTAGTTGTGAGTTCTATTCCTGGGAAACCCCCAGAACCTGTTGAAACCGCAGACACTGAAGCTGTGAACGACATATGTACATTTCTAAGAATAATCTGAGCCTCAGGCGTTGCTTCAACTCCCCCGGAGACGTTGGTGCTTGCACCGAGAGCTTTGAGGGCTTCATCTTCGTTATTTTAAATTACTTCCATAAAAATTTCTAAAAGACCCCAACAGACAATTAACTTTCTCCACAAATATCCGAGACAATACCTCACATTAACAAACCACAATTTATCAAATAAAAAGTACTACAATTTTTAACAAAAATAAGTGAACTTAATTTCCCAAATAAATGTTCATTTTTGTTACTGGAAAAATGGAAAAGTTTGTCAAATATTCAATGATATCGTAACGATTTATTGTGATCGGTGGCACTATTTCTATTAAAAAAACCGGCAGAAAATTATTTTATAGTCGTGGGAAAATGTGCAATCGGAGTATTGACGTCTTTCTGTTACATGTACGAGTCAAAAAGACCTCATGTCAATTGACATTGGCCATGAATGGCACTGTAATTCCTTTCTTTATTCCGAATAAAATAACTTCCTCTGTTACGCGATTTTCCTCGGTTTTCACTCCCCAGTTTCCTCAGTAATTCGCCTTGAAATTCATTAAAATCATCACTGGCCCCACCCCGTGCGGTAAACCGGGTATTACGTACCCCCGCGCCTGCGACCCTTTCCTCAAGCCTCACACCCCCGAACAAAATAAATTTGCCTGCAGCAATTCAACTCAATTGTTAGTTAATTAAATGTAAAATTTAAAGAGAATTGAATTTATATGATTTATGAAGCATCGATCGCTTCTGAATTTATACAGACACATCACCAGACTTGCATCAGGGTAGGAAATGCAATTACGTGATCAATTTTTTGCGCATAAGGCCATAGAGTCCTTAAAAATTTATATATAAAATTATTTAATTATTCAGAGGTTGTTGCGAATTTCAATGTCTTCCCACGAGCAATGCAAATACATTTAATAGCTGCAAAGACTATTTTTGGTTCTACGATTTATGTGGAAAAAGGTGAATCAGTTATATAAACTACAATCTCCCTATTAACGAGATATTTTAAATAATAAAACTGTGAAATAATTAACTTGGAATACTTTATTAGTTAATAGTTTTCTTTTTGTCAATTATCCACAATTATATTTATCACCTCGTACCTCGTGTCTTAAACCTCTTTCAAGTTATTTCGGGAGCACCATTTTTCGAGTGTTTTTCTATTTTTTCCACCCCAACCCGGGGGGTGAGAGTCATAACGCATTCACTATTTAGATCGGGAGTTGGCGAGAAATTAAAAATAAAATGCACTTTGGCTGCTAAAAACACATATTTCACGATTAATTTAATGACTAAATAGGTCTTAGTCATTCGAGTCTGTTTAGGCCCAAAAACAAAACAAATATTATATCTCATAATTCTCAGAATTCCAGGAAATAAAAATGTCGTTAATATTGAGTATAAAAATAGAACGAAAACTCAGATTAAATTTTTATCTCTTCATTTCAATCAGAAATTCAATACTCGATCAATATATTAACATTCCACAAGGATCTCAAGACATGTATTTTCCCCATTAATTCCAAAACCCACCCCTCTCTCCACCCCCTAAGAAAAATTGTATTTTACTCTCCAAAGATCGAAAAAAGTCAAAAATTTCCACCCGAGGGTGAAAAGTCATTCTCAAGTGCGAAAGTCTCTACTCACCCCCTCGGACAGAAAGTCCCCCCTCAAAAAATTGATCTATCCCAAATAAATCACCCCCAACCCCGTACGGTATAACAATAAAAAAAAATTCTTTAATATTCATTAACAAGTCCTTTTTCATCCCCCATTTTCCCCAATTAAAAATTCGATATATTTCACTGGTAATCACCCACCGGTCCAGGAATATTTTTCGCATTACCCAGGCGGTGGTATCCCAAGGGATGAAATTCATTCTGCGCATGCGCTGACATCCTAGTGAACGTGAATTCCGCGGGCTTTGTGCGTGATATCGACCGTGTGACAAATCCCCTCTATGCTGTACACGCCACGTAGACGGGCCCCACCCTGGTGTGCGGCGGAAGCAAGAAGGGGGCAGTAAGTGTACCAGACTCTGGTAACCAAAGGGAGGAAATACATTGGGTTGCGCGTGAGGGTGGGAGTGAGATGGGTAACGGACGAAAGGGGGTGGCTACAACCGGGTCTTTTCTCGATTAAAAAAATAAAAAAAAAAACGTATCGTGCGAATGAGAACTCTACACTCAGCATGAGTACAAGTCTCATTGTGAGTAACAGAGAGCTAGAGAGCGGTAACGAAGAGGTGGATATACCCCCGAACGCATTCACGCAGATTGTCCCAGAGAATTCCTCCTACTACTGCTTAGTGATAGAGTAGATACTGTAGTGTTCACATCACTCCTGGAAGGGGAGTAGTAATTGACAAAAAAAAAAATTATTTGTGTCAGACAGATAACAATTAAAATTTGTAAATTTTGTAAAAGTTGTCGAGTTGATTTTTTTTTTTTTCGTACTGACGTTGATGGGGATTTTAGTGAGGGGTTGATCGGTTTTTGATGAATATTTTGAGGGGGGTAGGATATATTTTTTTAACGTTTGACAGTCCCAGGAGTTTAGTGAGTTGAAGCGGTTGTGGTGTGAAGAGGAACGTCATCGACGGGATTTTTCAGTGATATATTCCGGGGGGTGTTTTTGCCCACTGGGGGGTGAGATAACGGGAGTTGCAGTGGGGACACACCTCTCATTTTTTTTTCCGATACTGAGATGGTTTAATTTTCTTGTCGCTGCGTCCTTGGACCGATGTGTCTGAGTATCTGAGGGGATTTTCCACTTGTGGAGGTTGAAAAGTGTTTGCACTACTGTTGACTGATTCAGTACTTAATCGAAGGTGATTTCTGGGGCTCTGGGGGTTGTGGGGTGACAACGGGGATTGCCGGTGAGTTTTTTTTTTTACACTGAGGTACGATCTGGGGATTTGTTGCGACGATGGGTGGATGCACTTCCAAGGATACTGCCTCGAGCGATGAGTATGTGGTTGTCTTAATATAGATTTTTTTTTAGTCCGCAGATATGCCAGCACGATTACTCTAGAGTAGGATTGAGAAAAAAATATATCCGATGGAAAATTTTTTGTGGACATTTCATCAAAGGGCCACGTAATTTTTTACTGGAAATTATTTTTTATTTCATTAACGACTAAAGAATATTTTTCTAGTAATTTTCATGAATATTCTTGTGTAGACGATTTTTTTTAGAATATCGATTCTCACTTTAGAGTAGTTTTGCTGTAATATTTGACATAAATTTGCAATTCGCTTCTGTAAAAATATCTTCTCGTCTTCAATCCGATAGTTTGTAAACTTGAAACATTGTTCGCGTGCACGACTGTCGCGTGTACAACTGTTCTCGTTCGAAAATAATTTTTTTGGCGGTATTGAAAAGTAAGTTTTTGCTGGGGTAATTGCAAACAGTCGAATTAAAAGGATCTTGATTTGCACGGCGGCCATATTGAGTTGTTTGAATCCGCAAGTTCCTGAAGGCTCCGGATATTCCGCGAAAGTAATTGCAGTGAGAATTGAATAAGAATTTTTCCAATGAAAATTTTCGTTAAAAAAATATGTGGAAATACTTTTCATTGGTCCAATTAATTTTAAAGAATATAAACAAAATTCTCGCATGGGTTCTATCTATTTTAAAAAATAGAACAGATTTTTTAAATTATTGGAGTATTTTTTAATAATTTAATTTTTATTATATAAACATTTTTTAAGCACATATATAGATATATAGAATTTTTTTTATCAACTCTTGGTCTATTTGGAAAATATATGAAGTTGGGGGGAATATTTTCATGTGTTTTCAAGGGGGTGGGAATATTTTTGAAGGGAGGAAAATATTTCCCATTGAAATTACCCCATCCCAAGGCCTTTGAATCCTCAAAAAATTATTTTCTGTCAGAAAATCGTCTCCTCGCGGAGGGAAATCCTGGGAATAATTAAGGACCAATGGACGCGGGGTGATACTCACCCCTAAATCCGGTTCCACTAATGCTACCCCTCGTGGGGCGGCGCTACTTGTCATGTTCGAGGGATGCAGGGTCATCTCCTCCACCCGGTGCCAAAAATTCCAAAAAACTGTCAATCAATTTCTCTTCGCGTAATTTTCGCGTTAATTGACCTAAAAAAACTACCAAAGTGCCGCATAAATTATTTTCTCAATCAGACTCTCATTAAAATAAAAAAATCCACCGGAGTTTATTTTTCAACTTCGAATTTTTCCAACTTCCTCGGAAAAAAATGACGTGACAATCCCGACTTACGTAAATTGCTCCTCAATTTTTACTGAATATCTTCGTCGACTGACATCCGCACCTCCCAGACCATGACACCAAGGTCAACGGTCTGTAAAGAACTGGCTAATTCTATGAATTGAGTAATGAATAAATGAGCGAGACAATGAGTTTGCAGTGTCACAACTGACAGAAATTGAAGGTTTTTTTTTTCGGTCAGATTGTTAGTGAGATGATTACTCCGACGCGCTGGCTAATTAAGGTGACGAAAAGATGGCCTCACTCGAGACTGTACAATACGACGTAAGTTTCAAGATTGATGAGACTAGTTGAGGTTAAAGTTTAACGTAGGCTTAACAGAGCTTAAATGAACGGAGGAGTTGATTAACGGCTATTTTCATGTCTTCTTTTTCCTCTTATTGAACTCATTGCGATTCAGCGAAGACATGACGCACTCGTTGAAACGCACGTCGTCCAACTCATCAGGATCCGAATCACGTGCTTCCTTCCGCACCGATACAAACGCTCCCCGAAAAATTGAAATAATTATTCGCGTAATGACCTAATTTGTGCAAATCACGTGAGCCCCAGGGAGAATAATTTCCGGTAATTTTTCGTCCCAAAAGTACGTCGCAATTTATTTACTGACGGAGGGAAGGTACCTTCAATTGTTTATGTCGTGATCTCTATGAGAATCGGCTGTCAATCATGAAAATCCACTGAGTTAAATGACTAATTACCCTAATTAAGGCGCAAAGTTCATAAGGAATGTATCAAGTACGTTTACCCTGTAATTGCAGTAAGAAGAATACAATGGTTGACCAAGCAGTATTGGACAAGCTGGAGGCTGGTTTCACCAAGCTCGCTGGCTCCGACAGCAAATCCCTCCTGAAGAAACATCTCTCCAAGGAGACCTTCGATGCCCTAAAAACCAAGAAAACATCGTTTGGATCGACCCTTCTCGATTGCATTCAATCTGGGGTTGAGAATCTCGATTCTGGATTTGGTATTTATGCACCAGACGCTGAGGCTTACAATGTCTTTGCTGATATCTTTGATCCAATGATTGAGGAGTATCACGGTGGATTTAAAAAGACTGATAAGCATCCACCCAAGGACTTTGGTGATGTTGATACGCTCGGCAATCTTGATCCAACTGTAAGTTTTATTATCTGCTTTCTGATAAAATTTATCTCAAGTACAATAAATCTGTTGTCAATCCGTGAAACTCCTTTTGTTCGGCGGAAAATAGAGCGAACTTTGAGATTTTACTCGTTTTGACTTCATTAAAAATTAATTAAATTAAAAAATTAATAGTGCCTCTATTTTCATTGAGAATTCATAGGAAAGTAACATATTTTTGAAGATTATAATTATGTTAAATTGGAGGTAAAGTATTTCACTAATTTTTTTAATGAAATTTTAATGATCTAATTACAGGGCGAGTACATCGTCTCAACTCGTGTGAGATGCGGCCGTTCCCTGGACGGTTATCCCTTCAACCCCTGCTTGACTGAGGCCCAGTACAAGGAGATGGAGGACAAAGTCTCCAGCACTCTGTCTGGCCTCGATAACGAGCTCAAGGGTACCTTCTACCCACTCACAGGAATGAGTAAAGAGGTACAGCAGAAGCTTATTGATGATCACTTCCTGTTCAAGGAAGGTGATCGTTTCCTCCAAGCGGCCAATGCCTGTCGTTTCTGGCCAACTGGCCGTGGTATTTTCCACAATGATGCCAAAACATTCCTTGTTTGGTGCAATGAGGAGGATCATCTTCGCATTATTTCAATGCAGATGGGCGGTGACCTGGGACAGGTGAGTAATTCATTAAATGTCCCTCCATATTTTTATTGTTAATGTATTTGTGGAGGAAGTGGGGGGCATTTTAGAAGATGAAAATCCGAAGAATGAAGAGGAAAAAATAACGACGAATAAATTCCCTTTCCCCAGGTCTATCGTCGTCTCGTAACAGCTGTCAACGACATCGAGAAACGTCTGCCTTTCTCTCACGACGATCGTCTCGGTTTTCTAACATTCTGCCCCACCAACTTGGGTACAACGGTTCGTGCATCAGTGCACATCAAGGTCCCCAAATTAGCAGCAAATAAAGCTAAACTCGAGGAAGTCGCTGCTAAATTTAATCTCCAAGTGCGCGGCACACGCGGTGAACACACCGAGGCTGAGGGCGGTATTTACGATATCTCCAACAAGCGTCGTCTTGGTCTCACTGAGTACCAGGCAGTCAAGGAGATGCACGATGGCATCGCCGAGCTCATCAAGATCGAGAAAGAGCTGTAAATCTTTCAAGCCCCTTCATCCCCTCCAGCTGTTTGTCAAAAATCATCCCCCATACCTCATTTTCCTCGTGCCCATTTTGACTGAGGATGAGATGAGATGAGCATAGACGACGAGATCGTATTTACAATCAAAATGTTGAATCAAACGTCTAGCATTTTTAGTAGTGACTAAACAAGGAAAATAAAAATATCTTCTCAGTCCGATGGCCACTCGAACTCTTATCAAACTGATTTACAATAATTCTAATGAATTTCCGTATTATCTGGCCCAATAAATAAATAAAAATGGAGAAGAAATTCACTCGTGCAGTTCAGTGTAGAATGGGCATTTTTTTTTCATTTTATTTCACTTTTTTTCTGTCGTTTTGTCAACGAAAAATTTTCCGCTTTTCTCTGTTTTCGGATGAAACCGTCAAATCGCTTTTGTATGATTTCCCCCACTGCTTTTAACTTCATTATAATTTTTCCTGGTATTTAATAAATATTCAGTTTACCATGGGGGAGTGTGTTTTCGTCGTTTACCCCTTGTCCTCTGCCAAAATATAAAGAAAGCAACTGTGATACGTAAGTAGTTGCAAAATTGTACGAACCCCTCGTGAAAATGATATGGATACATCCGCGATTTTCCGATAATTTGCTTCTACATCGAGATTAATCGTATTTCTCCCCCTCCATTTATGGCAGAACATTCATGTCTTTGTTTTATTTGTCATAAAACGAATTTTCGTATCGTCTGGAATTGAAAGCACACACAAGCGAATTAGATGGATTAATTCCTCAAAAGTCACTGTTATGAGAAACCAGATGTATCGAATGCAGAATTAGAAATTGAAAAAAAAAACAAACACGAATAAAAAATATTACACCGTGAGGCTTTGTTATTTATTTATCAATCCATCAACAACAACTCAATCTCACCTTCAATTTTATGAGCTGGACATTTTTTTATATTCGAGATTGAAATTTTTACTTTAATTTGACTGTTACATGCTGAGTCATGACCAATTCATTAGTGAAAGTCATTAAAATTATACCTATCACGTTATAAAAGATAGAGATGGAAAGCCCAGAGCTTTCAGAATCTAGAACGAACATCAGGAAATTGAGGAGCCCTAGCTGGCTCCAAGGTCAGCCTGATTGGATTCGGCATGTGTGAGGATTTCTTCGCTGCTGCCATGCGCTTTTGCTCCAGCTTCTTCGGGCGGTGACGATACCACCAGTATTCGAAGGCCAGGGTGATGCAGGCGAGTGCAATACCCACGAAGATGACGATGAATACACCTCCGATGTTCTGAATGGAGATCCCTTCGCTCTGGTCGTCCTCTTTTTCACAGGTCTTTTTCGCTGGATTTTTCGCCCACCATTTGTTCTTCAGCTGCTCTAGGATGCGTTTGTTCAGTAGGTGGAGGATCCTGCGGGTTTCAGGGGATGATTTGGGGTCGGTAGGTCACACAGACACTTCACACCACATGGTAGAAATTGTTTAAATAAAAATAAATTAGATAAATACTCACGCATTATTAAATTGATCTTTGAGTGGTGAGCCCTGCTGGACTGCAATAGCATACGGCTTCCTGGAGAATTCCTCTCCGACCATGATCAGATCGCAGTTTGTCATCTCCAGGTACCGTATGTCAGTAGCATCTCCGATGAATGCAAAGTCTGTTTGGGATGAATTTTGAAGTTCTCTTCGCACTCTTTGCACCGCCTCCTCTTTACTCTTCGGAAATCCCGCTTCCTTCATCGCCTGGAACATTTTGGTGTATTTGTCACTCACCGGGTAATCCCAGACAGCGAGCTCGGCCCTTTCGGCGTCTGAGAGGCTGTCGTTCAGGCTCATGTCTTTCCAAATCCTGGAAGAATAAATGTTCGTGTCAATTGAGTCAAGATATCGTAATTACCAAAGTGGTTTCTTAGGGCAGCAGATGAAGTTGCCAGGGAAATCCAAAAATTGTGAAAGAAAATTCATGAGAAAATGCTGAAAACTGAATCCACTCCAGGACAACGTTAATGTAGTTCGTCAGCTGGACAAAACTCACTCATAAAATCGAGTTTCGATCTTCGCCATGCGATCGAAATACGTGTAAGCCTCTGAAGGACGAACTGGTGCATATTGGATCTTGTACTGTTTGCTCAATCCATCCAGGGATTCCACCGGTGTTTCCAACCTGGAGACTGTCAGGAAGGCAGCGAGATTGGCAGTGTACGAGGCAATGATGATGAAACCGAAGAGCCACCAGGTGGCAGCAACGAGTCTCCCCGAGAGATTCTTCGGGGCCTCCCCACCACCCTGAGGTGTCAAGGACGTCATGCAGAACCAGAGGCACTCCTTCAGACTGAACTCCCTCTTCTCCTCATCGTCCTTGTACTTCTCTCGGTTATTCTGGTAGCTGTATGGTGACCATCTGTCGAACAGCCACATCAGGAAGCTCGTGAAGAAGTAGGACGCCAGTATGCAGAGCCAGACATCGTTCTCCAGAACAGTGAGGAACTTGAACAGCGATGTTGCTGCCTTCTGCTTCCTCATGAGGATCGATATGCCCACTAGATCGTAATAAGGTACTGTAAAGTCGACGACATTCTCTCGTTCAGCCATCACTGATATGGTACCCAGGGCGATGTCCGCTCGTTTGTCCTTCAGCTCTCCGACCATTCCATTCCACGTGCCATCTGGTGTCATTGAGCCGAATTCACCGTCAGCAACTTCGCGAATTTCGTACTCGAAATGGAGAATATTTCGGATATTGTCTAGAAGGTCGATGCAGTAACCTGACCACTCGTCTGTCTCGGGATCGTACATTACGAAGGGCGGGGTGATGACGGTCACCACACGAAAGCTCTTTACGGCTGTGTGATTCTGGACGATCTCCGTTTTTGATGGAGAAATCTGGAAATTCGAGGTTTCATTATTTACGGACTCCAGGGCGACTAGAGTATTCTAGTCTCCACGACTGTCATTTTGTCCTAACAACGAGAACCAAGGCCGAGGGGTCTACGTCGCACGAACGGACGTGGTGACGTGGGGGTCGCAGGATCGAGGAGTGAGGGGACCATAAACTGCCTAATTCGTTGTATGGGAAGGTAAGAATAAATAAAAACTAAATATTTATTATTCCTTGAGGATTTTATCCTCCTATTCCTTTCGTATTTTTTGAGGTATTTTTTCCTTGAGGATGTTTTTGGGAGTCTCTCGAAGTACCTTAAATCCTATCATAGACAGTAACCCTTCCCCTCTATTTCTTTTAATCCCAATACTGTCGACCTGGGACCGATGTCCAAAGGTTCCTCGAGGGTGTCATGTCAGTGTCAGTTACTCGGGGTTCGACCTGGATATGATTGGAAAATGTTTTTCGAGAATGATTCTGAACTTTTCTGAACTCAGCCCACAGTATGAATTTTTTCCCAACCCCTACCCTCGTCATGACAGTGGGGAATGACCTGAGTGTTTGTCATGCAAGTGGAGTAGATCACTAGGTCATCGGAGTTATCCGAAAATTATGAAGTCGCATAATATCGCATTTAGTGTCCAGAGCAACAAAAATTAATATATTTTAATAAATTTCCAGAACTTGTCTTCATGTCGAGACCCACCTGCAGAGGCGAGTCAATTCCCGCTGGCCACTCCCCAATGGCATTTGTAGAAATGGCATTGCCATCATCGATAACAATGAGGCTGATTTTCATGGTAAAGTTAGCCATATGATCGCCATTTTGTGTTCCCCAGTGGAAGCTAGCGTAGGTCGGCTCGAACTTTCCATCGGTGGTGACGTTCCTCAATTTTTCCAAAAAATCAAAATTTCTTGTTGGCGTGTTGTTGCCGTTGAACTCGTCGCAGGTGATGTGTCGGGGCTCCATCGGCCACTGATTATTGACAGTGGCGTCCCTCATAGCCTGAACAGCGAGACGAGTTACGTCGTAGTAAAATGCAGCTGTTATCAGTGGCGGCTGTAGGAGTCCTTTGCTGGTCAAACCCCCCAATTGCTGTTGACTGGAGCTGGTGGACTGCGGTTGGAAAAAGAGAACCGACAGATTTTTGCAGTCGCACTTGGGCGTAAACTCCTCGAGACTCAGGGAGTACCATCCGTACTTGCGGCCAGTGAAGTTCTTCGCCTCGGCGGCATCGAGAATCGCTGTCAGGACCTCCTCCTTCGCCAGGACGAAGAAATTGACGATGTCAAGGTCCCTCAGCTGTGAAAGTTGTGCATCAATGGCTGGGAACTCTTTTGCCCTGACGATGACGTGTCTGGTGGGTACATTCAGCAACAGACTCTTGTATTTGTGATCCATAACGAAGTTTTGATCGAACATTATTGCAGCATTGGTGATGTTCATGGTGATCGCGAGCTGGCGAATGGCCTCGGGGACCAAATCCGCCGGTGGCAGGACCTGTATGAGGTACTTCTTCTGGTCCTGGGTGAGGTCCCTCCAGTGTCTCAAGTCCCCATATTGGCCGAATTGGGCGGAGAGGGTTGGCACGCCCACTGCTGATGTGAAGGAGTTCACTGTTTCAGCTCCAAAGCCACTTCTCGTTACGTCCAGGACGAGATCGGGCACCCCACGACCACCGTCGCGCACTGCTCTATCCCATGCGGTGCAGATTCTCTCGAGTGCGTCACGAGGGTCAGAGCCGTTTATTTGGATTATTATGGTTTCACCCAGCCACCCCATGTGATTGTCCCTTATGCTCTTCAGGGCATTGTTGACACTGCGATTCGCCACGTCGTTCGTCTCCTCGTTGATGACAACTGGAAGAAGAAATTTGTCAGGAAGGATTGGCATTAATTGTTCAATTGCACGTCACTGGTGAGTTATATTTAACGTCTTTTGAAATTCGCGAATGAGGAGATGATTGATTTGGCAATTAGGGATTGGATTTTCATACTTGTGACCCTTGTGACAGTCATTGTGACCTCTAAAGGAATTCATCTTCATATATAACGAGAATAATTAATTGTTTAATTAATTTATGGTAATACTGTTACATATTTTAGATTTTCTTCAAAATATGATTTTTTTTCTCTAAAATTTGACTCCGTAAGGAATGAACTGCTTACACAGATTGACTGCTCTGGGTCCTGTGGGCCCGTCGCTCGTTTGCCCGTCATTCTGACCCTGAACATCAACTAAGACCACTGACATCAACGTCAGAATGAAATGCACCCGCAGCTTTCGCATGTTCACGAATTGGCGGCGCATAAACTATAAATTATATAACTGATAAATGAAAATATAAAATTATCGGGAGTGCAGTTGCACGTGACTCGGGGAGTAACTCCAAAAGGACTGAATATCTTTTCATTCCTGTAGTCTCGATTTTGATGAGTGTTTGGCCGTACGTTGCCGCGGGGATGACCCAATCAATCCATCGTCCTCGTCCCCTCGTCCTGAACGCAACCGGCCGACTGTTGTCCTATTAGTTGTGTCCACCCTCATCGCGCCTTCCTGTTCGTCGTTTAGAGCTTATCTGTCTTCACTTCTTGTTTATCTATTTGCACGTTCAACAGTTAAACATACGGGCATCGGAAAAAAGTTACGGAAAAGTCGACAAGAATTCGATTTTCGATTTTTGTAGAAAAAAAAAACATCTTAAATCCTCGATTGAATTTTTCCACGTCGTTCACCACGTGAGGGATTATTCAGACTGAATGTACCCCCTGCAGAAGTGAATAGAACCCAAACTTGAGGAAATTGTACAGAAACAAAATTTTTTTCGATCCCCAAATTGTAGTACCGATTTTGATTTTTTTGGGGAGAAAATTAAATTCTGGGAAAATTAAATTTTGCCCCCAAATGAAGGTTTCTTCGGCCGGAAGGGACTCCATAGAAGGTAATAGAACCCTCAGACTCGAGGAAACTGTAAACAAATTGTTTTTGTTCAACCCCCAGGTCATAGTACCGATCTTGGATGAGTTACCATCAGTCAATCTGTCAGGGATTTCAAAGAGGAGACCCGACCAAGCGGTTTCGAAGATGTGCAATTGCAGAAATATTTGTAAAATACTCTTCTTGTTAATATCTCCTACGATCAACAGAAATAGAAATTTTTTTAAAGAGCAAACGAATTTTTGAATTATTTATTATTTATATTTTTCACTCGTCGAACAAGGGGCTTCAACTTCTTCAACAAATTGTTAGAGGGGGGAAGGTCACGTGACACAACACGACACAACGTGCAGGTGAAGAGAATTATTCGTGAGAGCTTTGGATTTTACGTCTTTGTTGGAATAATCTTAAACATTTTGGTGGATGAACTGAGGAATTTTTGATAAAATGGAGTCTAGCAAAGCTGAATCAACTGCACCCAAACAGGCTATGGTTTACATCTGTGGTGGTGAGTAGAAGCATCTTTCTGATTAATTTTGAGGTTATGAGAACGTTTGGAAGTTGATAATTCAACAGGAATGTTTTCTGATGTTCTAGAGTGTCATCATGACAATGAAATTCGACCCAGAGATCCAATCCGTTGCAGAGAGTGCGGGTACAGAATTATGTACAAGAAACGAACAAAACGCCGTATCCTTTTCATAAAAATAACTTGACAAAAATTTCTCACTTCATTTCTTGATATTTTTCCTTAACTCCTAGACTTTCAGTCGTCGTCTTCGACGCTCGTTAACATCAACATCGTCGTGACAGCCCACGAGGTGAGCCTACGATTAAATGAATCAAGAATAATGTAAAGACTAAGGATAAGTTGTAAAATATTGGACTTTGTAATAAAATTAAATTTTTTAAGGAAAGTAATTATTTCGATTTGACTCCTGGACATTTCTTTTTAACAAATAAATTAACTGATGGAGTTATTCATTAGGCAATGTATCTTTTATTTACAATAAATAAATTACATTCTCGTTAGTAATATAACAGAGTTCGTTTCTTTCATGTTTTCATTACGATGAGGAAGAAATGATTAACAACAGCACTCATGAACCACTGGGCCATACATTCATTCACAATAATCTATGATTAGATATCCTTCCCCTCCTCGATTGAGTATACAATAAGTTTTATAAAATTGTTTTAAACTCCGGTCCCATCTCTGATATCAATCTGGCAAAAGCCAAACTTTGGTTCCAATGAAATTGATAATTTAGGTTTTTTTTTCGACTCTCAATGATTTCTAGGGAAATGAAAAACCACCAATGTTTTTTATCGTTATTTTACAATTGATTGATTGATTGAGTAAAGTTTTTATATAAAATCTTAAAGATCTAGGATCTTTACACGATTACGATACAAAAAACTACAGTTCAGTGGTCTCACGTATTGCTGATGTACTATCAAATATTGGAAAATATTGTTTCAGCCGATGATTGAATACAAAAATCAAATAATATCCATAAAAAATAGGTGTATCGAGGACTAATCGACTCTCCATTAACACATTGACACAAGTTTTCGAGCAACAGATGATAATTCAAATGAAAAACACCGAAATACGAATTTATTTGTTTTTGTTTGTTTGGATATTCAGTTGAGAGTTACTAATACTGACTCTGGAAGCAGCCAAGCCAACGTTTAAACTCTGATAAATCATGAATCATCGTAAAATATCTGTCAAAAAATATCTGTAATACCTTTGAAAATCAATAAATTCTCATTTATCTATAATTAATTTCCATCACTTGATATGTTAATTTGCACATTTTAAACCACAAATAGCCCTTTGAAAGTAGGATTAATTGTCCATTTTATTTTTTACCATTGGCTTGGCACTGTTGGACATATGCACACTTACACATCTTGGAAGCTCTTACAACAATTTGTAATCTGGATTTTCTTCATAATTCAGGACTGATGTGATGAAAAAAAGTAACGAATTGATATCTACTACTAAATGATCTCTCACCGTTGTCTTATGCCAAATACCTCAGTATTGACAAGAAATAGAAAATTTTTCATATAAACTTTTTTGTAGAACTTATTTTCCTCTACAAAAAAGGTTTCCATGAAAATTTCTCCATTTTTCGTAGTTTCACTGATATTCCAGGTAAAAGGTTGACGATAACTTGTCCTCGGGACATGTTCTCGAGAAAGAACTGGTCAAATTCAATTCCTGACATTTTCCCATCACTCGAGACCATAATATTTTCTCACGGATATTACACCAAAAAAGTTTACATTTTCAAATTCCCTCAAGTCATCTAAGCTACACTGATATCGTTTTGGCAACAGATTTACATTATTTCCACTCAATTATTCTCTCGTTGTACAATTGTGCGGTTTTAATCGATAAATTCTTAAATATCTGTATCACCCACTCAAGCACATTAACATTTAGGTACGAGATTTACATGATTATCTGACGTTGTGTAATGATTATGCTAAGGAAAGACATTGTCTCTGTGCTTGAGCACATGGTTAATATTCTCCATTCATAACTTCTATCGTTATAACTTTCTAAATGAACATTTCACGCTTTTCCAACGACAACTCCCATTGATCCTTCGGCCCAGTGGGCTTTAATACGTAATAATTATCCATTTAGAGATGCCTGAACTAATCGATTAATCATCCTCCTATCATTCATCCACTAGTCTATCTTACAATGTTTGTCGTCTCAATGAATTAATAATTTACATAAATTTATACAAACTTGTTCACCAGTTGCTTCATCATCCAGACAATTACTCATCTTCTGAATACCATACAAATATATGTATATATTCATCTATATAGGATATATTTATAAATTCTTCACTGTGAAATCGAGTGTTCAATACATTATCGTAACTCGTAACTCAATTTGTTGCACAGTTATTTTTTTTTTTTGCACTTTGAAGTCATAATCACATGCCAGTCAGAGTAATTGCACCTCGAGTCATCTAAATTCATTTATGCAGTGATTTCTCCTTGTAGATTAAAAATTAAATTTCGTATATAAATATTTTTAGTTTTATTTATCAACTAAAATTTCATCACGATTCGATCATATATAATATGTATATGTTTTTGTCTTTTGGTGCTGAATCACCAGGAGTTGGAGATATCGTGTGCGGGATTCATCATCTGAATTAGCAGTTGAGTGAAGTCCAATAATTTTTTTTGATAATTTGTAGATTGGGAGACTTTTATGAAAAATTTTGTTGGAACAGAAATTAATCGTTTATCACGTCTGCAAAAATTCTGATTAAATGTTTTCTTCATACCTTTGTGCAGAGGTAGTGGATCCAAAATTTAGTTTCTACGTTTTCCATCTCGAAAGAGGAATAATTCCCACGAATCTCTTTATTTACAAAATAAACATCGTGTATGGCCGCTCCAGAGCGTAATTTTGGCACTATGTATCATTACTCTTTTGTCTCGATTGCTCGTCACGTGCCCCAATAATATCATCACCAATTCTCGTCTGTGTATTCTCCTTTCCACGATCACCATGCTCCATGTAACAGTGCACTTGCAATTCATTGATTGTTCTCAATGATCTTGGACATATTTGGCACTTGTAGGGCAATGAATTATCGTCGAAGCGGGTGTTTGGCACATGTAAATCACCAATTTGCTTAGTATCATTCGTATTAACTAGAGTTGACATGTGATATGCACGTGATGCATCGATATCCGAGGGAGGTGGAGGATATTGATGAATTGTTGGGGGAATTATTGGCTCACCCTCGTCTGAGGACGTTTCACCCCCACTTGCGATGTTTGGGGGGCCCATCTCGGGGTCCCACTGGCCCATTTTGCTCGGATCCTTCTCATATAATTTGTAGGCGAGTATCTGCAACAAAAAATCGCATATGATATTATTTTTCATTCACAAGAAAAAACGAAAAGTCATGGAACAGGTCCTCTTGATCATTTTAGGGCACGATTCCCTTAACTACGAAATTCGTTCAATTTTTTTCACCCTCGGAGGGACTGAAATGTAATTAATCGTTTCACAAAAGGTCAGGAATATATTTAAGGAAGTGCTCCATAGATAATGATAGATTAATTACCTGTAGACTAGAGAGACTATTATCACAATCAGTAGTATCAATATCATTGAGGTTGACTCCAGATCTCTCCATCTCGGCATAAGTTCCAAAGGGCAATTTACCAATGCACTCGAGCTTCATAATATGCATTTTACTTCTGAGATGCTTCGCCAAATGGCCATGTATTCTGAATGCAATTTTACAATCCTCACATTTGAATGGCCTGGGATTGCTCGTTGTGGCTGCACCAAATGTCGACGTCATGCTGACTTTATTATGATGAGACACTGATCTCTCATGCTTGGTTAAGTGGCCCTTAGTGCGAAATGATACTGCACAACTTTCGCACCTGAATCTACGCTCGAAGTAGTGAATATTTATGTGGAGTCGTAAGTGGCTGGGTTTGTTGAAGACTTTGTTGCAAAAACCACAAACACTTCGGCCTTCTTCATTAACGCTGTAACAGGTGAATTAATTCCATTACTAATGACACTAATTACATACCTTTCCAAAGAAATCCTAATAATTCTTGACATAATATTCCTGATATTCTTCTCGTTGAACTCCTCGAGTTTCATTGAACAGAAAATTGTTTTTCTCAAGACAATTTTAGTTATTGACGATCACCATTAATTCTCATATAAAATCTATCGTCTCACCTGCTGTAATTAGACCCATGTCCGGAAACTGGCTGCAGGAACTCAGCCTGTGGTTTGCCAGTACTCGGCGAGGGTGATCGAAAACCAGGTCCACCGACCACCACCTTCCTCGCCACCACGTGCTTCATTCCCTCTCCAATGCTCTTAGCAAGTTCAGTAATATTCACTCCATGTTCACCCCTGGCCTCCCCCCTGGTGCCCCCAGCGATCTCCAGTACCTTTCCCTCGGCCCCCTGCACCTCGAAGCCCTGAACCCTGTGCTCCTTGTACCCACTCTCCCTCCCAGGTGATCGCTCCACCCTGTTTCCCTCCTTGAACTCCACACTCCTCACCTCGTTCGTAGGCACCTTAAACTCCTGACTAGGTCTCTCATACCTTCCATCAGCACTTCCCCGCGGGACAATCTCCATTCCCCTATCCTGTCCACCAATCGTAAATTCGTTCTT
This sequence comes from Diachasmimorpha longicaudata, assembly GCF_034640455.1. Lineage (NCBI taxonomy): Eukaryota > Metazoa > Arthropoda > Insecta > Hymenoptera > Braconidae > Diachasmimorpha > Diachasmimorpha longicaudata. The sequence continues at coordinate 3,048,155 of NC_087242.1, forward strand.
CATCATTCCAGGTCCAACCTCCCTGCTGACATCCCCGAACACCTGCCTCTGCGCCTCCATTCCCTTAATCACCTGCGGCACCATCTGCTCGATTCCCCTCATAATCCTCACGTCCTGACTCTCCCTCTCAGGATGCAGAGACTCTATATCAAACGGTCTCCTCTCCCTCATCTCCATCTTCACGTCCTCCTTCTCCCTCACCTCGATATTCTGCATTCTACTGGGATCGGTGTACGTAACTGTTGGAGTACAGCTGGAGTAAGAGCTCCTGGAGCCCGTGAACTCCTTGGAATACACCACTTGCTTATCATTCTTGGTACTTCCCACCCTGTACTGCAGCTTCATCTTGCTGTCCATGACATGTCTCTCCGTCAAGTATGCTTGCAGCATGTGACCCTCATCAGGCTTCCACTCACGACCCTGAAGAGGCAATCGTTCCATCGTATGGACAATTGCCTGCATCAGCACTGGCTCCGATACCGGTGTTAAAATATCCCCTGGATTGGACCTCAACGGAGGTGATGGGAGAGGAGTCTGAGGTGTTTTAGTCGTCAAGTCCATGGGCTGATGCCTCGACACCACTTCCTCCATCTCCACCTCAGAATCCTCAATCTTAGACGACCTGATTACACTGTCCCGCGTCTCCTCAGGTAGAATTGAGGAACGACTCGACGGAAAGTAATACCTGTTGGACGCCTCAGACTGAATAACTGTCGTCGAAGTGACAGTAACAGCGGACACGGAACATGCAGTCGTTGACACCAGTGACGTTGTCACAGAGGTGGTTGGGAAGGTGAGAGCGTAGGGATAAGTCGTGGGTCTGCCAGCAGGCAGCAGTCCAGGAAGTCTCTTCGAGCTGGGTTGAGACAGACTCAACAGGCTCTGAGCAGCCTCGTGCTCCTCACTACCAGACTCATCACTGTCATCTCCATCAGACTCCTCATCCTCATCGGTGGACTCCTCATTAGCTCCACCAGCTACAAGCCTGGCAATGGCCTCCTTATCAATATTCTCATCGCAAACAGTCGTGGGAACTGGTGTCACTCCCATCTCCACGCACTTCTTGTAATGGGCCTTTGACTTCATGTGCTTGGTGAGATTTCCTTTAGTTTTGAAGCTGAAGGAGCAGTGCTTGCAGGTGTAAGGTCTGACATCCGTATGAGTTCTGATGTGTTTCTTCAACATTGACGGCTTCTTGCAGCGAATTCCACACTCCTCGCAGACGTATCTACCCCGACCCCTGCCCCTCACGTAAGTGTAATCTTCATTGGATTCAAATCCTCCGTCGAAGATCTTGACTCTTCTCGTCTTCTCCTGGGTATCGCTTTCTAATCCACTGTCTGGGCTCGTTGGAGTGTTTGGACGTTGGGAGGAATGCGTCAGGATGTCCTCCTGCTTCTTCCAGGCGACTGTATAGCTAGACGGACGGTGTCTAGAGTCGTAATGGGCCATATCCAAATCTGGTGGTGCTTCCTTACAGATCTTCCAGTTGGAGTACATGGACAGGCCGTGCTGCTGGCTCACGTACATCGGCTGCGGCCGGTTCAACGTGCAGTAGAAGACTCTTGTCGAACACTTGAGACCCAGGTACGTGTAAGCGTGACCGTTGAGGTACAGCTGACCGTACGACTTCTTCGGTCTTGGAGTCTCTGGACTTATCAAAGGAAGGGTGTTCGCTGTGGGAGTGATGCCGTGGTGGCGCTTTGGGGTGAAGGTACCTGGTTTCAATGGAAGAGAGGTGGGACGCAGAAACTTTGGATTGGGCTCTTCTTCCTCGGTTATCGGGTCTGGAGCTTCTGGAGTTGATGGCAATGTCTCCGGTGATTTTTCCGGCTTCGGAGGATCGATTTGCTTTATTATCACTGAGGGACCGAACTCGGATCTCAGCCTCGCGCCATTGGCAACGTAGGGCTCTGGTGACGTCTGCTTGATCCTTCCGTTCTCCTGAGGAGGGGGCGAGTCGTATTTGCTCGATGGTTCCTTCGGGGAAGACCTTGGACTGAATGAATTGCCAGGGTCAACTCCATTCGGATAACTGAAGATCCTTTCCATCGTCTGGGTCTGCTCTAGGATCTTGTATTTTCCGATGGTCTTGGGGTGTCTGTCGACGTCACTTTTAGGTAATTCACTTGTTGGAGTCGAAGCCAGACGACTTTTGTATTTCTCCTCAAGTTTGGCTGATACTTTAGGGCTGAATATTCCGTTGTTTGGATGTTTGAATCCAATTTTCGGATCCTTAGCTGGACTAGCAAGATCTAGGGGTTGTCCAAGGCTCATCTGAGCATTGGACGTTGGCCCTGGTATACCAGGTACACTGGGTGTCAGTGTTCTGACTGGACTTGCTAGATCCAATGGTTGAGGAATCATGTGTAATCCTGGAATGCCTGGAATGACCTTGTAACCAGTGGTGCCACTGGTCACTGGCGATATGTCTACTGTCGTTGACAGTGTATGTGGTCCAGGCATACCAGGCACATAAGGAATGACCTTACCACCGTGAAGAATACTAGCTATACCTGCTTGTGGCAGGGTCAGAGGATTGTAGGCAGTGATACTTGTCAATGGATTCAAATGTGGTTCAAGGTAACTGTAGCAGGACATTGTTGGGGCTAAGTTGGGAGTTGATATGTTTGGTATGATTGGTGCCAAAATTTTTGGTGTATTTGGCAGAGATATCGAGGTACTTGGAGTTGTTGATGGTGTACCTGATGGTTTGTGGACAAGTGTACCACCCGAATGAAGTCCTGAACGCACGACAATCGATGATGTTTCAGTTGTTATGCATTTATTGTTCAAGTTGTGATCGTTTGGTGGTGAATTTGTCTGTCTAGGCTCTATTCTCATGGTCTTGGTCTCACCTGTATTATCGAGAATCCTCACTTCACCACCAAACATCTGGAGGGAATTTGGCCTCGGATATTTTGACAGCTCCTCGAGGGATCGCAACGTGGTGGGTACAGCATCGGTTCTTGGTATTTTTGGTGGAGGCCCATATGCATCTACTAGTCTTGTATTACCTAATAAAGGACCTGGTGATGGAAGTGGTTGGACTGTATTGTAAAAATCCCCTTTACCATCGTAGTCTTCTTTCTTATCTAAGTCTAACTGGAAGTCTCGTTTCGGGGAGTCTGAATTTTTGCAGTAGTACCTTCGATGGGCTTCTAAATTATCGGAACTTGAATATGAAATTCTGCAGGTGGGACAGGTGAAGCTGTCGTCCTGATTTTCTGATGTATGTTCTGGTGTTTGGGTTCTTGTCTTGAGCAGCAGATCCTTTATGATTGATCCCTCACCATTTGTCTGACTATTGCTGGCCTCCTCCTGTGCAAAGCTCTCGCTGAAGCCCCGTTTTCTCGTTGTCTCCTCACCGGTCAAGTTCAACGGCTGCTCTGGCTTCCTGAGGCCGAGGAAATACTGATGCCTTCTAAAGCGCTTCATCAATTCCGGGTCATTATTGTACACCGTCGCTTGATTATCAGCGATTATCTTGTCGATGTGCTCCTGCACTTGTTCGGAATTTGGCTTTATCGATGCTGAGGAGGAGCTGTTGGAAGAGCTTGGAGGTGATGGTGGTGTTATCTCTGGCTCACTGTTGACGCATTGAAGGGCTGTGTGGAACTTTGGCTTGTAAATTTTTCCAGTCTTAACGGTTTTTGGATTTTGAACTGCCGGAGTTGATAGTGTTGATGATGGTGGTGGAGGTGGTGTGCCTGTACCATTGCTAGCACTATCTGACAGACTCATGTCTGAGTCCTCGGAGACTTTACCGGTGTCAACGCCCTCCATCTTCAGAGCGTGAGCTCGAGATCTGCAGTGTTTATACAAATTTGATTTTGTTTTGAAGGCAAAGCCACAGGGAACGCAGGGATAGGGTCGTTCATTAGTGTGGGCGCGAATGTGCTTTTGGAGAACACTTGGTTTTGCACACGAGAGCTTGCAGTAGGGACAGACGTAGCCAGATTTCTTGGATTCAGATGGTTCAGTTTCATTGGCATCAGCGGATGTTTCGTCAATTTTGGAAGACTCCTTTGGGGGCTTTGGAGGATCACGATGTCTGGAAGGCTCTGGGGTGGCAGTTGTTGGAACCGGTGGAGGTGGAGTTTTCGTCTTGACCTCCAGGGGTGCCACCACCTCAGTCGTTGCCATTTTCTTGAATTTTTTGTGAAGGTACTTTGGCTCGCCATCGTTGTTGTTATTTGTACTCGTGTTGTTGTTGTTATTTGCCAGCTGTGGGTCTGTCATTGCCACAGGATGAGCTTCTGGAATTTGAAGGAGAGTTTCGGTTATGTGAGGGTCTTCGAGGGACATCTAAATTAGTTAATTTACTTATTGATTTGAGCGGATCAAGTGGGAAAAAAATGAGCAAATAGCTACGTAAACGAAAGGCAATTAAATAAGTAATCTGGTGATTAATGAGGAGTTAATTGAATGGAATATCACCAGGACTGTCCTCTGTATCATAAATGAGATCTATTTGAACCCAATGGGATAAATAAAACAATCCAGTTGTTAATGACGATGGAAAGTTCCATTAAAATTATAACAAACAGATTTATCAGAATAAAATCGTTCAGTTGATGTCATTATTACTGTCATCATCTGGATCGTTAGCGACTGATTAAATGTCTGAATATATTTCATCAAATGACTTGTGTGTTTGCTATTGTATTGATGACTTCCACCACTGAAATAGATCATTTTCTGAACGCACTTGACTCTTCTAGACACTCGGTTATCGGTAGGAGTTGATATATATTGCGAAACCGGAAGCAACCGAGTTCAACAGTTCAAAACCATTGGCAATGCCTCCACTTGTGTATCCTGTACCCCATGGCAATGAGGTAGAGGGGAGTGGAATAGAGGAATATCCAATCGGAATTAATTATCATTCATAATTAAACTTGACTGGTAATACGGGGACTGCCATTGAATTTGATAACCGAGAATTGCTCCCTCATTCACTCGATACTCAATCACTTTTTATCATATTTTTTAATGCCCGAAGAAAAAGGGGAAATTATTCGCTGATGTTAAATTTAAAAAAAGACGTTTCTACGTTCCTCTGACGCATTCACAATGTGTTGATGCATGACACTTTGATTATTCCATCAAATTGTATCTGCGTCTTTCCTGAGATTTCACACACAACTTTGACCTTTTTTTTTTCCTCAGATTCTCAGGACTGACGTGGGACCTTCAGGAATGGAAATGCGAGAATTTTACGTTCATGTGAATGACACGTGCAGAATGGGACATGGGATTGGAAAAGTACATTTTTGTGCCGCTTTTGTGCAGAAGGTGCGATTTTTCGTCGCATGGTAAACTTGTAAAATAAAGGAATTTTTTGTTTACAAGTTTTGACTTTTTGGGGACATGTGAACGAAAGGGGACTTTTTGAGACGGGCTGAACGGAGCTGCAGTAGCAAAATGGTACTTTTTCACACTTGTGCCCTAATAAACTATTAAAAAAAAATCAATTTAGTGATTGAATTTACCTCCCCCTTCTCAGAATAATCGATAAACTGTCGAAAAAACGAACAAACGATTTGAAATAATAAAAAGTGCAACAATAATCATCATCAACATCCAACGATTCAACTTCATTCAGCTCCATATTAATTCCACCGAGATATTCGAATAATTTGAATGAACGAGATTCCCTGCGTACGAGATAGGTATAAACAAACATCAATTAATTAATTAATGACGCGAACAACCGCTGCTCGGGCTCGTCCATTCAATTTTCCACGCATTTTTCCCTCGATTACCCGCGGAATACTAATTAAATCCTCCACAAACGATAGCATTTTCAATTCAACTGTCAATGATGCACTCAACACGATTCCCGGAAGTCTTCTATTGGCGTAAATAGAAGATTAAAAAATGGAGGGGAAAAAAAATAGGAGCAAAACATAATGCTCATGTGCAGCGCAGCACACGGTAAATTTCTACATTTTTCATCATTCGGTGCGGTAAAAGGAGTTAAAATTATCCACAAATTAACTCCTGCAACTATTTAAACTCATTCTGTGGCTCATTTTCAAATCATCAAACTCGTCGGACTCTCTTTACCGCACTTGTTGCGTAATGTACTGTTTCCTCGTGGAACGGAAACAACAATCGATTAATTTTTGCATAACTCCATTTTCTAAATTCTACGCATGACAATTAATTAATCTACTGTCATCGTGACCCTCACCAATTACTTTCAAAACTAAAATTCTGTGAATCCATTCGCTATTTTTAATTGCGTTATATTTAATTGCATAATGGGTTCGTTCGATTGAAAAAATCCTAGTTTACCGTCAATCCCCAGGAAAACTATTATCGAATATGGCGCAACAAATGCGTCTGTACGATTATTGCTCACTTTGTACAACTCGCGTATCGATGATTTATCGATACGTAAAAATCTCCCCCTCACCTCCTGTTGTGCCATTACTTTTGCCTGAAACCGCGTGACAAAAACAGAAATTCATCGAGGCCAACTTGCACTGTTGGTCACTAGTGTGAGTGCGAGGTCTTGGAGAATTGCTTGTTGTACTCTCCTTCGAGGAAACAGGGAAATCCATTAATTGGAGACGTCAAACTTCCTTGAAAATTGCAGAACAGTTGGGTTTCGTGTCGTGGGACTACAATTCAATAGATTTTTTTTTTAACCAAGACTCGATCATTGTTGCTAATTATTTCAGGTATAAAACAGCAGTAGATTATTGTCTCCAAGAACAATTCGACGCAACAAATATTTTTTGTTGCTCTCAGTTGATGATTATCGGGATAATTTTCATTTTATCGAAATGTGGAAAAGGTACGTTTTTTCGAGGATTTCGGCTTTTCTCAATTGACTCCTGAATTCGAATGAATTTCTCACTGAAAACATTTAATACGTTCGGGTGAAATATCCGGTGACCTCATTGTATTTCCTCGGAATCGATTCCTCATGAAATTCTGCAGATAAATTCACTTTTAAATTCACTTCACCGGTACAACAGGAAAAAATCAGATAATTTAATTTTCTCCGGTTCCAGAGACAACAAGTCAATGTACCAGTAACTGCTCTTATCGCGATTTATCACAGTATCGGTGATTTTTTATTTTATCACAATCGTGATCGACACTTAATGATTGTGTTGATTGTCACCTCTCTTTATTTTCAACGAAATTATCCTACAAAACGTCATCCCCACCTCCCACACGATAACTTATTACTCCGAGGAATGAAAAAGCCCTAAAATCGAACGACAACCAAATCTCGAAGCACTTCAAACTAAAAAAAATTGATATACCCCCAATAAAGTCAATTGATCCTCACGATTTCCCCAAAATATTCGAACACCCCAGGACCGCGAAAAAGAAAATAAAATCCCCAAATTAATTAAAAAAAAAAAAACAACAAATCAAAACCTAATTTTCACTGAAAAATCGTTAAAAATTTCGATACTTCGAATAGAGATAAAATAATCCAATTATACTAGACATTTTCTATGTGCGCACCTTTCGAATACTATTAATGAGACTCACCGGGTGTGTACAGTGTCCCCTTCTGGTGGGAGAATCCCGCAGTCACTACGACAACTCGACTAGCTGGAAAGTGAGTCACGCACGAGGACTTACTTGGTCGCACACGTCTGCGCTTGGGATTCCCCCCCCCCCTCCTTCCCCCTTCCCCTGCACCGGTGCCACACTATCTTTCCGCTGACGCCTCCGACAACATGACTCCACTCTCCACCGCTCCCTCCCAACCCCCGTTGAACCGCCGAGACACCGCTCGTTGCTCCAGCGGGCAACCAACGAGACCCAACACAAATAAACGGAGATGACTCCACCGAGATGATTCTCCGTCTTTCTTCCTCGTTCCGAATGTACTTCATGTACCTCCCCCCCTCCCTCCCTCCTCCCTCCGCCACCCAACCCCCAGCCGACAGTGTGCCACCACCACTTGCTCAACACGGAATCCAACACTGTCCGCAAACTGTTGAGAGACTGGTGAACGGGTGATTGGGTCACGCACCCCGGGTTTTACTGTGGAAAATCGTGCCCTAGGACGTTCACGGACGTCGGGGATTCCCAGTTTTTTAAGCGGGATTTTCATTGGATTTTGGAGGATTTAAAATTTTATTTTAGAATTTGTAACGATTGAAGTACAGGTTTGGAAAAAAATTAGAGGAATTAATTATTTTGAGAGTGAACGTTTATTTTTTTATGGTTTTTTAATAATTGCAGAGTTGAAAGGGCCTGGAGTGGAAAGGTGTACTTTAGGGACACGTACGCAAAAGAGAGTTGAATGATATAAATTGATTTAGGAGCCTGATGGGGTCTTCTCTGGACGAAACGTTGGGCGAAAATTGATACAAAAATTGATACGGCCAATTGTTACAAAAAATTGATAATAAAAATGGTACAGACGTTTAAAAAATTATCTCAACAAAATGTTCATGGAATTGATGAATGAATAGTACTGGCTGTGGTATGACAATTATGTTATTATTTCAGAGTCAATACGTGCCAGGAGTGAATGGAATTTCTCGGAACAGAAGGAAATTCACGGGGAATGGGGATTCGAATTGCGGATCTCTTGATTATGCATCATGCGGTTTTTATCAACCACTGATTAACGAGTTTGATGTCCTATTGGTAGCACTGATGGTTCGTCACTGTGGTATCTAATTTCACAATCACGATGCAGTTGCGTCACATTGTGAATGAATTGTTCGTTCACCGTCTTTCTTCAATTTTTTTGCAATGAAAATGAGTTTCCATTGTCTTTATCAGTTGATTGTCTCTTAACTGAGTGATTCTACGTGGAAATGACCGAAAACATTTTTTATCAAGAATTTTCTCCTCTACAAAAAACTCTCTATCCAATTTTTCCTGTTATCACCCATTCCCGAGATAATTGATCGACTGATAAACTCGAAAGATATTTAATGAATTTAGAAAATATTTCACCAGGCGATTATGCCAGTAAGGATCAGTAAGGACTAGGTCTAGGCGAAAATGTTATAGAACCTTTTTTGTAGACAACAAAATTCTCTACAAAAATGGTTCTGGGATATTTTCCACCAAAATCACTCGTTGACGAAGTAATTCATGTTCAAGAATTCACATCGTTAATAGAGGAATAGAATTGGGTCAACTCAGGCGAAAGTTGTCTGCCCCGAAAAAAAAAAAAGAAAAAATCCCAGTTCCCCGGGCTCATGACTCTCAAAACCCAACCGAGGGTCTGAAGTTTCCGAGGAGTTAAGCCGATCATTGTCATGATAATACCGAGTAAGGGCTTTCCACATTATCCGGAAGGCAACAATGAAATACCTCTTCCAACTCCCCGTTGTTACGCTGAACTAACCCATCATTCCCCGAATTCCCCAGCACGACAGATGGATTAACCCTCCCCCCCCTCCCCTCCACACACCACCCAACAACTGAATCTCATCGAATAGCTGAAATAAAAAATCATAAAATCATTGTATTCATTTTTCCCTCTGGGTTGCAATGAATTTTCTTTTGAAATTCAAATTAATCTGAAGGCATTCGAAATCCAATAACACGACTGTCGGATCTTATCGATGATACAAACGATTGTATCGACTGGGTAAATAAATTCAATTGTTTTCTCGGTGGAATTGATAACGAAATCTTATCCCATACCGAGAATGAAACACCCGGGAATTCCTAGATATTGAGTGACCAATTATCGATTACTGACGGAGGGGATTCTCTATCAATGAGATCGAGACAATGTTATCGTTGATAAGTTTTAGAAGAATTTCTTTCACCCAATTTTCCCCCGGTTTTTTTTATTAGTTACACGTGAACGGATTAATTTATCGCATGTTTTTGGCTAACATGAGATTAAGTGAAGACCAAACGCAGCAAAATAAATGGCCTGAGACACTTTTTAAAGGGTCTAACAACCCTTACGTACACCAAATGACACCTTAAAACCGTCTGTCTACCGGCGTCAGACCCTTAAGACCGTAAAGGGATTAATCTCGACCATAACGGCGTCAATCCTGACCATAAGGGCCTCACGGCCATAACACTTTAATGTCGGCATGCAAAATGGATCATTTCACCCCGAGACAATGTGACTCCGACGTCCCAACCGTCTCTGAAGACCTTCCAATGGCGCCTCACCTAAAAACGGAACTAATTAACCCCTTTTCCGCTCAATTCCAAGGTCAAAGGATTTTTCCAGGCACTAAACTACCCCTTCAAACATCCTCGAGAGTGGAAAAACTCTCGAAGACCTTCTGAATCGATCTACCGAATTCCCCAACGGTCCCAAAGGTCAACCGAGTCCCAACGACATCACAAATCGAGATCCCAACGACTCTGAAGGTCAACCAACGCAAAACTCCAGGACTAAGGGTCCCCTGTTGTCACCGCCGACCAAAACAATCTCAATATCAAAATACTCCAGCCCCTTCCCCCGCATCACACCATCCCAATCACAACCCACAAGGCCCTCCCCCCCTTTCCCACATCCAGCCACCTCAGGCCCTCATCCCATCCTCAACTACCCACCAAACTCCGTCTCCCTTTCGACGAAAAAAAACGACAAAAAAATCGATCTAAACCACGAGTCGAAAATTCACCCCCCATCATTAACTTCCCCTTCCACTCCCCCCCCCCTAAAAACCCTCTTCTCGTTAAAAGTCGACACCGCGCCGAGGCCCTCAGGCAAAACCTCCAGGTTCACCTGTCGTCATGGCAACGCCGCAGTTTGCCATTCACTTGTTACTCCATCTCCCTCAAAATACCCGTCGCCCTTCAAGTCAAATATACCCACACCAATTTCACCACCAACTGCCAAGGGTTTCCCCCGTGTGTTTCACCGTAAAAACTGCGTTAAATCTAAACAGGTCGTTCCCTCCCTCCCTTCCCCTCTCCCTCCCACAATGTGGAAGTGAAATTGCCAAATACAATCTAGACTAGGCCATCTTCCTGCTCACTACCATAAACTGACCCCCTTGATCGTCTCCCCCCCCCCCTTCCCACACAGCTACCCCTCCTGACCCTTCTCATCCCACCCAATTCATTCTATTTTGTCTCGTCTATTTCAGAGTGAAAAGAGAGACGGAATATTCCAGTCAACCCAATAACACTGGGTCCCTCTCACACGATCTCGTTATCCACTTATCCATCGTGTCAATCTGTTTGCTATGCAAATCTCGTCCAACCGTTGTATTGCTGACGTAGGCCCGACTGTGATCACCAATACAACTACCAAACGAACACATAAATAACACATTCACAGATAAAATGATAAATGAAAAGTTAAAAAAAAAGTAGAATAATTGAAAGGTAGGAATTGTAGTATTTTTGAACTTTGGAGATGAAAAGAAAAAAATTTATTTTGTCAAGAGAAATTTGTTGCCACCGGCAAACGATGTAGACAAATATTTATGTAAGACGCTAATGCCACGGTAATGTCTCTGTAATTAGTAAATATTGGTGAAGGATTTTTTTTTTGGTGCAAGGGATTGTAAAGGGCGATTTCTAATGGAATAGAATGAGGATTCGACCCCCAGTCGGTGTCTGGCATTTGCTGTGGATGAGGGAGACACCTCATGCTGTGGAAAAACCTTTTTCCAGGTACAGTAGTCCCTTCTGGGAGACTCCGAGGAAAATGACATTTCCAGAAATTCCAACGAGTCCCATGACTTATTCAATAGAAATGAATATTAAAAATAATGTCTGCGATTTGAGTGACAAATGTGATAAAAAAAAATTTCGATTCAATTGAAATGTCGAGTACAACTCGGGGTGGAATAGTGAATGTGTAAATACCGCTTACACTTATATTATAATAATTATTGTTGACTTATGGCTTGTTGAAATTACTTCCCGTATCGATTACCCCGATTAAATAATTTCGATAACGATTGATAACGTTTTGGAGAGAGCGGTATGGAATGTACAGAGGTGGTGGGGGTTGACTGTACCGTGAAGATCAAATAGTTATTTTACAAAAACTGGACAGTCTAAAAAACTAAAAAAAAAAAATATAAAAAATTATTTCTGTTACTGTTTTTACCCTCGTGGGATTTTTCATCTCAGGGCACAACTAAAGGGCTTCCCAATAAAATTAAATCCATCAATCACTTCCCTCCCTCTCCCTCCATCCCCATCACAGCCAGAACCCCCCGCCCCCCAATCATCATCGCCACAAAAATGAGGCAAATCAAGCGTATCAATACGTCAAAATCAACACCCAGAAAGTCTTAGTCATTCCCCCAAGTTCTATTACAGCAGAATAGCCTTTACAATGATTTCCAGATCGACATTCAAGAACACGAAACGACCCGAAGAAATCCCAGACATCAGTAGTTCATTGAATTTTGAAATCGAATCTTCGAATTAAGTGACAACAATTATTCATAATCCCTGACGATCTGCAGAGGGCGCCAGGAACCCAAGGACCTTCCTGTGTGTCTACGAACAAGTTGGCTGTGACGCCGATGGGACCGATTAAAGCTCCGCTCGCTGATGGGCCTCATTACTGGCCCATGGCCTCTTATCCGACGACAATAGGCAGAAGGCACGACTTCCCACGTCCCAAATGCGAATTCACAGTAGAGGGTCCGCACCACCTAAGCACTACCCTGGCAGGAGATGGAGAATGGCCGACAGTGGGCCGACATTTGGCCAATGCTGGCCGACAGTCGGCCGACTGTCGGCCATTCCTTATCTCCTGTTAGGGTAGGTGCCAGAATCTAGACGGTACGCTGTCGAATATCTTCAGAATCCCTTCCATCAAGGACATATACATCAATAAGGACGAAATAAAGGGCTCTCACCTATTTATGTTAATTGAATCATAAAAAAAAACAAACTCAGCCCCAGAACAATTTCTAATTCGTCTCCATATTATCCCACCCTCCCTTAACCGCGCAACAAGTGCGGTAAATACTTTTATCACACTATCAACGATATTCAGCCCTATTTCATCAAAAAATTATTTCAGGTATCAAACATCACTCGAATGGACGTCTTCCACTCGAAAGAAAAAATAATGAGACATCAGTCGACGTAGTAGTGACACCAGACGTGTGCAGTCGGGGGAAGGGATTTAGCAAATGAGCCCCTCAACAAAACTGACGTCACTGGCGCCTAATCGCGGCGTACATTCCCCCCCCCCCTACGACCCCTCCCAACCCCCTGCCCCCCACCACGCAATACCTACCTAATATTCCTGTTGTTCCAACTCTCTTTCTCACTCTCTCTCTCTCTCTCTTCCCTCGGTCGCCGATGACTCCTGAAGGACTGTCGATTAATCACTCGTGACTAAACCATAATTTTCCCCTGGCCACGAGTCATTAGAGTGCCTCAACACCGTCGCAGATGCTGTAGATTTCCGCTAACTTCCTCGGTATCATTTTTCGACAATAACTATTTTTTTTATTATTTCTTGTCCTTTCACCGTTAGGCTATTTCAACCTCACCAGTCACCTTTCACTCAAATATTTTCACTTGTGTCGCCCCCTCCCCCCCCCTCTACCCCTCAAAAAGCCACCCCCCCCCTCCCCAACTGGCCACCCACCCACCCCTTCACCCCACTGGTCCACCCTATTTCCGGCGATCAATTGATCTCCAAACGTTTAAAATCATGAAATTTCATTCGGCACGTGACGTCACACGCGGACGAATCGCGCCACTCGGTAACTTTTGTTTACACTCGCGCGTCATTTCAATGTTGATTCCTCCAGTGTTGTTGCACCAAGACCACCACTTCCGTTTTTCACGTTAATGTATTTTTTTTTTCTCTCCTTGCCCAAGGAATTCCCGCAGCCTTGAAACTCACCAGCACGTTTTCTCCGGCCTCTCGAGCAGTAAAAAAAAAAAAATTTCAAATTCCACAGATTATCCCCGGAAGCACCGTAACACAGGCCCAAACAGTTATTTAAAACTAAAAATCACATCCACTATTTCATGAATTCGTCGTTAACTTCATTCACTCAAAAATTTCGTTTTTCAACTGAGTCACAAAATACTGCGATTACTCCAAAGTAAACACTCACCACTGTCCACAAATTAAAAATCCCCAAACAGCATCGACGGCACAGCTGTGATAACGTGTAATGGAACTTTATTGTGACCAATTGCGTAATTAATTCCTCTGATCCGTGAGTTTAAGCGACTTTTTAAATACAAAAAAATAATATATATATGTATTGTGAAAAAGCGTTACGATGTTTCTGGTGCTGCTGCTGGCAGCCAGACTGTATGCACGGGGTGTCCGTGGGTCGTGGGTGAGCGCGCCTCACTACTTCGCCTTCGTACACGCTTCATTCTCCCCACCCCTCCGACGCCCATAATACCCCCTCCCCTCACCCCTCCCACGGCCGCGCGCCTTTCCCCTCTGCCGCGCATGTCTCCTTACCCCACCGTTGGATTCTCGTCTGGTCTGTTCTCTGTTCTGTTCGGCTCAGTGTGTGCACAATTCAAGTTTCCGTCTTCCCTCGGTTTCGTTTGTATTAGTTAACACTGAGTCAAAATTATTTTCATGTATTAGTCACAAAACGTGCACACGCGCATGTCTCGGATATCTGTCTCTGTCTACCGCGCGTCTCTCAAAGCCACCGGGATAAAACGGGCCATCTTCTAATCGGCGATACTCCCCTGACTGGAGTGTGAAAATTCAAAAATTTTATTTTCATTCCGACGATAGTTTCACGCCCTTGAGAATGAATTTTGTCGCAGCGAAATCGCCTCTCTGGCTCTGGCGACATCACCGTTTGAAGGCAAATCGCATTAATTTTTCCACTCACTCGTGTACGAACCTGTGAGAGAGATCGTCGCAGTGCGCCCCTGGAGGGGGGGGGGGCTTTGCGGGGTGAGCATGCGGATGATTGTGACCGTATAGCTGACGACGAATGTTGCGCGCGAGCGATGCGCCGTCTGGCGTGATTGGCGACAGTCTGCCGCGTTCCAAGAACCACGAGGTGATTCCGTGTATCGAGCGAGAGAGCGCACACACACATTTTACGGAGTCTTTAAGAGAGGCTCGACCAAAGGATAGACGGCAACACCGGCCTGATGAATCCCCCCCGCTCCGCTCCGGTCCCACCGGCCTATTAGGAGCGCGGCGAGGAGGGGCAGAGGGGGGGGGGGACGGGGCGTCCTGATAAGCAAATGGGGACGAGAGAGACCGACAAACTAGGTAGAAGAGAATTTTTGAGAGGGGAAGCCCTAACGCTTGTATTTCAGGCCGCTTTTGTCTGTGTTGGAGGGGTTCACGCGGCGGGTTCTGCGGGGCGGCGAGAGGGGGGGGGGTGCGGCGGATGAGGAGCTGGGAGACCCGTGCGAGACAAGGACGGCCGGGGGGGGGGTGGTGGAGGGAGGGGGATTACGGACTGAGCAAGGTGGAAAAGAATGACGGAGGAAGAGACGCCGTGTAACCTGTACTGGCACGTTTTTTTTTTTTTTTCTTCTTTTTCACGTGCTCTTCAGACACTTTATACCCCCCACCATTTTTTTTTCTCGTCGGTAATTCAGGCAGATGCAGCATGGTTGGTCGGATCATCGAGAGATTTTTCGAGAGACTAAGGAATCGGGAGAATCCCGGAAGTTGAGCGAGTTGAGCGTATATTGGGAGGGGAGGGGAGCGGACGGAGAAGGTGGGGGGTAATGATGACTAGAGGAATGTCCCGTAGTGCGGGTAATGAAATGATTTGGGTTTGTTGACGAATTTGGGTATTTTCGAGAATTTTATTTTTGGATAGTTCGGAAAAATTCATTGACCGTGAGGAATGCCGCACAACGCACACTTACGGAGCAGTGAGTCATGGTTTCTTTTACGGGTAAGAGTGTGGAGAGCCATAAATATACGGAGTTTAAATGGCTCGGGTGGGATATTGTGATGAGAGAATTGGAAAAATTGGGAGGGGCGGGAGATTTTGGTGATGATTTGGTTTTTATCGCAGGGGGAGGGCGGGGGATGCGGGGGGGTTAGCCGTTGGGGAGTGGAAATCATGCGGAAAGTCGGAGCGAGTGTGACTGCGTCGGTGGATTTTCCATTCACTTTTACCTCAAACCCGATGGTATATTCAATTATCAACCAATGAGAGACCAGTAGGAAAATCTTGTTGACTCTGTAATAACAATTTACACATGTAAATTCTTACTCCCGGTTACTTTCTACCACGGGAGAGAGAGAAAGACAAACTGACTGGGAGTGGAGATCAGTAGGCGAGTAATAACGGAGGCGTCAGGTTTCTAAACAATAAAATAAGTTTCAGTGGAAAAAGAACTGGATTTTTAATTGTAAGACCGAACGCCTCGTTTCTAATCAGAAAAATAATGACGGAGAATCTCGTAATGAAGTTAAATACGAATTCAAATAACCCGCCGGGAGAATTGCGAACCAATGGGGAATGAGTGTAACAGATTCTCGCGATATCGATGAGTATCGATTAGGATTGTTATGGAGTCTTTTTGGGAGACGATTGGAGGCGGAAATTTCTATCGAATTTTTGCCTTCTTCGGGTTCGGTGCGTCACTAACGAAGTGGATGAGAAAAAAAATTTATTTTATAGCTTTACGTACCCGAGGTAAACCCTCATCCCTGGCTGTTTGCCAACCTCGCTCTCAAATAAACTCCCCCTCCCTCGGTCTTTCCCATCCTATCAGGCATGTCATCGGTAAAATGGACACAGTAAAATTCCGCTTGCGCCAAGTAAGCGTTGCGCCAAGTACATGGGACGCGGCCAAGCGTACGCGACGCGCCAAAAATCGTATGAACTGTCACAGGCCGTCACATGACCCCAGAATTCATTTTCGCCCGCCGAAGATCTTCACTGGATCTCCAGAAGACGCCTCGAAGGCTCTTCTCAAGACGATTCTTCATTAAAAATATGTTTGCAAGTGGATTCTCTGAAAACGATTTGAAGACAACTTCGGCGCACGCGTTGATTCTGCGCGGGCTAATTTGAAAACTGGAAAATAAAAAAATAAAAATCGAAAGGAGGAGCCAGATTGGGCTACGGTCTTCATCTTCTCCGAGAGATCTTCAGAAAACTGAAGCAGATGGCAGCAGGGCGTCACCCACTTCACTTGCCCGAGGCTCTGAACACAGACAGTTGGCTGCCTGCCTCCTTGTCTGATCCCTGAGAGTCGGCTGGCCACCTGGCGCCAGTAGTTCACTAATTGTCCGTTACAAAAGGCGCCACATTCGAAGGCGTTCATAGATTGTCTCCAAAAACTAGCTGATCTTCCTCTCGAAAAATGCACAAGTGTAACATATGAGTGAACATGAAGTCCACCCGGGTTTCCTAGTCCCCGTGGCTGCCACGCGTGGACACGTTGACGACCGGAGGAGCTCGAATGAGTCGTACATAACCCAGAGTGAGAGAGAAAATAGAAAGAGCGAGTGGAGAAAACGTGAAATGCGTGTTGGACTGTGGTGGGGCAGTTCTTGGAATGTCCCGGAGTCTCGGGCGAACGACAGTTTGCCGGTGGCTCCTCCGGAACTCCGTGAGCCCCTGTTGGACTGGTTTAGCCTCTGGTGTATTTCACTCTGTCTCTCTCGCGCTCGGTCGGGCCAGGTTGTTGGGCTCCCCGTGCCGATGTTAAACGATCAACGGTCGAGGCCTCCTCTCCACGCCATTTTGCTTTTTTTCAGCACTTTGCTCCACGCCTCGATACCCCGGGTATTGCTATTTTCTCGAGATGCTGTTGTTACTACGTCTCTTCACTATTTCAGCTCTTGCATTTGGGCACAAATACCGATCGCGATTTCTCCGCTGAGACATTTGTTTTTTTTTTCTTTTTTTACGGAGAGACATTTTTATCGTGGATTATTCATGATTTATGGGCCGAGGAGTTGGGGAGGGGGGAGGGGGAATTGACTGACCTGTGATGCCCGCAAAACCAGATTTTTGGCACGTTGACTGGGGAATATTTTGAGAGATCTCTCCGGGGAATTCTTCAGCCTCGGTGACAGCCCGGTTTATTATTCTCACGGATTTCAGGGGATGGTGGGTGTCAAAGACGGAAATAACTTCAGGTGATTTTTTAATGAGACCCGATGAAATATGGAGATCTGATGGCTTCGCCGGGTGCGAGGGGGTGGCCCCCGGTGAGGGCTGCGGAGAGAGAATCCGAAATTTCGGGAGTTTTTAATTATGGAAATAGCGAGGGTTAATCATTGATTATTTTTTGATGATTCAGGGGTGAGGTAAAATTTAAGAATTGTGGTCATACGAATCAATAGCACTCTGAGCCTTCAGGTTCTCCTCGGGAACAGTTGAAAAAAAAATCAACAATTAGGACTTTCCGACTCCCCACGAAAATTAAATTATATTAGATTGTTGACGGGGATTGTTAAATAATATCAAAACCATTCGACTATGAACTGTAATTTTTTGTTACTGCACCCAGAAGGTCTTTCTCCTATGACCTCTCCAGCTAATTATCTTCATATAATTACGATCTAATGTCATTTACAGGTAAGTTCGTTTGATCATCCAATTGTTGTACAGACGTACCAAAAACTCTCAACAAATTAATAATTTTTCGATGGAAATCTGTTGTTTTTCTGGCTACAATCGCATCAATTCTCCTCTCACTATCGCAACTCCAAAAGTCGTTCGGATCCTCGCACAAATACCAGACAGGGAGTTTCTCCAGACCCGCATGCGACCGCGGAGTTACGCAAGTCACCAGTTTTGAGAACGCATATGCCTGCTCCCCTCCACCCCCCTCGCCGTCCGGCCAGCAATGTCTCGACCCTCGGCATCACCTGTTGCATTTCTACCGAGAAATCTGTCTTTACCCAGGGGAGGGTTCGGCACACCCCCTGCACCCTGTACAACACCAGGGATTGACCTTGACTCTCTGCTACGAAATATCGAACGATTTCCACGATTTTTACACGACCGGAAAAACAACGGGTCAACCACCGGCAAAATGAAAACTACCTGGATCCCTCCGATTTTCCCCTCTGTTTAGTTTTCATTTTTCATTGTTTTTCCGGGAAAAAAAAAATATGGGATCATTACTGGGGGAGTTGGTGCGCTCGTCCGTTGGTTTTAGTTTATTTTTTCCTTTTATTCTCTGACTTTTGACATTTGCAGCGGTGGAGCGGCGAGAAGGGCGGCCGAGGGGTGGGTCGGAGGGGAGATTCTGTTAATCAATGTTGCGAAATGAGTTTTGGCCGGTTGAGTGTTGTCGGCGGAGTGATACCAATTCCACTCTTCGGTTGTGATTAATTTCGGGGGCTTAATTAACATCGGTACTGATGCAAAAATTAGTTTTCGATGGGTTCGACCCCTTGGAGATGAATGATTTTATTGTAAAAAAAATATTAAACAGTTGGGGTCGGTGAATTTGTTGGGTTGAGGGGAGTTGCTGGATGGGCGGCTTTGAGTCGGAGATATAATATTACTTTTATTTATTATTATTTATTTCCTTGATGTTACAAAAGTTTTCTTCTTTGTTTCACATCCTCCCCAGCCTCTCGGATATAACATTTTTCGGCGAATCGCGGGTGATCAATCTCATTTTTAAATCGTTGACTGGACGACAACGGGGACTTTATCGTGGTCTTGATAATTTTGGTGCATGAAAAATATCGACACGTGTGTACAGCGCTTATGATTTTTTTATTTCTCGATGATTAGATGAGTCCGAAGTATACCTTCGGTTCGGATCGTCGAGTCATCAATGAACATCGAGTGACGTAAGAGGGCCGTAATGCTTGCATGATTCCGTACTCACTTACTTGTGTGTGGGTGCCTGTGTGTGGGAGTGCCTGTATGTGTTGAATAAGTGTGCCCCTTTATTTTCGCGACAAAAACTGCTGGTGCAAATGCGATTATGCGCGAATGAATGTCTACGCGAGTATTTATTCATGAGATTTTTTTTTTACCGTCAACCAGAATCTACTGTATTTTTTTTTCTCAGAAATCCTTTCTAACATTTGTACTTGAACAACAATGTTTTTCAATGATTCTGTGGTTTCATTAACGGAATTTCTGGTGTTTAACTTTGATCCTTCACATCAAACGATTTTTACTGCACGAGAAATCAATAAATTTAATACTGACATTTGCCCACGAGGAACTTCGCTCTTTCGTACATCACACTCATTTACCCAAATACCAATAATAATAATAATAATAATATTTGCATTGTTTATCATCTTCTATTTTTCCTCTAATTCATAATGAATAATTTCTCATTTCAATGGCTCTCTCGTACTCCCTTTTAGCCGAATAAAAATCGAGAAATAAAAATCATCGCGTCCCCGACAATTTTGCTCCACCATCATCATTGTTATCCTCCCCCCCTCCCCCAACCTCGCTGCCCAGACTACCTGTTTATCACATAAAATCGCGGAGTCACTTTGCCCGTAATATAATGATTCCCGAGGATTCATCACTGACACGTGTAAGCAGAGAGGCTCGAGATAAACACGAGAGAAAAAAAAAATCGGTATACGCCGAAGTTTTCTAGGAAATCCAGAGGCAAATCCCTCCAGTCGTCCCCGCCATTCTCACAGGACCTTTTTTTTTTTCTTTCTTGTGGCTCAGACACACGGCCGTTATCCCTCTCATCTCCACCTATTACGTTTGGCCCCCTCTCTCGCGCCAAAGGGGAGACCCCCATTTGCCCGTAGCAACGTCCGAGGATCGGGTGAACCCGCACCTTCCGAGAAATCCCTACGGTCCCTTCTTGCCACTTTCCTCCTCGGTTTGAAATGTTTTTACGCTTCTTCCTTTTGTGAGAATCTCCTTGGGTTTTTTCGATTCGTAATTGACGTTTTTGTTGACAAATTTGATCTTTATTTATTTTTCGATGAGATTGGGGCTTATTTGGCTGCTGCGATACGGATTATTAATAATAATTCGTGTTATTGACGATAATGTTATCAAATTTTCAGGGTTAACTAATGAAAGATCTTCGGGAGATGAAAATTCTTTCACTGCTCGGTATATAATATATATTATGTACGAAATTATATATACATATACCTTCAAGGTATAAAAAATCATGTGAATACACCGTCTCAATTAACGGAAACGTAATTTTGTGGGGAAAAAATTGAGTGCAGAGGGATTCCGGGAGGGACGAGTAGAGAACGAGCGAAGTGAGCGAGGAGGGGAGTGGAGAGCGAAGTGAGCGAGGAGGGGAGCGGAGAGCGAAGTGAGCGAGGAGTGGAGCGGAGAGCGATGGCGGAGGGGAGGGGGAGCGAAGTGAGCGAGGCCGAGGGGCAGGGAGGGGGCAGTGAAACCGTCGCGAGGAGGGAAAAGCCATCCGATGCAAATTCTTCATTCGCGTGAAAAGACTGACATATTCTTCCACCTGATAAAATTTGAAAATGCTATTTTATGTCCCTATTCTGATTTCTAATGGCATGCATCAGTCTCAAGTGCATAATACACCCCCTGAATAACATTTAAATGGCCATCCAAGACATGCGGGCTCATTAAATCTTCACGAACGTCAAGTGACTATTTCTGAGTGTTTGCTATACTGCACTTT
Organism: Diachasmimorpha longicaudata; assembly: GCF_034640455.1. NCBI lineage: Eukaryota > Metazoa > Arthropoda > Insecta > Hymenoptera > Braconidae > Diachasmimorpha > Diachasmimorpha longicaudata. Next base: position 3,069,644 of record NC_087242.1, read on the forward strand.
CCACCGCTCCTCCGATAGTTTCGGTCCCCCGGAAGCCCAGCATGGCACCGAGAAATTAACTCCTGTGAAGGGTGTGATGGCTTAATTGAAGGTGGAAGAGACGGCCTGTCGGCTTCTGGTCTTATCGTTCCCCATTAGCGACTGGTATTTCCCGTTTTTATCCTATTATTTGTGGAAATGTGGCCTCTGTCGGTGGGACATACGGTAATAATTGACTCGAATAATAAATTATATTCAATTTTTTATGGTCTAATGTTAATTTAAATCTGAGTTTAGCGAAATGGATCGATAACGAAAAATATTGACCTGTTTTTTTGTTACTCGTGTGCACTCGGTAATTGCCATTCGCCGTTAAACAGACCCATAATTTCAACTTCAGCTCTCACCTGTGCGAAAAATAAACTCCGATGACGGGAAATCGATGCCACTGGAGCGATTAAAAAAAATTCTGATTCATCGGATTTCCATATTCACGAGGAATATCCCCACCACTTCGTGAGTATAAAAATTCTAATAAATCAATTATGACAAGAACAAAGTAAATATCACCCTGTGATTACGAGTGGGCCACTCAGATGATAATTAATATTCCCTCGAACTGCTGAATCCTGGGCTCCAAATGATCGTGCACTTCCTTTGACCAGAAACAATGGGGCTCTCCCCGCATTACTCAGGTTTTCAAGGATCACGAGTGGAGGTGGGGCGCAGGAGGGGGGAGGAAATCCGAAGTATATAACCATGGCCCTTTATCCAAGGTGAACCTGGGGATCCTTGAGACAAAAGGACCGCAAATTGCGAGGAAACACTCCTGCGATATTATCGAATGCTGTTGGAGCAACAGAAGAGGGTTGAAGTGGACTCCATAAGCCCTCTTCCAAGTCGATCCTTTCGAGGGGTTAGATTTGTCCAGGAGTTTAGCAGTTGATACTGGAGACGATGAAGTAACTGAAACTGTTGGACTCGAGACTGTAAATATTGTTAACCAGCCACATGACGTTGGGTCGATCGTCTAGTTGAAGATTAATGTTGAATAATTGATGCGATCGATGTGATGATTAATGTAGCGATGAATATGTTGATGATTGTTGGTTTATTCATTGCCAGACGAATCAGTGGTATCACATTGGAGGTAATGAGTTATGATAAGTCGAAGTCGAGCGATGAAAACGTCGTTTATTTCTCGAATTTTCCAGCGACATCAAATGTTTGAGGAAATATCTTGTAACGGGAATGACAATGACGACGATAATTTATTCTTCTTTGATGTTATGTCAGGTATTCAGACATTTGGTCAGCATCAATCCTTCAGCGATTGTCGAACGAAGAAGTTCGTGACGATTTAATGAAATAATTCAAATGCTATTGAATCAATTAAATCGAATGAGATAAAATAAATAAAAATAGGGAGAAGGAAGTGGATATCGGTGGCTGTAAGAAGAGCCCTAAATCACTGAGCTCGCTCGTAAATACATCAGAGTCGACCATCAGAAGGATACGGATACTCTCGGCAACCATCCAGGGTTTATTTACCCCGGGATCGTGACAGGGAGCTATCGATTTATCTCGAATCAATTCTGGTGAATTACGTAATGCAAGCGATTTCAGGGGTTTCGGGGGATGAATGAAGTATTATCTGCATTGGAGCCCTTCACCCCCCACCACCCGCCCCTTGCTCTCCCCCTGATGATGATTTTCATCATCGCGTGATTCTCCGATCATTGATCACTTGGGAATCATCGGAGGATCTTCGGAAGATCTCCCAGACGACGAAAACCATAAGAATGATGAGGAATGGAGTGTTATATCGCGGTCTCTGACGTCAGAATTCTAAAAATATATAATTCAGACTGGTCTTGTCAATTAAAAAGAAAATAAGTCGTTAAAGCAACAAACACACGCGCATTCGATTTTTATATCACCGGGAATTTATAGCGTTTCACATTCTGGGGACGTTATGGGAAATTAGTGGATGGTATTCGGATGGGGTACAGGGAGAGGAAAATATGAGAATTTTTATGGTGTGATTACGGTAAAAATTACTGTGCTGGTTTACAATTTCGGGGAAATTGCAGATCTGAGGAACATTAGTATATCACATAGTAAAATTTATTTATTGGACTCGGAAAAATTTCATGATGAAGTCCAACGTCGGCAATAGTCTACGTTCGGTGCTAATCGTTAACCAATCACAATGACTGTCCGGAAAATTGTTGTGTGGTACAGTAAAAAAAATGAGGGAAGGCCCAGTAAAATAAACTGACTCAAATGGAAATTTTTCAAAGATTTCTATCAATTTTTCATTTACCCTCAAATAAAAAATGAAGGACTTTCAAATTTTATTTTGTTGTTTAGTAAATTCTCGCATGCTGCACTTCGATTCTACCGCACCGTAATTTTCCCCCGACTTTTCTCTCTCCATAGGAAGAATTAATTATCGCATGTAATACCACAAGAGCTCCGAAATTATCGGATATTTCCCGATAGGTTCGTTGCAAACAAATGAACGTGTCAAGTTTTCCAGTTTAAAAATCACGAGCGCGAAGCGCGAGTGATTTTTCTGGAAAACTTGACGAGCTTATTTGTTTGCAGGGAACCTTGAGGGAAATATCAGATAATTTCGAAGTTCGAGTGGTATTCGGGGGATTATTTTTTGCATCCAAATCTTGGCCGATAGAATTGCACCATGAGACATAATTTTCAACGAATTGCCATTTAATCTGTCAGATACAATTGAGGGTTACTTCAACATTTGTTTTTTTTTATATATATCAACATGCAAAATTTCCAGTGTAATTTTCAAGAATATCCGCTGAAATACCGTGTTGACTATACAAAATAACGTCGAATGGTGCAATCCTATTGGCCAAGATTTGGATGGGAAAAATAATCAACATAATTTTAACAAGAAAATTTACTGAAAAAATTGATTACCCAGATCGGGGTTTGAACCCGAGACCTTCCGATTGTGCATCGGATGTTCTCCCAACTGATAAACTGATAAACTCCGCACAATTTGGGCGTCACAAGTGCTAAATGATGAAGAAATCCGGGTGTTTTCCCGATTGGCGGAGGGACATTCCAATTTAATCTTCTCCCATACGCCGACCAATTTCTTAACCTCATCCACACCAGGTTTATCTCTAGAGAGATGAGACTTGGCTGAAAAGCGCGGTTGAGGACGTCAGTTATGCCAGTAATTTGCATTTTTAGGAGCGAGAGAACCAGAGAGAGACAGATGTAACAGGCTGATGTGCTGAAATACAAAAATAATCTGCCCACACTTGTGTATACGTCTGTGTTAATCTCGGTTTCTTTCTACAGCATTGGAGTGCGTGGGTAGGTGTTGCTTTTTCAATTGTATCCGATGCCAACTGCGACTCTAATGTATCATTCTAGCGCCTAGTGCAAGATTTGTCGATATAAAGTCGATAAGAAATTGTCGGAGATCGGACAATCATCAGAATGTCCACATGATCATCAACTTACGAGAGATGATGGAGCAGCGAATTGATTGTTGTCATTGCAAACGTATCAAGAATTGTCGTCCCAATATCTTCTGCCACCGGAGGGATCCTCCGGCGATCCCTTTAAAGATCCCTCAAGGCCACCTATCGACTTTTAAATTTCAAATTGTTTATCAAAAATTAATTTACAGTTGGATTGAAGAGGTATTTGTACGATTTGCATTACTTTTATTCTCGTTCCAATTAAAATCAAAATACTATATTTCGATACGAGTGCGACGGCGTAACGAGAGTGACGTCGACGGCCTGAAACGAAGCTGATGTTATTTATCGTTATATTAATAATTTATGAATAGTGAAGAAGAAAAAAAAATCGAAGAAAATTAGAATTAGAGAGAAAAAAACTAAACTACCGGATGCCACAGGAAAAAGTCCTTTCTGCAGGAGTTCTCATCATCCCCGAGGCTGACATCCCCATATCAACCCCCTTCCCCATCAAATCCACCACCCCCTCCCATTCAAATCCCGTCTCCATAATTTATCCTCTCTCCTCTCTTTGTCTGAACCCCTCTCCTCTCATCTCCAACGCATTGAAATGTCTTAGGACGTGATCTTTTTACCAACGACCATCAAGAACACGGAGTCCTCGAGCGCGATAACCTTGCTACCGGTCTCCGATGGAAATCACATCTATAAACCCGATCAAGTCTGATTCCAAGAAGGCATTCCCGGATCATTTCGACCGGCAACACGACGTGAATCCATCAGCGGACAATTCCATTCAACCGCTTGTCGAAGCCATCTTCGAGCAAGGGCTGGTAGGGAGAATACGGAGACGATTGGGGGACTGGTTGACCGTTGGGTGATGCCTTTCCGAGAAGACCAAACTCACCAACTGACTGGGCTGTCGATGGCGATGATCCTGATGACGGGGTGGGAGGAATCTTCTTCATTCACGATTTCTTGCTCAATCTCCGCTTCATGAGGTACTTGATATTCCGTACGTGTGCGTGTCCAGGTTCCCGGGGGCCTTCTGCTGGTGTGAGTGGGGGTCTTGAAAGGGCCTGTGGTATTCTCGTGGTAGGGGCCTTGATGAGGGACTGAAGACACATTTCGCGGGATTCAGCGTCTTGAGAGGGGACTTGCCCTGGCAGGAGATGAGGAATGGCCGACAGTGGGCCGACATTTGGCCAATGTTGGCCGACAGTCGGCCGACTGTCGGCGATTCCTCATCTCCTGTTAGGGTGGTAGCGATTGTCTGGTGTGGACTTAAAAGGCTTCGCCTCGTGCGCCTGAGGAATCACTCCCTGACATATTGACATCGCCACTCGTGACGTCAATATTTTTTTGATGTGATTGGGGGGGGGGGGGGATCGATCGGGTTATCTAGAGTCACTTGGATTTGCTGATGGGATTCTGATAATTGATTTTACATCGCGAGGGAATTTTCCGTGAGAACGAGATGATTCATTTGAACAAATGACCTTGATGTCGTACAGTTGGTGATAGCAGATGTGTGGGATGTTATCGGGAGGGCAGTTGCTTGATTAGATTTGGTGGTGGAAATGAGTTGGGTGATGTGGAGTTCCTGGAAAGATCTTATCAGTTGCGATTGATGGTGAGGGTGGGTCGATCGAAGGTGAAGATGAAATTTGAGAGAAATACTTGAGGATGTGAGGGCCTGACAGGATTCACTTAATCGTTACTGTTCATCTCACGTCGTGGTCATCGCGGCAGGTGGAATCGAGTTCGATAAGTCGATAATCCTAACAGGAGATGAGGAATGGCCGACAGTGGGCCGACATTTGGCCAATACTGGCCGACAGTCGGCCGACTGTCGGCCAGCCATGAAGGCGGAGAATTTTGAGAAGTTTGCGGTGTGATGTGTGGGCCCTGTTCTCGGTTCGTTTCATACGAAAACATTTGGAAAAATGTTTTCGATTTCGTCTGGAGATCGTCAACTCGTCACATCGAATAGACCCGATTCCCGCGCACATTCAGCGATCTTCAGGAACAATAATTCTTATTTCATTAACGGTATTGCTCGGGGAGACAGACCAATTATCGCAGATGATCGATTCCATCCCAATAACCAGTGTTATCAATTATTAATCGCACCGTCACCTCAATCCCTCCCAATTACGCGCAACGATTGCTATCTGAGTACAGGGCAGAAGTCGTGTTAAGCCATCGGTCGATCGATCGGCGTAAAAAAATGAAGGAGATATGATTCCGAGATGTGGTATCGAGTTAATTATAACAAATGTTCCTCATTCGGTCGTTGCGTCAAAGATTATCAGAGCGCGTCCAATCCCATGAGTCACTGAGTATCTCTTCCTCCGGTTGATTTTTGCTTGTGAATAAGAAATTATCGTTATCATGACTTTCGATTTTCTAAATTTTTTTTTCTCATTCAAGTGATATCTTTCCGGGAGGAAAATTTTCATGAAAAACTAGCGTTATCCTTCAGGAAAAAATAGCGTTATCCTTCAGGAAAAAGGGATAAGTCACTGACTGTGGCGCCATTTCTCCGGATTTTTCCAGAAAAAAATCTCTCAATTTTGCCAAAAATTTGTGACTGATCTTCAAGTTTCGGAACCTTCTCGAGTGATTTTCGAAGATGTACCGAAGGGCTGTGTTCAGTTTTTCCACCAGACGAAACTCGATGAATCACCTGGGGTGGAAATAGTCCTCCTCTCCTGTAGAGGCATCACAAAAATATCGGAATGACGGATTGCAGAAGGAGCCGATAAAAAAACCCCGAGGAATTAGACGCTCGGCTAATCCTCTACCGCTCGAGCGAATCCGCAAAGAACTCCCTCCACGATTAGTTTGCCAGATTCGTGGAATCAATTACCCGCGTTGCGCTCGCATTTCCACGTGTATAACCGGGAAAATTGGCGTGGAGAAATGTGAGGGAGAAAAAAAAAATTGGGGGGAAAAATGGTGTCGGGAGAATATTGATTCACGAGTTGAATATAACGCGAGGAAATTTATCCCAGGGAGTTGGTAAAAACCCGAGGGAATTTCGGGATAAAATCCTGGGTGAATTATCATATTCAATCTCTCAATCTCCTGACATTGATTTTCACTCCGATCAATTGACTCACGATTGAAACAAATAATTATCATTAGATATTTTGTTAGATTTTTTATTTGTTCCTGGAAATAAAATGGTATTCGTTGCGTTGGGGGATAACATCGGCGACAGTACTGCAGAATTCATTGAATCGTGTGTTGGTAATTTCTGGGAATTATCGAGGGATTCCACGTAAGTGGGAGAGAAACGCTTGTCTCTTTATTCAAGTCACTGCGGTGGTTCAAAGAGTCTCGAGTGGGTGTTGGTGGTACGTTGGCGTTGCCTGCGACTGTGAACTAAAATGAATGAACGAAAATCATGCTGATGATTTGCAACGCCTACGTGTGTGTGACGAATCCTATTTTTTCCTGAAACCGGATTTGTAAACAGAGGGATTTGGTGGCGAATGGAATCATCGTAATGTCGGAGTAATCGGAAAAGAATTCCTATAGTTGGGGGAGAAGAATTCTGGTGTTGACAGGAGGAAATAGCGATTGGATTGAGACACATTCACTTGGTGCACCAGAAATTTCCTGTGTTCAATAAGAATTTTTAATAATAATCCAAAAAAATTCCTGTGACCCACAGAATAAATTCTGGTGCTGGCACCAGGGTAATTGACAGAATTGAGTTGCCATTCGACCTGAAATGTTCGTTGTGATGGAGGAGCTAGTCGATAAATAAAATGGGTCACATCCATGAGCTGTCAAAACACGACTTGAATATTAGTATTTTGGCGGTAGATCATGGGCTTGAAAAACGAGGGAATTCCGCTCCCACGCGGGCGCCGTAGGAGAATACATGGAGTATGCGAGAGAGAGAGAGAGAGAGAGAGAAAGAGACAGAGAGAAGGGCACAATGTGGCAACGAGCCAGAACAACACCACAAGTTCTTCACCACCTCACATTTCTTCGCCTTCTTCTGCCATCTCTTAGTCACCATCACCATTTTATTCCCCTCTTACCTCTTTACTGAGTGTACATGGATAATCTCGAAATACCTCACGGCAATGTGCTCGTCCTTGCTACAAAACATGGCACAGGTTCTTGGAAAGAGGTGCTACCGGGTGCCTCGGAAATGGTTCACGTGAACTATATTTTTTAAATTTTCTATCCGAAGAAAATTATTGTAATGACTTCGATTATCAGATGATGACCCGAGAAGATAAGTCCCAACGTTTACAAAAAATTCCCACATTTTAATCAAAGCAAAAGGCAATAATTAAGAAAATTTAATTAAAATTTTGAAATTGACATTTTTATTTTTATATTTTTTAATGTTTTATTTTTTAAGAATTTTTTGGTTCGCGGAAGATCTTTTAGAAATTTTCAGGCACTCGTTTTTGCAATATTTGAATAAAAAGTCAGTGAAAAATTTCCTCGAACATAATTTTCGGTCGAAACGTGGGAATAAAACTGTCAACTTTATATCGCCAGTTGTAAATGTCAAATTTTCTTTGCGACGTGAAATTCAGGATTATATTCACCCAGCGAGTGACAGGAGCATAAATTGTTCGTTCGATTTTATACTCATGTTCCATTTGAGAGATTAATGAAGAGGTTGATTTGTACCTTGTCAACGGATAACTGAATTTTGACTAAAAATTATTCCTCCAATCAACGAACGAACAATTTTTTCATCACCGTTTTATTATTTCCTGATGAGTCAATTTATTTTATTGACTGAACGGCTCCAATCGGTTGATGGTTGCCATCCGGTGCCAATCCACCGACAAATCCATTCCCTAGAATATTCTATGGAGCGGACCTTCGGGTGAAAGAGTCGTTTTTCGCTAGTGATTGCACCTAAATATTCAGGAGTTATTCACTAGATGAATTAGGCCCGCGACTAAAAATAATCATTGGGGATAAATGATGATGGGAAGTGAGTGGTGGCTCGACTTATAACATTTGTCATTTCGTTTTTCATTTACTTCGCTAGTCCCTGTTTAACATTCTGTGCCAAGTGACATGCAGAACATCATAACATGCAGAAATGAGTTGATAAATTTCTTTAAGGATCATGAACTGAACGGTGGGGAGATATTGGTGCATTCCTTATTATCACGTGAGTTAGTTCCTCCGAGGAACCGAAATGGAGCGAACCCGAGCGCATAAATAATGAACCGTAAAATATTTTTTTTATTCACAATATTTTTTTTTTTATCATTCGAAGTTACCCCGTCTCCCATAACATTGAAATGTGAATAAAAAAAATTTACTCCGCGCGTTTGACAATTTTTTTAATCGCTAAAAGACTGGATGGAATTTTCAAAACTCTGTCGCTCCTCAGCTCCTGACATTTTGGCCCTCATCCAATTCGTTTCGGTGTCCCAATGGGCGCATCGGCACATATTCACCGCTACAACGTTCTATTTTAATCGGAGCACTCTCGGAGCAGTCGATTTCTCATTAGCCTCACCTCACCTCTTCCAATTTCCCTTCGTCCATGGATGCCTCGTAATGCTGATGGTGAAGCGAGCAAATGCATATATAGACACTCGGGAGAACCAAAGTTGCAGATCGTCCAATTTGGATTGTTAATATTTTATGATACACCTCCGGTGGAAGATACTATTGATCCCTCGACCCACCGTAAATTTTCAGTGATGAATGTGGAATTAAAATCGCGAATGGGTGATTGACATATTTTGGAGAATGTATGAATCATTCAATCTTAATTAGGAAGGGCAGAGTGAGTTTATTATGCAAACGGAATTGAATTTCTATAAAGTCAACGTGTCAGTTAAAGCCGAAGTGGCGTAAGAGTTTCGTCAGGGTGGTTTCGCACTATTACTTCGATTGATTGGGGTGCCTAACAGGAGATGAGGAATGCCGACAGTCGGCCAACATTGGCCAAATGTCGGCCCACTGTCGGCCATTCCTTATCTCCTGTTAGGGTGAGGGGGAATGTCACGTGGGGTAATTATTGGGATTGGTCGAGTGTAATGTTTATTTATACTAATTTTTTGGTGAAAAACCGGTGAAAAAATACGGAGTGGGGGATTAGAATCGACGTGCAACATGCGAGAATACTCGAATCGAAGTGCAACATGCGAGAATACTCGAATCTGTTTCACTCACACATTAAAGCTCCTGTCAATACAGAAAATTTTGGAATAATCTTTGTAATTAATAATATGTTTTGTAATTAATCGCATGAAATTCCCGCAGCATTTGACTCCACAACCTTCAGATTCCTGAACTATGATGTTTCCACTTGAGCTGCCACCTGTCACCACGTTCACCATGAGATTTCCCATCTTTATAAATTTCCCTCAGTCCATCCCAACCAGAACGCCTCCTGTTTGAAGGAATGAAATATTCATCAAACACATTGGGGTCAGCTGTCCATCTGTCGGGAGGATACTGATGACATCGAAGAGCCCGGATCGAAGGAATCATTGGAAATCTCCGGTTCTATGGCCAAAATCTCAATTCCAATTCACCAGGTACTTCCATAATTCACTCATCCATTTTCAAAGTGAGTACTCTGCCAATTCGATAAAGTATTTTCACCGGGGTAAGACCATTTTTTTTCTGCTCTCCCCCGCTGGAATTTAATTTAGCTGATACACTTTTAGCTTGATTGAGGAGATAGAACACCGATAAGAGAGTACATTGTGAATTATCGAGGCGATTCCTCCCCTCGCATACCGAAATATTCACACCAGGTGAAAGATATAATCGGACATTTGTCTTCGTCGATGCATTATGGGAATGTCAGAAGGAACGAGGGTAAATGGACTGAAAATCTCGGATAAAAAATGGATCTTCAGTCGGAGATCTTCACACTTTTTCGTGTCGTGAGGGACTGAGTTGTTTCGAAAATCTGGAATTCTCCCTGTCCTTTGATTTTATGGAGATCTTTGGTGATCAGAGAGACTTCGATTTGATGATCACCCAGAATTTTCCGCTGAAGATCTTCCCAAATGGGAAGACTTATTGAGAGATCGTTCGCAGATTTTTTTGGTGAAAGTATTTGTGAACAAATCTTTCGGATATTTCCACAAGAATCACGAAAAGATCATGGGAAGATCTCCCTGGTAACAAGATTCGGAAGATCTGCGATCTTCCGAAGACAATTTTTGTTGAAATATATTTTTATAAACGAGTCTCTTCAATCATCGAAACAATTCCTCCACATCACCAAATAGATCTTCCGTCGACTCTTCTGATGATCTCTGAAGATCTTCATCCCACGAAAAACGTTCCATATATCTCCTGTGCTCATTAATTCCCTTTCGCGCGGAAAAATTATTCCTTAAAAAAATTCCTACGATCACATTTCCCCCCGAAATCGCCGTGAAGATCCGCGACTTTTACGAATCATTTCCTCCCTCTCCTCATCGCGATCCTCATCCCCATTAATAATGCGGCTTCAGCGGAAAAATCACCAAAATAAGACCATTAAATACCCGCTAATTAACTCCTGTAATAACAGATGTAATAATAATCCTACAATCAGTATAACATTACCTTCGAGATTGTCGTGACCGTCGAAACTTAACAGTTAGAATTTATGTATACAGTTATGCGACACGCACTCCACTCGAGTGCCCACATAATCTCTGTTGTGTCACACCACTGCCTCAAGGTGTAAGAGAACAAAAAAAAAAAAAAAATCCACCGCTAGATAGAATGTTGATACTTATAAATATGATCAACTATCCACGATCGAACAGATAGACCCCATCATCATGCGATCATAAAATCATGTCCGGCGATCTTCACCCCGATCTCTACCAGAATAACCAGAAAATTAATACCGATAATTGCTTAATCAACGTGAAATAATTATTTAGATATATTACTTGGATTGGTAATGATAAGGGAAAAAGCGAATTACAGGGGTGGGGGAGGGGGAGGGGCGAATTTGGGTGCGTGAAGAGATAATTTATTTAAAAATCAGATGTTCAGAGAAAGGAATTTTGAATAAAAATTAAACCTCTGGAGGATAAATTGTGGGACAAAATGTTAATTAATCAGTTGGCAGCTGATTTTTGCCTAAAATTCGGTGCCGTGTTCCGTGATCTGTTGTTCAAAATGATGTTCAGTAAAAATTATGGAACAGATGGAATTTTTACTGAACGTTCTGTACTTTTTTCTGGAAGTTTATGGACTTTTTCCGGAAAGTTGAATAAAAAAGTGCGTCATTCACTGTTCCTCCGGTCGTCCTTCACCAAGGCGAGTCACTCCTTCGCTATTTCAACGCCAGCCCACCACCACAATTACTTTCCATCTGAGGCCATTAGGTGTATTAAACAGTCACCTTTTGATTAGGGAGATTCAATCGCTGTGCAGAGGACAGAGGGACGGAATATAAAAAAAAATATTGTCATTCCGAACTATCAATTGCTCATTACACTTCGTTAATTACTCCGCACCCCTCCCAGGGGAGGAAAATAAATTTTAAATATGTATTTAAATATATTATTCTAATTAGCAGGTAAATATATTAACAGTTTATATTTTCCGAGGTAACTTTCTTAAATATATTTAATATATTTTCCACAGATCGAAATTGTGTGACACAAAATGGCAAACGATGGAATTTACGGATTTCCCATTGATTTCACCTCCGCGTGGTGCCGTAATTTTGTTTCCAGAATCAGTCTCTAACATTAATCCAAAGGGGGTTAATTCCGTTGAATTATGAAGAAGGGTAAAAAAATCTGAGAATCAATTTTGGAAAAGATCTTCATTTATTGAAAAGACTCCATTTAAAATCATTCTGAAATTGTGTATCGGGTTAATGCGCTGGTAATTTTCCCTTGTGACTCCCCCAATGCAAAAAGGGGTGGAGGGAGAGCTCAGCGTGTTGTTTGGTCCAGGTCTGATTCTTTCTGAGAAATCAGCAAAAGACGAAAGCCAGCAGGCAGGCGTCTACAATCGCGAGGCCAACGATCCGTATTTTTTTATAACCTCCCCCTCTCCCTCCCCCTTCGCCATCTTTTCTTCCACTGGCAAAGCCCGTCAACTGTTTCATTTTTTTTACTTTCCATCTCTCTTCCTCGAGAAAGTTCTTTTGTACTTTTGGCCCACGACGGTTTCCCCGAATTTATGTAACGAACCCTTCGCCTCGTCTTCCTCCGTTTCTCCACTTCGCGTTCTAAAATCTGCTGTTTGCGGTGCCTCGCGCTCTGGATCACCCTGGGAACCCCTAATTCTCGGTGTTTGGGTGAAGGAAGGGTGAAGAATAATTTGCTTGAGTGGTGGTGAAAATTAGGGGCTTTCAAATCTGGGAAATTTTCGAGGTTTTTATGACGGTAATTTCGAAAATTGAAGAATTTACCGAAAATTCGAGTCTTCAAAACAACTTCAAGGGGTTCACTTGGGAATTTAACCCTTTGCACTCGGGACCTTTTTCGCGCGGCGCACCAGCAACTCGAAGCGTTTTGTAGCGTATTTGGTAAATTTCTTACCTCTAGCTTGAAATGATTACACACATAAAGTAACACATAAAACTTTTATATTTTAATATTAAATGTATCTTTACATATTTAAGATCCTGCGTCGAACAAAGTAAACGAAAACAGTTAGTCCCGCGTATCGAGTTACCGCAGCAAACCAAGTGGTGAGCGAAGGTCACCTCTCGAGTTGCGGTAGCACACCCGAGGGTGAGTGAGAGTCACCTCTCGAGTGCAAAGGGTTAATGGAGCCATTGCTGACATCTGACATCTCCCTATCGTAATTAATTTAAATTTAATGAGACGACTATTTTTTTTTTAATTTTCATCTGGGGAAGATCACGAAATCTTCAGGAGAATCACTGGAAGATCTTGAGAGGAAAATTGGCGTACGAGTTTTACCGAATTTTCCGGATCCGCTGGATCTTCCCACCGTCGTTGACAGATTCTTCTGAAGATCTGCCAATTTCCTGACAGTTTTTCCTACCGTGGAACCTACGCAAATGTCGTGGCTATTAAATTAGGGGGAAATGTCCTGTGACAGTTATGAATTAGTCAGATGACTAGAAACAATTGCGGTTATTGTCACATCTCTTGTTGAAGAGGGCATATTGGCAAGGTGTTCAGGTCTTCATCACGTGACTTCATGCAGGAAGTTATGCAAATCTACATTATTCATGTCGCATGCGCATGTGTTTCCTCCGAATATCCCTCAACACATGTCCCCACTGACTCAAGTATCATCACTGTGACAACGTACATAATGCTGAGGGACGTATTCTGCGCGGGAGAAATATTGGGGGGTCACGAGACGATTCACTATTCGGTGATCTTCACGGAGGAGGAAATTTTGGGTAAAAATTAGACTTTTGGAGAGGGAAGGGTGGGATAAAATGGCAATTAACGACTTTTTCGGTCGAATTTTGTTGGGAAAATGAGACTTGGGGGGGGGGGGGGTAATTTTTGGGATAAATGTGACGTTGGTCCCTCACTTCTGGAGATCTTATTGTTGCATAAAATTTTTTTTCGGCCACACGGCACCCAAAAGAATTTTTATTTTGGTGTCTTACAATCTCGGTCTCAATTGCAGACCCGCGAAAAATTACTGTGCCGCAGGAAAATGTCTTTATCGACTTAGGAAAACTTCTATATCGACCTCGGAGAATTTCAAGGTCACATGCAAAATTTCCCATGACGAAATCCAACGTCGATCATTCAATAACTCGAACTCATCACCCTTTCCCCGATTTTTCCACAATTACTCACCCCCAGGTAATGATGTTTTCCAAGAATTTGGTCAACATCGATTTCCCCAATTTCCGAAGAAAACTCCAGGTCACTGATGCCATCACCAGTCCCCTGATTCCTGCCATGAGCGCAATCAAATCTCGTTCTCTTTATTTTCATTTCCTCCTCCTTCCCCTGCTCCTCTCCCTGGTCAACCCTCCGTTTTTATTTAATTCCCATGTAGTGGTGTGGGTGCACATCTGGTCCATGAGGTCTTCCAGGAAGGGCGGGCAACAGTAGCCGTTGCTACATCTCCTAATTGTACCTGGAATCGCCGAAACTGGAGGCGTTTTTTTCAAATTTCGGCTGACCAATGCCGACATTTCAATCCACCCGCGCCCAAAATTTTTTCCACTGAAGATCTTCCATAAATCATCAGGCAAATCATCGGAAGATCCTCCTGGTAATAAAAATCATCGCCTCGATCGAGCCGATTTTTTCCGGTCACGAGGAAGATCGGAAGGAATTCGGCGGCTGACAATTCTCTACGCGGATTTTTTTGCAAATTGACACCCTCAGCATGAAACCGATGAGAATTGAAAATTGTCATCAGCCCTTCCGGCAGAATAATTCACAAATTCATAATCCGTATAATTTGCAACAAGGTATGCGTGGCTTGCGTGCAGACTCCTGGCACTTCCAAGAAAACTTTGCTTCACCCAACTTCATCCAACTCCAAAGAGAGCAGTTGAAGTTGCGAGGAGTAAGAGGAGTCACATTTATCCCGGGACGATTTAGCGCTCTCGGCAATTAAATTTGTGGAAGCGGAAGGAGATGCTAACGAGGGCACCATGCACGCACTCTACCGACCGAAATAAAACCATAATTTATTCGAAATTTCATAAGTTTTGAGGGAGAAATTACCCGAAGTTGATGACCAGTGTGTGGTGCTTCAACACAGAGAGGAAAGTCTGGGAAAAATTACTGTGTCGGTCACTAGAATCGAGGTGCAACGTGCGAGAATACTCGAATCTGTTTTACTCACACATCAAAATTCCTGTGGATGCAGGAAATTTTTGAATAAATTTTGTAATTAATGATATGTGACTGCGTAAACAGCACTAGAAAATTTCAAGGTCTGTCATTTTTTATTCGAAGGTCAATGAAAAATTGATAGAAATATTTCACACCACATTTTTACGGTGGGTCATTGCGATTGGTTAACGATGAGCGCCGAACGTAGCCGATTATTGCCGACGCTGGACTTCGCCATGGGAAACGATGCACGAGACTATGAATTTTTACGTGGCCGATAAAGAAATTTTACTATGCGGTACAGTAATTTTTCCCCGGTCGGCAATTTGCGCTGAGATTTTAAGGCAGCGCAGTAATTTTTACCGGAATTACACCATAAAAATTCTCATTTTTCTCTCTCCGCGTATCGGATCGCACTCATTTTCTTTATATGACAATTTGTCGAAATATTTCTAGACTTACAAATTCCAAGTTCAAAACCTTCTCCATTACAATAGCGTGACGAAGTGCGTCGCAAAGCATGCCTAATAATAACTCAGTAATGCGGTCATAATTGGCCTGAATCACGCCACATCCACCTGTTGACTCATAACATTTGTTTTTCCAGTATCATTCCTCCGCATGTTGCCTATTTATCAATAACCGCGGCCTTCCGCAGCTAAATGAATGAAAAAAAAAAACCGAAGCGCGAGGAGTTCATCACCTCTGGCTAATGAGAATCGCGATTCTCTCGATAAAATATTCAAACCCACAGCACACACTCATCAATCCATTATGATTTACTTCGAAGACTTAACAGACTTCTCTCGCAACGATTGACATTCCATAACAGGCGCTCGCGTCATAATTTCCAGGTAAAAACACCATCTCCTCGAGCAGGAAGATGTCCCGGCTAGTGTCGCCGGGATAATTGCAGCGTCATCCTCATCACACGATGACAAGTCTGGATAATTGTGGTGATGGTCCCTTCAGACGACAGGCATCAACCGGCGGTGCAAAAAAACATTTTTTTGCAGTTGATAATTTTTCAATTAATTCCGTCAACTCGACTCTCTAGAATTAACTGATTCCTCTCAACTGCTTACTCAGACGACGGGAAATTTCCGTAAAAATTGCGATATTATTCATGTCATCCGCAACAAGAAATGACTCGTGGAAAATATCGCTCCCCTCCCCCTTCGAAAAACTGCGGAAGTCTTTGATTTTTGAAGATCTTTGGAAGACCACCACCACCACCACATTTATTTCCTTGATGTTACAAACGTTTTCTTTGTTTCACATCCTCCCCAGCCTCTCTTAATATCTCTTATAACTTACCAGTAATTTTTAGAAGACAATTTCCGCAAAATATTTTCGAATATTAAATTATGAATAGAGATTTACTAAATAATATTAAACGATTTAGCTATAAACTTTAATTCTTCATCATCGCACGCAGAAGGTATATCTTTCTCCTATGATGTCTCCAGAGGAACTAACCCTTAGTGACCAAAGTGTTCACTCTCACTATCGAATGATTCGGCTCTTTAAAAGATCTTCAAAAAAAAAATCCTCTTTCGAACATAATTTTCCAAAGATCTAGAAATTAATTGTCTCTGGAGGATCTGTCAGATCTTCGGAATAATCTTGACCCGATTTTTCCAAATATTTCTGAGAGCCAATCAATGCCAGCAACACTTTCTCTCTATATCAATAATTTTCCAATTGACTCCATGAACTCAGCCAACAGAATCATCTGATGGCTCATACTGATCGCTTCGTTGATCGCAACGGACGATTGAGAATCCTTTTACGGTGTCCGTTTGTTACTCCCTGTGGAGGGGAGTCCGCCCTTCCCCGCATAATTCCAGGGCAAAGTTTTCACAGACACAGAGACTCGTTCACGCGTGAATAAGCTCAAAGGTGGGTCAACGTACCGTACAGTAGCAACAGGGGAGTGAGTTTCAACAACAATATGGAGGAAGAATAACTCTCTCATTTTTTCTTTCAAACTCCCCCGCAATTCAATTTATCCAACCGGAAATGGTGGATTTTTCCGTTGAAGAATCGCACCCTCTCCCCCCTCAGCCCCTTTGATCATTATTTTTATCACGGGATGAGGAGAAAAAAAAACAGATAAAGGAAGGATAATTGTCGTGTCGTGTATGCGGAGGGGGAGGGCCCGGGCGGGGGTGGTAGAGTGAGAGAAACGCCTGTGGATGTATTTGTAATCTGTACGCGCTGTCATCTCATGTTTGAATTAAACCGAGGGTGAAAATATCCGCCATGGGTGATTAAAACACATCACGGAAATCTCGGATTCCTCAGTTAATTGAGCCGATCAACAGAATGCAACGACTTGTAACTGAACAGCTTCATCAAGCGTTGTCAAATGTAGTGAGTGGAATAGATAATTCTAGTCTATATTTATTGAATTTGTATGGAATCATTTCATAAATTATTCAGAACGAAATGGTCAGACTCACAGGGCGGTCCATTTTCAGCTGATAATGGATCTGATCAGTTTGTTCGGTTCATTACAGATCCGCGGATTGTTGATTCGGCTAGTCTTATCCAATATCCAACCAACTGCAGATCCGCGGATCGTTTCCGCAAGTCTAAGTCAATGTTCGTCCGACTTCTGATCCGCGGATTCTTGATTCAGCTGATCTTCGGCAATGTCCGGCCCCGACAGATCCGCGGATCGTTTCCGCAAGTCTAGGTCAATGTTCGTCCGACTTCTGATCCGCGGATTCTTGATTCAGCTGATCTTCGGCAACGTCCGGCCCCTACAGATCCGCGGATCGTTCCCGGAACTCTAGGAAAGGGTCGCCTCAGCCAATGCTGGACCCATTACAGATCCGCCGACGCTCAGTGAAGCTACCCTTGGTCAATACTATACCCCCCACGATGGGAATGTTACATTTCTCGCAACCCCGTCACTATTAACCCCTTCAACCATTCCCCCCCAAAATATCAAGATCCATTTTCCGCGGAAGAACCCATTCCGAGACGGATGTCAATCGTCTGAGGATCGTCGCATGCTCACCGACGACTCAGGTGGCTTTGGAAACCGGTCTGACAATGCAAGTATTAATTAATTATCGGCCATACTTGCGCCTGACCATTAGCATTACCAATTAGAGCCTGGTGTCTGCAATGGGCAGGCTGAGGAACCAGCAGCGGGAGGGGCGGAAATCCTTGGTCAGTCTGGCGAGTTATACGTGCCGATTGTGGTGAGCCTGGTTTATCCACATGCGAACAATTTCCGTATTGCTAGAGGGGAACCTGATGGGCTCAACCCATTCCACCTCCTGCAACGATGTTGAGTAAACCAGTTCGGCATTCTCAGTTCGAGTCTACCATTGATTTTACCCCTGTCCAATGTGCATAATTGGATTACGTGGGTGGATCAGTTTCACCGGGAGGACGTGTAATAATACTTGTATTACGCAATCTGTTGCAGTTGAAATTCTGGAGGGGGATGAGGGTGATGAATTGAGTCCGACAATGATTGGCGCGGAATTGTGATATCTGGGAAGCGACCCTTCGAGAGAGTCCAGAAGGGGCTGTACTAGTCACCAGGTCTCAAAAACTTGGTCTCCTCCAAATCCTTACACATCTCCAGGTCTCCACTCGAATCAGACAGCGATCGTGCCTCAATTTCCAATCCCAGACGGTGGATCATTTGACTTTTTGATTGTCTGACCCCGGAGACATGACAGCAGACAACAAAACACTTGATTAATAATTGGGAAAATTTCAGTTCTCCGATCCTAATTGCCACTGTGCAATATTATTACATCATAACAAACTACAGGGATTCGTGCGTATGTCTACCCGGAGATTGGTAAGTATCAAGGAGAAAAACCGGAGCGAGGCAGCTGGGGGCAAGCTCACATCGATGATGTACGTAAGTATACGTGTGTTAGTGTCATGAGAGAAGCAAGAATTACTCGGTGAGACAGACAGATTATGGATAATACGAGAACAAGAGTGAGGGCATTACTCGAGGCAATGATGTTAGGCAAGACGGAGTGGTGGAGCAAGGTGGGAGGGAGATCAGGGAGGCCCGACAAACTGACGCCAGGAACCCCACCATGCGAAAAGCCCAACTACCCACGCAACTATGTACACATACACACACTTGTGTAACGATTGAGATACGGTGAGGCTGGATTATATACAAGTGCGACGCCTCGAAAATTCCACCGCACGCCTTTTGCCTTCAACGAGTTATCAAGGGACAGCGTCCATATTTATAATATAGAAACAGCCTGAACAATCTCCGAATCAGCCCTAACATCATTGTATTTTCGTCAGGGGGGATTAAAATGGATTATTGTTGTTGATTCGCGGTATGCCGGACCATTTGGAATTCGAAATACCAGATAAAGATGGCTTTTGTCGACCGATTGTTTGCTGAATCGCGATATCGTCAGCTCGTTGACGATGACAAAGCTGATGATATCTTCATATTAATTATCGCATGTTGATGCGACCAAGTCGACTGCGATCGCTCGAAGTCAAAATCGAGATGTTTCTTCGTCGAACCTTACGCGCCGATCGCCGAAGGAATTCCGCCTTAAGCTAGGTTGGCAAGGCCCTTAATGACGATGACAACGCAGACATCCTTATCATCGGATGTTACCTTCACGTTATCTGATATAATCTCTCAGATATATAAGTGAGATTCCACTTCATTTGGACGCATACTTCAATCGATAACGGAAGCTCCGGTCGAGTCAATGCGCCCGAAGACTCGAGGTCGATCCCAAATTGAAGAATTGATGAACAGCGAACATTCCTTCCAATGAGGAAGGGTTAACAAAACGAATTTAAAGCGCAGTAGATTGATTTTTATTTCAGAATGTCGTTCAGTGGCACGAGGAAGAAACATCTGACCCTAGCGAATCACTTAAGCAGACCTCTCTACATCGAAGGTCACCCAAATCATTTGCTGGTCTTGCTGACTCGACCTTCAGCGATATCATATCAGGTCGACCTGGTCGAAGTTGGTCGATGCCTCGTCTGATTCATGTAAATCTTCGCAAACATTGGATTCATCAATGAGGCAAGACCATCTTCCATCGTCTCTTCTGTCCTCAGCTTCTCCGTCATCTCGCGTCGCCTGCAGTCGTCTTGTCAGTCGCCAAGAGAGGCGTCGGAAATAGATCTCAGTTAGTGTTAGTACATCCGTGTTTTCTGTATTACTCGGGTCCAGTCAGAACGAGTGAGACAGAGATATCGCGTCATCATCTCGGGAGGGAAGGTCGTAGTTGGAGGCCGTTGGTTGGGCTCCCAGAGGTGGGAAAGTGAAGAGGGTCCAGGGAAGGCCGATGTGGCAGGAGGTGGTTTCGAGTTCAACAGCTTGATTGTATGTGTTAGTCTCAGTGTATGAATACACATTTGAAGGACTGGTAGTTTGGGGAAGCCCTCTCGATGCCTCTACCACAACTCCATTGGCTATTCTCGAGCGTCCCGGGACCCAGAAATAGCATCACACACGGTTGATTGATGAGACGATACGAGAAAAATAAGAGGAAGCTAAATCAGAGATGATGGCTTGCGATTCCCTTCGGTGTCCATCTTACAAACTGGTGATATTATTCGTTTTTGTCAACTCCAAAACACCATGAGGTTTATTCACCACCTCCATTCCTTCTCATTCGCAAGATATCCATCGTTGAAAACATGTTTTGATGCTCATTCATCCAGCCAGATGGAATAATGGTGAATGAAGATGGTACGTGAAACAACTCGAAAAGGAGAATGAATAAATGAAATGAATGTTGGATTGATGCAGCCATGAGGATGAGGTGCACGTACTTTGTTTGATCGTGATGTATGTACAATGAGGTTTTCCTAAACTCATGCATTAACCATTGGCTCCCTCGATGCTGGATGAAGCCCAACGGGGAACCCATAAGGAGAAAAAGGGTATCTCGATGGGGTTCAGTGAACAGCCGACCCGCAGGGGATTCCACACTGGCGCCAGGCTGGGTCTGTCTACGGTCCATCGGGTTATATGAGATGAAGAGAACGGTGGAAAAAAAGAAAACCCGACAACAGAGATGGACAACGTTATTCCAACGTATCCAAGCTCACGACTCCCGGTGTAGCTGAGCGAGACAGAATGAACTTTGAAGACTTTAAACTCGGTAACGGGCTTGAGGCGTTGAGGCTTACGCAAGCCACTGGCGACCTCATCAACCGGTCTCCCTCGTATTAGTCTAGAAGACCAATCTCCGTCCTTGTTCAACCTATCGTGTTTCCGTTTGACGTTGGCCAATGAAGCCAAACAGTGGATGTGTGCGAGGCCGGGGATTCCTCATGGCGCCGACCGTCTGCCACGACGACGTACCTCGCACACGCGCAGACGTTTCACTGTAGATCAACTAGAGGATGTATCGGTGTGTTGGATGTAATAGAAATTGTTGGGGTGGAGGGAGACGAGGATGAGTGGATAGACAGGCGTAGACGATGGACGGCTTGTGGGCAACGCAGTGAAAATTGTGGTATATTGGCCGGGGGGGGTGGGAGGGGGAGCGAGGGAGAATACCACGCACCTAACGACGCTAACCTGTCCCAGCGGTACAGAGAGACACGCGGATTTCAGCTATTCTAGGAGAGCCGCTGGCTGAGTTGCCCGGAAAATTTTGCAAGTTGTGGGAAATAAATATCTCTCACTATTTAATTATACGACACGATCTTTATTCGGTTTTTAACATATGCGTTTTAGTGAAAGACTTGATATAATTATAGCTGAGTTGATAATCCGATGTGGTTTACTCGAGAGACCGTTCGAGAGTGTCCCTACCCCTTGCTTCGTCCAGGGTGGGAGGTCTGACCGAAAGGCCAGGCCCTTTTGTCTATTGGGTTGTCCACATGTTGTGTCGCTTTTCCGAGCTAATGTCAAAATATTCCCCACAAAGTGAAAATTTTTAATCCTTCAATATTTACTTCGCCAGATATTTTCAAAGACCTCGTTCCCTGATTTAATAACTCTTGTCTATGACTGGAGTAGAAAACATTTGTCTATTCTCGAAGATAACGCGCCTACAGACTTTTACCGGAGGGCCAGCGATCCGTGGTGACGCGAAAGCTCGATTATGCACGAGGAATTCTTGTACCTCAGTCCGCTACTTTTTCTCACCTATTATGCAACTTACCCCCTCCCCCGGAGACTGGAAATGTTGGTAGTACTGGTCGAGAGATTTTAAGCGAGCGGATGTTTCTTTTGCGCCGACCACAGCCTCTGGGATATGCGCGGGGAAGCGTTGAAAGGTCGCTGGGTGACCCCGAGTTTAAAGGAAATAGAACCATTCGGTATTGTACAATAAGCGCCCCTCCGAGACTTTACGTGCCTCGGAGTCTTTTCAATAATACATTGATTGTTTATATTTCATCACTTGGTCAGCATAATTCAGTTACGTTTACACCTGTCATACTGACACTGCTGTATGTCCACATATTCGACAATAACGCAATCACCCAAATCTGGGGCATTTCCCTGGTCTATTTTTTCATGGGCTATTTATTCCGCCTCTCCACAATATTCTAGACCGTTATCATTCGTCAATGACTTCAGAATGATGTCATAAAAGGGTGATCTCTTTCGGAGTCTTCATTAAACCAAATTTTGGATGAAATTCTTCCTCAATTCCAATGTTTCCATGCGGTACGAAGACCCATTTAACAGCTTCCACCAAACTTCCACCTGCGAAAATCATAAACCACGATTCAACAATGGCGTCACAAGACAGGTACTAGTCAAGGGCTGATATACCTATAAGAGCGGGATCGTTTATCGTGGTCACAGCTGGCAAACTTCCATAAAGCATACCTCGTAAAAACTCCACGAAGCTCTTCAGTTGCACACCACCAGCCCGTCATTGTCCAGTGACGCCTCTTTCGCGGCTTACAGACTTATACATGAGACTGCAATGCCTGTAAATATAAGAAAAACTTGCTTGTGTAGGTGCTTGGGAGAATGGGATAAGACATCGTTGTGCATCGATGGGAATGCCGGAAGTTGGCCGCAGGTGCTTTTTACGTTGCCCCATTATTTTGATGGCGTGCAACGATCGATCCTTTTTTTTACCTTCATTTCATCATCAAGCTGTGGATTTCGTTGTGCGTGAGCATGTGCGATGAAACAATGGAGGTGAATTTTTTTCCCTCCTGATTTGCGCCCCTCGCTAATGATTGATTTTTTTTATAATCACCGGGAACAACGTACATGCGAGCCACTATCTGGAAAACATTATCCAGACTCTTCCGAAAGGGCAGAGTGTCATGTTCAGCATTAATTTTTCCAGACATCCAGATTTTTCCAGAAAGATATACCTTCTGCGTACGATAAATAAAGGATTAAAGTTCATAGTCGAATCATTTCGTAGGAAAAAATATCTCCCACTATTTAATTATACGACACGATCTTTATTCGTTTTTACCACTTATTTGGTCTTCGGTTTTACTGTGGAAGTACCTTAATCCTCACCCCAGGAGGCGGCAGTGTAAAAAGGCGCGTAACGCAGCGTCTAAAAATACAAAAGAGAGGTTAGTCCGTGCGACTAGCCAAAAGAGCAAGGAGGAAAGACAATGTGGAGACAATAATGGCATTGTTACTTTTTTTTCAGCCTCCTTTCTTTTTTCTCTTGGCATGTGATGCTCATTTGCTGGATGTCGACAGCAGCCGTACGTCTAGGTATTTCACAGTGTGCGACACGACGTCGCCAGTGGTGAGTGGTGATGGGCGAATACATTATCAGGGTTGGCCTTCGCATTATGGATTCGGAGGAGTCAATATTGCCAGTCCCGTTTTTCCGTCAATTCGATGATCGTCAGTAATGGCTCGGTGATGATGCCATGAAACCGTCCAAATCAGGACATCGAAATAATTCGTAACAATGATATTGGAGAAATTATAATTTATACTCCATTAACACGAAAGAAAATGTAAAAAATTGTAGAGTTCGAGGCGTGCGGAAAATCAGTTTTTCCACACGACGTGCGGAAAGTGGAATTTTGCGCACATGAGGCGTGCGGAAAGAAAAATAGGTATCGAATAATTCATTTGGGTTGTGGTTTGAATAGTTTTAGAGAAGTTAAGGTAAAAATTGAGTAATTAAATAATGACGGGGTAATATGGGTGATTTAACTCCGGACGGGATTGGTTCAATGACCAATAGATTATTGGCCCCGCTGAATGTGAGACCGATGCATGATGATACCTCTCGATGGAGAAGTTGCAATCAGGGCAACGATGCTGGACATCTGCCGGCCATCTGCCGGTAAATGCGGCCAGACCACATCTCCCTCCGCTCTCTCCTGTCCAGCTTCCGGCGAGAGGACGGGGCAAGGTGCTCGTCGTCTCAGCCGTCTCAGGGCCCCACCGAAAATACCATTATACCTTTGGGCATGATTTCCCCTCCGCTGACATTCACATGATATTCGCAGGAAATTCGGTCGGAAATTTTGGAATTTTTTTTGTCAACGAGGACTCACGACCCGTCTTCTTTTGCCAGGTATCAAATTAACGAGTGGCGAGATTATCCGATTCTCTCCGAACGTGTTTTTCGGGTGAGTAAATCATGATTGGGTGGGATAATCAGAAGATATTTGTCACCATCATCGCCGGTCAGAGACATGTAAATTCCGGGGGAATGTGATACTGGTAATCCTCAATCTGAGGTGACTCTAGATGGAGATTCCCCGAAATTTGTGGCAGTGGTGGTGTCTCCAACAAGACATTTATCAGAATTAAATTGCGAATAATCAGAGAGTTGGTCATTCAAAATCATTTTATTTTTCTTAATTTTGCGATTCTCTGGGATTTTGGTGAACGCGTGTTAGTGCGTTATTGAAGTCTGGTTCCTTCTGAGGAAAAACAAAAAGATCACCCTTTGGGTTCGGGGTTCTTTGTTCGAGCCGAAAGAAGAATGAAAGAACACCTGCTCAATCGGCCGGGGCACTTTCCACTCCCATCCAACACCCCCCCATCCCCTTCCGCCCATCGGCCTTTCCCCTATCGACAAAGCAAGTTGTTTCAGTCCTTCGCCCCCTCTTGACGAGCCATCGAAGTTGTATCGCTGCCAGGACTTTCGAGGGAAGTCCCTTTCGACTATTCAACAGTTTTTTATTATTGTTATTTAAACTTACATAAACCTGCAGGTTTATGCAGCTATGTACCATGTGATAAGTTATGTTAAAATATAATGAAACAAATAAAAAATAGAAAATAGTTGAAAGGGGAGGTTTACAATTGTGAGGGATGTTTTTTAAAAAGTTTTTTACAAACAATTTTTAACTATTTTTAATGAATATCTCGAAATTCCCTCACAATTTCGCAGAGAAAACATTTAATATTAATATTCTAAATCGTTATTTAATGGCGCCCTTAGGGTGTCATTGCGATGTACAGAGAGAGATTTTTGTACTAAAGAAAATAAAATTATTATTATAACATAATATTTTTTTATTAATCGACTGAACTGTAGAAAATATATTTATTCCGTTCTGATAATAAATTTAATTACAGCACGATTGTTCACTTCGCATACCTCAATATATAACGCAAAATGTTCAGTCAATAATTTCGCAGGTGGTGTGGAAAAAAGGGGGTGGCGGTTTGAGAGGGTCTCGTAGGAGATGAAAAAAAAAACCAGGAAGAGCCTTTCAGAGCAGAGAGTTGCGAGTTGAGTGGAGAGAACTCAGCGGAGAGAGTTGGTATCTTTAATCTTCATAATCAACCCCCTTGGCTCAAGTTCTCAGCAATCCCTTTTTCCCTCGATGTTACTCGCTATCTCTCTCCACTCACCTTCTTTGATTCTCCACCCTCGTACCCACCTCACCGCTCTCAATTCCCCTTAGACTCCCGAGGGGAATTTTCATCCCCTCTTATCCACTGCACGGCGATTTCATACCCTACGTAGATTCTTCCTTGCATCCCCCTCGCGTGGTTGTAATCTGCGAGGGGAATTTACAGTGGAGGTATTCTCGGTGCAACTTCACGTCGACTCGTCGTCATTAAAAAAAAATGGAGTCAGGAAAAATTGACGTGTGAGAAAAGAAAATTGAAATGTACAAATTTGAATATTTATTTCATCGGAAAATTTATTTTCTATTATAATCCACGATGAAAAATATTCCGCCAAAATTACGGTAATGAAGTCAGGAATTTTCCTCGGAAATTTCTATTCGTATCACTCTGCTCCCCAATGATAAGAAAAAAAATCCTTTATTATAAAAAAATGGAATAAATTGAAGGGTTGAAAGTGGCATTGGGGTAAACAAGGATGAGCCCACCATCAGAATGAAGTGGATGCAGAAAGGACCTGAAGGGCACGTAAAAGAGAATGATAAAAAAAAAATTGTGGGAAGAGGGTCGAGAGGGTGAGGGCAGAGGGTGCAGGAGAATCCTTGAAATGTCAAAAGGTCGTTCCCGTTTTCTGGGTAGTGACATCTCCGGGGGAATGAGGGGGGGATGAGTCCAAGGCACGCGGTTACCTAGCAACCAAAGGGTGGCGATGTGAAATCCCTTTCACCCCTCACCTCCTCATTCTACTTTTTCGTCTCTATTCCCTCCCCCTTTATTTCTCCGTCGGCCTCCGGATGAGTTTGAGTCTCAAACTTTGCCGATTCTTCGTATTCTCCCTTTTTACTTTTTTTTTTCCCCGTCCTTTTGTCGCTATTTTCATTCGGGGGTGAAAGAGGGTGAGGGAGGAGAGTTGGTTTATTTCATCGGGAGGCCTCTCTCACTTGGTTGTGCCGGGGGCGAGACCTTTTATCCTCACCTTGGCCGGGAATTATAAGTATTATCCGGCGTTGGTTCCCCAACCCTTATTCGATTATTTCTTCCCTCCCATCGGCGAGCCTCGTCTCCTATATTTTGAGGGTGAGAATCACGACGATGTCGTGGCATTATCGGTGGTACGTGATTGAGATTGAAGGTCAGATGGATGATGGATTGATCAGGTTATTAGGAAAGGGGTAAAACGGTTTACGTCACGTGAATGCAAAATTCCAGTGGAAAACCCACGTCACTCGTCAGACAACTACAATAATATCGATCAGTTTTTCGCGAATAACTCGGAATCGACAGGAGATAGCGGTATTTTCATCAGGACCTTTTTTGTGGAGTTAATTGAGTTCTACAATTAAGGTCATTACATAAATTCCGCCATCTCCCTTAGATTCGAAGATATTCCCCAAAAACTCGACTGCGAGATTAATCAGATCGACTCCTGGAGTCACCCCAACCCCAGCAAAACCAGATGCAACTACAGGAGAGTCTCTGTCATATGGTCAAAATATATCATAAATAATCAATGAACAATGACAAAAATAATGAATTCATATCACGCACCATCATCCATCAAGACGAAAACCTCTCAATCCTCCCATCGATTTGATTCCATCGTCGATTCCCCCAAAATCAACAATAAAAATCCCACATTTCACATGTCCCTTACACCCTCCCCCCCCCTCCCCACCTTCCACCCCTCAGAAGCTTTAAACTTCTTTTTCCCAATGCGTGCCAGTATGCGCACAGGAATACGCCCTCGGGATCTGCTCCCATTGTTCCCTTTTCTCTTCTTGATCCCGGTCTTTCAACCCCCCCAACTCACACAAGCAACAGCACAAATCCACGTATATTTTCAAGGTACCCTCTCCCTCCCTCCCTCCCCCACACCCTCGCCCTTTTGTTTTCACGTATCAGCACAGCTCACACCCTCTCCCACCCTCAGCCATTTTCTCCGCACTCTTTTTATCCCTCCTCGCATTTCTCTTTTTTTCCCACCTCCCTTTCATTTCACTCTTACTCCCCCACATATATATAGTTTTCTTCAATTCCTCCCACCCCCGCCCCTCAACAACGCAGGCCCTTCCTTCCCTTTTTACCTTATATACCTTTATACCTTTTCTACTTTACGAGGGCGTATATTTCCTTCAGCGAACAACCGGACCGGGGTATAACCTTTATGGGGTTCGTTCGAAATTAAACGAAACCCGTGCTACGCCAGTCGTCGTGGGAGAGGGGATGATGGAAGGGAGGGAGAGGACAGGGAGAGGTAGAAAAAAATGTTGGGTGAAAATAAAAGGAAATGGAAGAGGAAAAAGGGACCTCACCCTTTTCTGTTTGGTGGAGTATATCATTGGAGTTTTATGGATGAAAAAAGGCGAAAAGGAAAATGGTTGAAAATTGTGAAAGAAGTCAGGAGCAATTACTTATATTCAAGCAGTTGAAAGCGCCATTTCGTGGGTATGAATTATTTAAACTGCGCAGTTGGGTTTTTAGGGAGTTTTGGGAGGGCGGGGGGTGCCCTTTTGAGTGCCGTATTTTGCGGTTAAATTAGCAACTGGGATTCTATTGAATTGCAGGATCAGTGTGGGCAGGTGGGGGAGGGTTGTCAAGAGTTATCTGCGTTGGTGACAGGGGTGGTAGGGTTTTGGATTAGTTATGCAATATCATTGGGTATCGATTGGCCTGTCGGTGGCAGATATGTGAATAGCCCTCTGTGGCTCGTCGTCAGATATGACCGAATGATTTTAAAGGGACTTTTGGGAAACATGACATCTGGGAAGGGTGGGTTTTGCCTGATATCTGGAGAGGGTGAGGAGGGAGGGGGTTGGGGTGTCGACTAATGGAAAGGTGAAGAAATTTCCGATTCCGTGAACTAGTCATAAACCCTTTTTGGTTCATTTGTTTCTGAGATACAAGAGACAAAGTTTTCAAGGCCAAATAAACAAATTTGGCCTTGAAAACTTTGTCCGCTCGTATCTACGGAAGTAATCGAGCAAAAGAAGTTTCTCAGTAGTGAACGGAATCGGAAATTTTCTCAGCCCTTCGATGGTAGATACTTCGTCATTAACTGACTCACTTTTTGGGAATTAATCCATCGGAGATTGTGACCGGCATCCGAGAAATTCAGAAGTTGCTGACGACTCCTCTCTTTTCACTTGTTTTCGTATGTTTGTGGTGTCTCGTGCACAAATACTCGAGTTGGTTCGAGGCCGATCGTTTACCCGAGATATACGAAACGATCAAGTGGAGGTCCAGGAAATCATCTCCCAGGAAAGAGCGGTCGCTTTGATCCATCTCACGAGAGAGACCCCGATATGGCCTCAGGGCTGAGGAGCCCAGTCGTTGTCTCTCTGTCTCTATCGAACGTGTTACTGTTCCACCTTGTCGTCGTGTTTACCTCACCTCCAAGAACGCGACTCCCTCTCTTTTTCTTTTTCTCTTGTCCTCCTCTACCTCCGCCATTTACGCGAAGTTTCTCTCACCTCTGCTGGGGCCGGTTATCGACGATTCCTCCCTCCGGGGATTTCTCTTTACCTCCGAGAAGTGCCTCTCGTGAGCACCTTTCCTTTTCCTTCAATCGTCATTCCCCCTCTTGTAATCCGACTTGTGTACGTGAATCGTATACACGCGCTGGCACTTGTGAGATCACTTTTTCGGGCTTCCGGGAAATTCACCGGCTAAAGTGTAATCTCGGATGGACAAAATTGTGAGGAGTCTTTTATTACGTCTTCGATGAGAATTACTCCTTTGAAAAATTGATTACTGTCATTCTCATGGGACATTGATACTAATTATGTGATGAGAGGAGAACCCACGGAAGGTCAAACTATTTTTCTGCAGATTATTAAATTCCCGGGAAAAAAAATGTCCGATTTTGTCCGAGGCATATCCTGGGGCTGGAATTAATCCCAGACACTCCGATTTCCGTTCACATTCACTCAGAGCTTTACTTCACCGACGCCGTCGGCAGGTGGCGTCCCTCTCCTCTAATTGGAGCTCACAATCGCGGACAAATACCACTGAAAACAGAAAACCGCTGAGACTCCCGAGGGAGTCTAAACCCCAGACACCGTCATCCATTGAATTAGGGCAGCCAGCGGAAAGCAGAGGTAGCTGCGACCCAAAACTCATGAGCGGCCCTCCCGGGGGAGACTCGGGGTAGGGTATCGAGTGTTTGGGGGAAACTTTTGCGACGGATGAGCCTTCGTGGAAGACCTTGGTCCAGTGTATCAGGACCACACGTCCTCCAGCGGGAGTTTCCGTAAATATTTCAAGTGAAATGTCTCTCGGAGCGCGACATCTTTGACCCCATAACCTCTCGGTGCTACTCAGGATCATTAAAACAATTTCCTGAATCTGAGAAGTTGGGAAATTTTTCCAAAACGTTGCACAAACAGCAAAACACGTTCGGTGATTTTTTTTAAATTTTTTTTTCATAAGATTTTGTTATTTTCAAAAAAGTGAGGTTATGTCGGATTTTTCCGGAGTTTTTCTTTGTTTCCTTTCAATTGCCGTCATAATAACCGTTTATGCGACTGTATCAGGTGATCTGTGTGTCTCGGGGGGTTGATTTTCCCCGGAAAACGAGATTTCAACGAAAAATCGAGAGGTGAAATGAACGGGAGAGCAAGAAAATGAAGAGCCAGTGAATTTTCCCAGCATTCAAACTGCCCGCTGAATTCCTGGGGGAGACTATCCACTTGCTGTTGATATAAGTAGTCACCAATGTCCTGGAAAAATGCCCTGCTTGTCCTAGAATTGGACACTGGCTGAGCAGGCGTGCAGGAGAAATGAATACACTACCCCAAGTGAATTGGTATAACAAGTCACTGGGTTAGTGTGGGGAAACGAGAAAATTTCAACACCCGGAGGGTGAATTTCCCTCGCCAACAGGCTGTCATGATCACGAGAAGGTGCACGGGAATGACTGTGACGTGGCTTTCCCGTGGGATGAATTATTACTGAGTGAGTTGGTGAGGGGAGGGAATTTTCTACGGGAGATTAAATTACCTGGTGGAAGTGGAGATCGTTAATTCATGTCAGGGGTGGTGGTGGGGTTTGCCAGTGCTCGTGGAGATGTTTGGAAGTTAATCATTCATGATTTGGGGGGAATTGTTTATGAGGGTCTGCTGGCGAAGTGATACGGTCATATATTTGAGGAAAAACTCGGAAAATCGAGGGTCTTGTCCTTATTTATCCACCAAAATTGTAAAATACGGAGCCCTTCAATAACGAAAAATAACGTCATTGGAGCAGTTGGGGTAGAAAAAAATAAAAAAAGAAGAGACAAATTCGCTGACTATCGCCAAAACTTTCAAAAGAACTGATGAATTTGAAAAATATTACGTCTAAAAAATTTTAGAATCCCACTCCCCTATGAATTTTCCCCCTCCGTAAAAAAAGAAAATATGTTGACAACCCCCACTCCGTCATGCTTTCCTACTCCCCCGGTTCTCTACCCTCCCCAAATCCCCAGTTTCTCGCACTAAGGCTGCATCCATCTCCCCCTCACCTACCCCTACCCCAGCGCGGTGAGTCTCGGCCGCCCCCACTGCCTCGTTCACCTCCGTCACTTCTTCATCCCCTGATCCAATAGGAAACCGTAGCTCTTGGGCCGTGCCCCAAGCGTCCAACGGAGTCCCGGAAATGCCACTCAACAACCCCCTCACCAATACGATAACCCAAATACCGCGCAGTATTTTTTTTCGGAAAAATTCAACCGCACTTTCCGTCCATTATACCCCATCCAGTCACCATCCTCTTTCCCCCACCCCCGCCGTCTTCGAGGGAACAAAATAATCAGAAAGAACTGATCGTTGAATGTTATTCATCGAATAAACCCCTCATGCTACCCTATTTTCTCTTGGCACATATGACCCACGCGGTGTCCTACCTTACCGACGCGGCAAACCATCGGATCCCCTCGGTTCGGAGAGACTTAACCTGAAATTCACCCCCGAAAACTTGGAAAGAGCAAAAGACTTCTATCGAAAATGGAGAATACGAAAGACTTTTTGGAAGTCACAGTTGGACAGACAACAGTTGGTTCTGAATGATCGCAGTGCGTGTCGATAAGAGCCCTCTGGTTCTGGGAAACCCGGGGAATGGGGTGTGGGAAATTTAGAGCTCAAATTCGACCAGGAACGGGATATCTAGGGGTTGCCAGCGACTCCCCCCACAGCAAATCCTCTTTCCGGAGTGATCCTCACCCCCTCATCCACCTCCCACGACAGTTTGCCTTCTCACCTGTCGAAATCCACACGGGTCACCCGTTCTGCCCCCAAATAGGTGAGAGGGGTACAGGCACGACCCCATTTTCAAACAGAAAAACTACGATTTGCCCGAAAATCCGGGACTCGTGTATCCGGAGATGAGATTGGTCGAGAGGTAACGGGAGAAATATCTGGACAACTGAGGGGTTGGGATTCCTGTGGGGGTTAGGTGGGTTTCCTGCTGGAGGATCTGGTACGAAAATTTGCGCGCCATTTTAACAGGAGCGCAAGGTGTCCAGAGGTCCGTCTAGTCGTGTGGAATGTGGGCCATCCTAAATTGATGCCGTCAGTCTGCCGTCTGACGATCATTCCCAAAACCAAAAGATCGATAATTACGATTATCGCGTTTCCTAAGGTTTTGAAGGTAGATTACTACAAACACACGTTATCTACGGCATCAGTCATTGATAATTAGCGGTAGATTGACTTGTTTCGTCACGTAATCCCCGAATCAATACCTGTTCGGGGTCGCTGGTCATGAAATTCAAGGGATATCCTGCGGTCTGGGCTCAGGATCATCCGGTTCCATCCCTTGACCACCGAACCCCTTCCGTCACTTTCATTGCAAGAACCACTTCTCGCTGATTACAAGTCTCCTGTCATCATCATCACGTTGTCATTCGCGTTGACTTGATCAACAGTCAGGTTCCGTAAGTGGATTCACCAAAACTTTCTGATGGGGACTTTATCAGCTGATAATCAGGAAGGTTCAGCGGACATGGACGAACTTATCTGGGGACTATTCAGTGACTAGACACGTGCTAGACCGGATCCAGTCCTTGTCTAGTGGCGCGACATAATCTGTTGCAGCTGACGTCTTTCGTCCTTGCCATACGACACCGAAGTATTCACTAGAATTCAAATCCTTATTCGGCGAAATGTTTTGATTCAATAACAATTTCCGAGAACTCCTACGTGGACATCATATCAAAGAATGGAATAGCTGATTGCGAATGTGTCCTAGATCATAGGAGTCTCATATCGTCACAGTTTCCTCGGCTCCTCTATCCAGACCAGAAGGATTCGCTGACTATCCGAGTCCTCCGCTGACCAAATCTCTCGATTGGAAAGGGATTTCCTCGGAATTCTTCCTAGGAACTTCGGAGAATCAACTAGACCACAGAGTCCTGATCAGAAAGCTCCGGCTACCCCTCAGAGATAAGTTTTCTCGATGATACGAGAAAAGGAATTGGCGGCAGACTATCAGGAGACCAGACGCGAGGAAGTTGCCTTTCCAGCTTGAGGCGGAAGTCTTGCGCAGACTCTCGGCGAACTCACCCTAAGAATATTCATACAAACACCTCGTCACCCCATCACGTATTGATGTACCCTCCGAATCAAGAGGGAATACCCGAATTATGAAAATCGATGATGATCGAACAAGACTGGACGCATCGTTAGAATCTTTCCCGTCCAACGGCGGTCAAAAGGGCGCTATATTAACAATTAGCGTGGGCCGTTCGCCCTTTTTATCACCCCTTCAGCATCAACACATCCCGGGCCGCCGTGGAGATGGGAAAAGGGCGGAGTTGGGTAGATGAACGAGTCATAAACCACAAATTTCACGGTGAATATGTCTTTATCGATTTTTCAACCCCCAGCAGAAGGAATTAAATGACCTCGCTTGACACTAAGGGATTTCCAGTTGACCGAGTATTTTCATGATAATTTATGCACAAATGAGAATTCGATTTCGCCAAATATAGACCGCCGAGTCAATCTCGTTGGTACATTATTCAATCTTCCTTCACTAGTGAATTTACTCTTTGACCGAATTCCGGAAATTTCATCCCCATCGGGGGTGTGTTATTACCATTGTCTATAATTTTATGTGACGTATATGTGGCCTCTCGCATTTTTAGGGGGAATATATTAATATATATTTCATATTTATATCATTTTTCATGCGGTCAAAGGGAATCGAATTCTCGAAAAAGAATTCATCCCTTACGTTTCAACAATAAATACAACAGACGACCAACATTCCGAAGTATATGGTGGAACAGTACTGCTGTTGGTACTTTTAACCGTTGATGACGACCGTTGTAACCTGACCTGCGAGAAATACCATGGGGTTATACATAAATGTGAGGGGTGGGTTTGAGAGGGTTTTAAGGGTTTCGCGCGTGTTTTATGTCCTGGATTCCTGGCAGTTTGGGGGTGGCGGGTGGGTTACTAAAAACAGGCCAATGGGGGTGGATGAGGGTGAGGTGGTGAAGGGGGTGAGGCGAAACGATGCACCGGAGGGTTGGATATTATGCCCTTGCATTGTGCGAGTTTACGACTTTACCCGGAGCTCTCTCACTGGTTGAGCCCGGAAACAGCAGCACCAGCAGGATGTACCCACCAGCCACACACCAACCCCCGGGAAACACCGTGCACAGTTCGAGTTACTTCGATCCGATTTTCCCCAGGCTTTTTTTTTCCATCAAACGATAAACCACCAGTGCTTTTTTTATTATCATGGTTCATGCTCTGTTTCGTTGAAAAAAATGGATTCAGTTGGATTGGAAAATAGTGGGGAAAGACAGGGAGTTAATTGAATTTTTTAGGGGAGGGGGAGAGCTCACTTGTGATTGGGAGAATGATTGGGAATCCATTTGTTGATTTTTCGTGTAGACACTTTGTTATTGTTTCACAACTCGTCAAACCTGAAATTTTCCATTTTTTCATCTTTATTTCACGTTTTTTTAGGTTTTTATTTCACCATGAGGTAGGGAAAAGTAATTTTTTTAACATACTGCGAGCAAAGTAACATTTTCCGGACGCTCCCTGCGGAATCAGCGCGAAACAGTATAACTTGATCTGGAGACATCATCGGAGAAAGATCTACCTCCTGCGTGTGATAAATAAATTAAACTTCATAGCCGCATCGTTCTGATATTATTAATACACCAAACACTTTGGCCGTTTATGACCTAAACAACCCAACACGTGGACAACCCAATAGACAAAAGGGCCTGCCTTTCGGTCAGACCTCTCGCCTGAACGAACCGAGCGCTGGTGGCACTCCCGCCCGGTCTCTCGAGTAAACCACATCGGATTATCACCCCAGCTCGAACCATATCGAGTCCTTCACTAAAACGCATATGTTAAAACTGAATAGACATCGTGTCGTATAATTAAATAGTGGGAGATATTTATATCCCACACTATCTTACCCTCAATAGTCAAATTGAAAGAAAAAAATGAAAATTGTCTGACTCAACTAAGTGATTAGACCTGAGTATTTTGTCTACCCGCACACAGGATTCCTTTGTTGTCCGAGTATTCACTTTGGGGACTCCTCGTTTTCCAGCTCGCCTGATATCGAGGAGCACTTTGTTTCGATTGAAAACCCCTCGCGTTAGTTTCCGTGAGTGTAGAGCACTTAGACACTGTTCACAAAGACAGCCTCATACTTCTCGTTTCGGTCCGTCCTTTGTTATTTCTCTCGGTAATGAGTCGGCTTTTTCACTTTGTGGAGCATCAGACGGAGAATATGCACCAGCGAATCCATCACAGCGAGGTCAGTGATGAGCTGTATTTTTTATTATGACTTCTCATTAACTAACGGTGAATTTTCGCGAAAAGTATAAAACTTCAATTCATTCTAATCTAAAAATCCCATGGGTAATTTATTAATTACCCTACCGTTCCACAACGCGATGAGCGAGTACATTATGACTCATCGGTTCCTCATTCCTGTCTTGGAATTTAATAACAATTAACATCCGTTGAGTAATTTTTATTCCGAGTGCGAATCCCCGCAAATATCATTTACTCGTAATTAATTAGCGAGTGCATTTTTTGCCGCCGAAATCAACCAGAAATCTTAGGAATTTTGATAACTCGGAGCCAATCAATTGTCTCCCAGTGATTAATAATAATCCCCACATGTCGCAACACTGAATGTAATTTTATCGTTTGTTTATCAGCTTCGAAACCTCGTCTTTCTCATCACCACTGATCACCGTATAATTCCGGGCCTCACGTGCGATAAGAAACATCAGCGCGAGGTCATATCTGAGGTCAAATTGTTTTTTTAAATATCGAGGGCCTGTAAAAACCGACTCGAGATGGACAAAAAAATGTATTTATGCGAAATTGTCAGGCGCAGTAGACACTGAAGATGTTGTGCATTCAAATGAGCGATGCGAGTATAAATAAATA
The DNA here is from genome assembly GCF_034640455.1 of Diachasmimorpha longicaudata. NCBI lineage: Eukaryota > Metazoa > Arthropoda > Insecta > Hymenoptera > Braconidae > Diachasmimorpha > Diachasmimorpha longicaudata. The sequence continues at coordinate 3,106,071 of NC_087242.1, forward strand.
ATATCTTAGATTATTGACAGACGAAGGATGGAGCATTTAATTATGCATGAAGCATCTCTACTTTATTGATTTGCCTCGAGTACGTGAATTCCATCTGTGTAGATGTTCTCGGTCATTTTTCATTAATAAAATTTCCCCAACGTTACACAGCCAGGGGGTGGGAACGAGGGGTAAACGGTCCAGAGGGTGTACACGTGAAAATAATAATAAACAAACCACTTAATTGGAACGATCAGAAATGGCTCATTCCGAGGACAATTAAATGGAGCAAATTTCAATTTCCCAAGTGAATGTAATTATTTAACATTTCTCCAAACCTCCCCCACTGATTCCATCCCCTAATTTCATTGAAATCAGTTGACACAGTAATTCTTTCCAACATGAAGAAGCCAACCGATTGGCGGGGGAAATTCACTAGCTCCGAATTACTTCTGTAAATTAATGTTTGTGGTTTTATAAATTTATAGGTTCCAGCAGGCTTAAATAAATAAAAAAAAATAATACTTTCCAATGAGTCACGAGACAAAGAACAATGGCATCATGAATATCGTCGAGGAACAGCAGATTTCGAGTCACAATCGATTCAGGCCTTTTCCCATAATCACTTCGTGGAAGTATCGCTGTATTTTCCGCAACTGTTACAATAAATTAATATGTTTAAGAGGAAAACATGAACAAAGAAGCCTTGGACCCACGGTGAGGTCCACTCTAGAGTCAGAGGAAGCGATACCATTCCGCCATGAATGGAAACGATAAACACACTCCACTAGTTCTCCCTCACTCGCACACGTCTGTGAACAAATACATAAACCGAGCGTTTTCTGACGATTAGATACAAACGGCTTCCAGTTTCCAGCGGATGAATTAAAATACTAGGTTTCGTGGTAAATGCTATGATAATAGATGAGTAATGAGTGTACTGGGCGTCATTCAGCACTCGGTCTTCGACCCACGTTGTTCTGACGATCATTATTCGATCTACTGATGATGGAGAATAATTACTGAATATAAACTATTGTTCGATACATCCACGTGGGAGGTTTTATTGTTCGAGAATACGTACATTTGTTGGAATACGTGCGAGAGTTACGAAGTTTGTAATTGATTCTGGGAGATATCGCACCGTTGGCCGACTCTTGGGGGATAACAACGGAGAGCTGTTCCATTTTTTCAATAATTTTTCATTAGTTGTGCTTTTTTGTTAAATCAATCGGTTGATTATCGTTCCAAATGTTCCGAAATCAACCGGAAAGTTCAGGTTTTTAGAATTTTTATTCGGAAATTCCGAAGAATTCTTCGAGGGGTGCGATAATTTAATTCGAAAAAAAAAAATTCGGTTTTAATTTCTACCAAAAATTGTCTCGACCGCACGTCTTTTTATGTAAATAATGGCAGCCAACAGTATTTAAAAAAATTAAAATCCGTCGAGTCGTTCACGAGATATTCGAAGAATTAATGTTAACACACTAGTGCGGAAAAGTGTTTTCCATCCAAATTGAATCTAATGATTTTGAAATCGTTTACAATTCAAACGATTCAGCCCGTTCCCCGGGAATTTGGTGAATTGAGGGGGTAGGGGGTGGTGGAGACCTAGGAATTGCCGGCGTAGAATATAAAAGGGCGTACGAAGGGCGGAAAGGGGCGAGGGATGCGGTAGGTTAGGAGAGTCTCGTGTTCTGGCACATCGAGGATCGTATATAACCCATCCAACGTGGGTTTTACTGCATATTGGAGCTATAACCCCAGCGTTTATGATGGAGCCCTTTTAGTGGATGCCGGAGCTTGTGAGAAAGTAGCAAACCACCCTCCACCCACATCCCACCGGCTTTGAAGATGAAATATTATTCGCACCGCTGTGCCCTGCAGGGACTGCACTTTTTTAATGTCACTATTCAAGAAATTCTGGGCTCGCCCCATTCCCAGGATTAAATATTTCACTTTTATAAGGGCGTCCGAAAAATATCATTTTTCAGGCGCCCTTTCCACACGTGATGCAAAGATGCAAAGAAGACTGGTCGATCGCTGTGCAGAAAAGTTCATTTTCTGTCTACTATATTACTATTTTTGAAAAAGAAAAATCGTTATTATTATTTATTGTCTATCAATATTAGGACATTTTTATTATCAAATGTCGATCAAGGTCAGGTTTGAAAATTTCAACACTTCATTCGTTCAAATGTAGATCACGGTAAATATAGAAAATTTCAAAATTTTATTCTGTCGCAGACACTAAATATTATCAATTAATTTTTCTATCTCATATCATATCGATTCAAATGTTCGCGCTGAAGGAGGTCGGTAACTTAGAAGCTTAGAACATGATGAAATATCAGATGGTAAAGTTGACATTTTTTACCGACCGAGAAAGGGCGGAAAAATGTGAATTAAGAAGTTCGAATTAATTTTTATTGTAGAATTATAAATAAAACTCACTGAGAAATGGAGTGGTGATTTCATTTTTGACTTCACGAGAGTAGATACACAATCAATGCAAAAATACAGCCCTTCGCCTACGAAAATTTAAATTATGAGAGCGGTATGATTTCTTCATCAGAAGAAATTTAATTTACAGTTTATTTAACAATCCTCGAGGCACACAGCGGCAATTTTGGAAAAGACAGGGGGTTCCAGAGGGTTGTAGGGCATTATAAAAATTCGTAGGGCCTCTCTCCACGGCCAGAGAAGTAATGTGACTAGTGGGCTCTGTGTACCACAACCGGAACCCCCTGGTCCCCGATATTTACAAATGGCGGCCTCTGTGTGTCACATGCCGAACATTATTACCCGCCCAACATCAGACAAAATTGCAATAATAATTATTAATTATCCGCAGGGCTACAAACAACATCAATACATATACAATGATATACAATCATCTACATTATTTACCTTTTCCATTTACACCCACCGTCGGCTAAGTACATCACCCTCATTTCCCTACCCCCGAACGTCATCGATAAAGTAGATTTCCATCCGTACCGATCTCCTCTCCCAATCACAGATGTCGTGCGCGGCGAGGGGGGGGGGGAGCGCCAAGTCTCCCCACCCGTCGCCATTTCCCAAACACTCGGCTTCGGGCGCTGGAGACTCCACTCCCGCGGTTATTTCCCACATACCCTTCGCTCCTATCGTATCGTCACCGCGTCTCCTTCTCGCGCGAAACTCCGCGTCATGTGTTGTTCCGTAAACAATCCTCGTGTGCGAGTGTTAAATTAAGTGTTACCCCCAAGTGAATGTCAAGTGAACTCGTGAATATCCCAGTGAAGCAATCCCTCTCGTCTCAACCAAAAATCCCAAGCGTCGTAGCACGAAAAAGGCCAATTCACAAAGGGATGCAGGGGTGCGTGCCATGTTGAGGGCCTGCGACGCGTCCCTTTGTCCCCCAAAAGTCCCTACCCCACCATCGTTACGGCTGTAAAGCCCCCGATTTCGGTGAGAGCCCCTAGAAAAATCCAAAATGAGTGATTCAATTCAGGACATCGAGATGTCGGATATCTCGGACATGGTGGAGACACCCCACAGTGGTCCTCACCCCCGTGCCTCACACACCTCGGACAGTATGGACTCGGGGTATCTCTCAGTGACCCCTCAGTCATTTGGCACCCCGAGTACACGAAATCGTCGCACCTCAGCCCTGACAAAACGTCATTACTGGCTGCGTTCTGAGCATTGGCAGCTTGATCGTCGTCCCAAATCGAAGCTCAACACCCTGATAAATGCCTCAGTGGATCTCCTGGAGGTCCCGGACTCGTCAATGCACCTGGACAGTGTCCTGGAGTACAGTACCATCGATAACAACCCCACACCCGAGTATCTCCGTGATCAGGGCGTCCCGGAGGCTCGTTACAACTTCCGAAAGGGCCTCCAAGAGTACAGGAGCCGAGTAAGAAAGGTCCAGAGGACATCAGCAGTGACTCCAGCCAGTATTCCCATCCTCTCGCCCCCACCATCACCAGCAATTCCCTCGGCGTCGTTTGTCGCTTGCGAGCCCTCCGATGAAAGTGACGAGAAATTCGTCAGGACAGCTCAGAGCACACCCTACGATACCAGGGTGACTCTTCCATCGGTCGAGATAACATTTTCACCGAGAACCAGCAAGAGCCCGGTGGAGGGATTGACAAGTGTCGAGAGAAAAGAGTTCAGCAATCTGAGTCTTGGAAGTGCTGATATTAAACCGAAGAGACTGGACTTCAGTCAGAGAACCTACGGTGGGTACAGAACTAGATCGATTCCTGATGTCACTGGTAAGGACACTGTTGATATTCTTCATCTGCTCGGGGAGAAGAGCAATCACTTGGAGATTGTGTCGAAAATACTTGGATATCTCAGGGCTGAGGATCTTTGTGCTGTTAGCATGGTGTCCAAAACGTGGAGGAACATTTGTGAAAAGGATATCGTGGCTAATATGAGGAGGATAACTCATGTTTGTGTTAGACAAAGCACCAAGGAGAATCTCAGGAAGTCCAGGAAGGCTAAGGAGAACAGCATTCAGGAGAGTCCCAAGAGCAGGTTCACCAGGGGATATCTTGTCAATGTGCAGAATCTTTTGCAAACCCCTAAGAGGGGAACACCACGTAGTCCACCAGTTTCTCCCAGCAAAATAAAATGGAACTCGTATGTCAAGGTAAGGGATCTTGTTGTTGATACTGGGGGAGGGTGGGGTGATTTTGAGGGAATTTTTGCGATAATTGACCTGGACATTTGGGATTGTCAATTGACTGTTGGCGCATGATTCAGAATTTCACTGAAGGCAGTTCCCATCGTTTGATTTTTAATTGATTATTAATTAAATTGGGAAAGTCTGGGAGTTTTAATTGAGCTGACAATTGAGTTGATAATTCATAAAATGGAATTAAATATTTATTGGGAATTGAATTATTGAAAATTAATGACATTTATAGTCATGACATTACCAGACGGTCCAGGGATGTCATCTCGTCACAAAGTCTCATGTTGTTTTGGAATTAAGAGGAATTAAATGCGATTAGGTTCAGGGAACGGTGATTAGGATTGAGCTGACTGCAACATATCCAACATTAATGAATCTTTTCGGTATCGTATTATTAACTCTGTTTCTCATGCGCTCAATGTTATCGTCTTAGTCTCGGGTGTCCCCGAGGGCTCTTGGATTTCGCGGCTGATTAAATTATAATTGCTTCACTGTTTCTCCATCTCCGGGTATTTTTCGGGTGTTTCCAGTCACTTGTAATTGCGACCAGTGACCACAGGCAATTGATACCGAAGGCTAATCACCTCTCCGGCACACGAGTTCATTACAATCAGTTGTTTTTTTTTTTTCGCTAATTTGTTCTGACGATCGGTTTATGATCTTTGATCTCTGGGAGATCATAAATCATGCGAAATTGTAGGAATTTCTGTCTTCTTTTTTTCCCTTCTGTAATCGTAATTTTCTTAATGAACTGTGGTGTCTATTTTGAGAATTATTTCATGGATAATTAGAAATAGTAATTTATTCAAACCATATCAACGCAAAATTATTAATCGAATAATAATTAGGGACTTTTGCGGATATAAATTTGAAATTCTAGATTTTGCAGGAATTTTTTAGCTCAAATTTGGATTCAGAAAGTGAACGATAAAATTGTTGATTTGAAAGTTAGATAAAATTTCATTTTAAGAGAAGTTTATTTTCAATGAAAATTGGGTCCTGTTGGGCCTGGCGCCTAATGAAGGTCTTGCGATATTTCTAATTTTGTCCCTGGAAAGTCAACAAATTTGTTATCGATGGGAGAAGTACTTACTGGCCACCAGAGCCCTTTGTTAAACCTCGCGCAACCGTTTGAAACTCGAGAGTTCCCCGGAGTCGCTTTGTACCACGCAGTTGCGTCACTTTATCCCGGAAATGCCGAGGTGTTTATCGTCTGCCTGATATAATGACGATTCTATCGGCGTAATGACGAAGTTTTCCTTGCAAACAGTTTTCCCCGATGAATTTAGCCGTTGACGACCCAATTTTTCCATCACTCGGTGCCGTAAAGGGCACATTCCGCACGTTGACGAGTGCGGAAATAGCAAATTGCGTAGCAAGTGATATCGGAGGGGGTGAGAAAGGGACTTTTTGGGCCCACGAGACGAGCCTAAACTCCTGGTTTTCCCTGTAAGTTCATGAAAATAGATATTTGGTGATGCGTCAAAGGGCCTCATTGGGACCACCTGCCTCGTCGATTGGTATCTACACGGTAGCACACGGGGTAGTCTCGTGGTTTGGGGACGTCATTAGCAGGACCAGGTCCCGATTAACCAGAACAGTCGATCGATTCTTACTAATCTGTGTTTTCATTGTTTTGGGACTCGGTGAATCTCAAGGAGATACGAATTTAATGACTGAGTGAGGGGATTTTTTGCGAAGTTGTCTTGAGGACTTATTCGAGTTTTGCGTATCGGTTACGAGAAATTTGAGACTTTTTTTATTCTCGGGAGGGGATGATGGTGTTCTCACGAGTGTGGAATACAAAAGCCGTACAACATCTTCAGGAATATTCTGATTCCTCATGTCAATTGTCCTTTAGGACAAAATCTGAGGAAAATTTCGTGAGAACCCGATTGTATGCCGATTTTTTTTATTTTGTAAAAAAATTATAAATCGGAAAGTCTTAGTCAATTGAACGGATGTCAATAATTGGGATGTGACAATTGTCGGGTTTTTAAAAACTAAAAAAATGTATCCATTATTTTTTTAGTCAATTTTCATATGAAACAGTCGAATATTTTTTGCAGATCCCCAGTGTCCACTTCAGACAAATATTTATTCGTTTTTCTAGCCCTTTCTCCCCCGATTATCGTTGACATCCTGACGATAATGAATATCACCAGCATAACCTGGTCTAATGCCCCGTATCTTAAGAAAACAATTACCTCGTAGAGGTCCCCCACGATAAATTGAGGAACCGGAAAGCGTCAGGTGAGCTTCCTGTCCCTTTGCTCTTTTAATTTTCAACTCCTTCTGTCACTGCTTCCCTCGTCCAATATCCGCCCTGTGACCCTCTTCCGGCTGATGGGGCTGAAAAAAAAAAAATTTTTTTTCGTTATATCCACGAATGGTGGAGACACGCGAAACACCGGCCCGGTGGTGGGGGGAACAGGTGCACCCTCTTCTGCAACCGTTGGCCTCGTCTGGTCAAGACGTTACACGATTGCTCGTTCAAACTTGAGAATTATTTTCTCCTTTGAAATAACTTATTTGCTCATTTCGATTTTACGGCACCGTTTGAACTCAATACTTGGGCTTCATCAATCAATATTTTTTCGCGTTTATTAGCGGTTCATATTTTATGGGGGTCAGTGGAATTTTGGTTGTGGTGAGTGATGTATCGTTTGTTGGATGAAGGCTGGGAGAATTGGAAGTATTTTCAGCACTTCCACCTTTGGTACTATCATCAATCTATCGTGTCGTTGGACACCTGGTGGGTTTTATCTGATTGTCGATGGGGAAATTTTAATGACAGCGATCTTAATGGGAGAGTTTAGTACTTCAGGTGGAGGAAAATTGTAATTTTTATGTTCTGGTTAACATTTGTGGTTTTGTACAGAGAATCACCTGAAGTTTCATTTTTTTGTGCGAATATATATATAATATGTTTTTTAGTTAATTTTTTTTTTCGTCCTTGAAGTCTCGATTTTTTTGTCAAATAAATAAATGAATTGTTTGTCATTTTCTCAAGAAATTCGCAGGGAATTTTATAGATATTTTTCTCATCGAGCCTATCGTCTGATTTTGCAGGGTTTTGATGACTGAATTTGTTAATTTCTTTTATTCATTAAATGTTAAGATCATGGGGATTTATATGGTCGATGGCGGTGACCTTTGGTGTCCAGAAAATGGCCGGTCTCTCCATTGATTCGCCGCGCATTGTTATGAAATGACAGAGATACCGTATGATGAGGTGGATCTGGAGAACATGCACTCCCACTCAATCTCATTTAATCTCCCGCAGTGTTTATAAACTTGTGAATCGAATCGCGGGAGTCAAGACCCTGTGTGGGCTGCACATTTGCGAGGATTAAAAAACAAATCAGTGAAAACACTCACTGTACGACGATTAATTCTCCTACTCCGTCTAATTAGGACTAACGTGAATTAATGAGGATCGGTAGCTCGTGTCTACCGATTTTATTTTCAACTGATCAATAGTTATTGATTCCCCTTTTCCCCAATTTATTTTATTTTTATAAAAAATCAATAGACACCTTCCACTGGTTCGGTACAATGTGCGAGACAAAAGGCAGACGTTTGAATTTAAGTTGTTATTTTTTTTTTATTCTTTTTCTCCCAGAATAGAAAATCAACAGCGATTGTCCATAACATCGTCTTCCTCTCGTGAAAGCGTTAGAGTGTCTTCCGCGGTTCGTTGAAATTCACTGAAAAAATAAAGTCGAACAGCCGTTCATTTGAATGTCAATGGCAGCGTCGAAAATTCTAAATGTAAGCAGTCGTTATCCAAAAGTAAACATTCACAAAAATAAATGAGAAATATCTTCCTCTCGGGTCTTAGTTGGAATCGGCATTTTGCAATAATTTATTTACTGATAAAGAACGTTGCGATCGTTAGGCAAATGAAATATTCTATCGACGAATACAGAAATCGAATTGAAAAAATATTTATTACCCATTATTTCGATGATAATTTCAATTTAAAAAATAATTCAAGAGCAGGATTTTGTTGTGGGTCAAAATAAAATTGACAACAAGAAATTCAACAGATGTCAATTATTTTTTTTCCCCGAAATCGAATGGACAGAAAAATAAATAGTGCAGCGGTTGAATTAAATATTTCGCCAGCTCGATATTCAGTTGTCTCTGGGTTTCCCTTGGCGAGTCCCATTTGAGTCCCATGAGGGGTGAAAACAGAGCCCCCAGGCCCAAGTGAGAGAGAACGAAAATAAAAGAGATGGAAATATTGTACGTAGGAATGCACAACAGCTGCCCCTGCGGGCCCTGGTCTTTTCAAAGGGTCCCAGAGAGGGAGATAGTAACTCAATACGTGGACAGGGAATAAAATGGGATAGATAAAGACAAAATTACCGTGGGGAAGAAAGAGGAAAAATTATATTGAGGTAACGAACGTTTTTCAGAGTAGACTTGAAAATTATGGTGGGTGTTGGCGGGGACCATGTACCCACTAGAGGCCTATATGGAGGGCCAGCTGCTCGTCAACTGCATCGACCATGCGGTTTTGTTCCATTTTGTCATGATAATGCACTGGGAGAAATGTTATTTTTGCTGATACATAAGGAACCTGTTGGCCATTGGCCTTCGTTATGTCTGAAAATTAATTTGAGCTTTTCTCCGCTTGATTTTTCTATTTTTGGGACTTATGATTATTCTCCGGCTGTTTATGCTAATCCGAAGGAGGGTATCTCATTATCGAACATCGAATTATCGATTTTTTGCGTTAATTATGAATAAGTAAGACTGGATACTTCATTTTCCGTAAGACTTGGGAACAAAATTACTCGGTTACGGTATAATAAACATTTACTTTCATTCAATTTACGAGGTTAATAAATAAAAGATAATTTTATTTATTTTATAATTGAACTATTGCGATTGAATATGTCCTCACTTCGAGAGCAATTGCCGAATTGAACAAGAAATATCAAAATTACAAAGACGATAATATTTGATACCATAATTTCTTCCACTTGTTTATATTATTTAGTAAACATTCATCTGGAGTTTTCATCGTAAGACCACCTCATGATAATATATTTAATTTATATGGGTCTTAAATAGAATCAAATTGTTTTTGCTCTTCTTAATAAATGTGAACCCAATGATGCGTTTCATTCAGTTAAACATTTGTGATAATCTCAAGAAATTCGAGAAATGTGCGGGGTATGTGGGTATGCTGAGGGTTGTGTGACAATGTCTACCCGTTGTGTGACAATATTTGATCGATTCTGTGTACCCGGGGGAGAATCAACGCAATTGCATCCAGGTGCACGCGGTTTTATCGATTCGAGGGGGATAAAGAGTGATATTCCAAGGGGGATCTTTTCGAGGAACACAATAGCATTTGTCTCAGCAATATTTATAATATTATCAATGACGATGGAAGTGTTTCATGATTAAACAAATGTTGGAATGTGGGGTACGATATTGGGAAGCAATAAGTGAAATCAGTTTCAGAGCAATCGATTTGTTTTAGGGCAGTCGAGAAGAGTCGTCTCTTTGTTTCATATACTCCGTCATCCAACTCATCGCATTAAATAAACAATTAAATTCGGAGAGTCGTCAAAACTTCCAAAACATCCATTTCATTTTCATTCGTTCATTTACTAAACACGTCGCTCTTGGTAAACGATATTAAGTATTCAGTATATAACAAATTTCCGGAAATGCAGGAAAATAAATGAACAATTAATTTTCTAAAAATTATAAAAATTAATCACCTGTCCATAACTGTTTTTAATACGTCAGTATTTTATATTGTTCTCAGAACAGTATCGAAATGTTTAGAATAGTTTTAACAAACAGAACCAGAGAATGAAGAGAAAGGAATAAATAAACAAGTGCATTTGTCAAATGGAACCAGAGTGTGAAAACTTTAATCACTAAGAGTCGGTCGATCTGGTGATATCATCGGAGAAAAATATACCTTCTGCATGCGATAATAAAATATTAAAGGTCATAGTCGAATTGTTTTGATATTATTTAAGTAATCTCTCTCCACAATTCAATAGTCAACGTCAACAATCGGTTCATCGCACTAGTTACTAAGGGAGATTTGGAATGGGTGACGTTGTTACGTACGAAAAAGTGACGGTTCCAATCTCGCCGAATTGCTGGGGCTACCGCCCCGCGCAACCCCCTACCCCTCGTGCATCCTGGACCCAACTGTGTGTGGCTTCTCGCCGCCAGGAAACGATCCGTGAGTCTCTCTCTCTCTTTCTCTCTCTCATGTACGCCGTGATGATTTGGTCTCCTGTTGCCAGGGGCCTGAATTTCGGCGAGTTCCTTTCGAATCACCGCAATCTCACGTATCAAAAAACAATTTTTTTTTAATCAGTCAACGATGCTCTGTAATTTACTCGAGTGATAAATCCACTGAATGCACGGTCAATTATCCTTTTTTTTGTGATGATTAATTTTTACCTAGTCATGGTCTAGTCGGGTAGGGAATGAACTAGGTGACGACTTGCTTGGCAGCTGTCAGAGGAGACGCGGTGATCCTCCAGATCATGTGACATCGTCCTTTTGAATGATCCGTTGTTTTCTGCAATTTTTATTTATTTGAAAATCTTTCCACGATCGATCTAGCCATCGCTATCGGTGGATGATGAATGAGTTCGGTGATGACTCAGTTGACAGCTGTCAGTGGCGGTAGGTCGCCTCCAAGTTCCTGTCACATTTTCTCTTCAAATGATTCGTTGTGTTCCTCAACTCACATTTTTTCTTCCACTAATACCAAGCTTTACCTCGCCATCACTGTCATCGAATACTGAATGAGCTACATGACGACTTGCTTGGCAGCTGTCAGTATCCCCAATGCGACCTCCAAACATTTGACATTTCCCCTTAAATCCCTCTCACATTTTCCCTTCATTTCTTCTCACCGATCTTCAAGCCCCTATCATTGATTCTGCATCCACTAGGTCACGACCTATTTGGCAGTTGTCACCGGAGCCAAGGTGACCTCCAACATTAAACAAATCCGCACACATCAATATTTGAAAACCCAAACCCCTGATACCCCCCTACGCTTCCTTTCCCCCAATAAATACCTAAAAAAATTAATTCCAATCTCTTACTGGACCCCAAAACCTCCCCAATCCCCACCCCATTGATCCATTCACCCCCCCAATATTTTTGGCATCTCCATTGATCATCTCATCATTTTCATTTTTAATCAAAAATTAAAAATCCTCGTAAAAATAACGTCTCGTCCCCCAAACCCGAAAACCATCGCGTTATTGCGTCTTCATGTTTTGCTCCTTTGTCCTCTTCACTCCTATCCAGTGAAATTCATCGGGGACCGCGTGCTCGCACGGGCCCGCCATTTCCCTCCCCTTTCCTCCACACCCTGGTCCCATCCGCCAATGACGCGAGGCGAATGAGAGGAACGCTCGGCTGTTGCTATGCAGCCAAGAGTCTGTTATGTGCGGAACCTTCCCGCCATGGCCATTATTATTCCAGCCCGAAAAAAAGCCCGCGTGAACGGCAAGAGCCAACAGAATGAGACAGAGTCTCGTAGAAGGAGACAACATCACGCTCTTGTCTCTCACTCTGTCTCGATCCCCTCATTCCCCCACCACCCCTCCCTTGCCCTTCCCCACCCTAATGTTTTGCCCCACCCTAACCAACGGTCCAGAGCAAAAAGAGAGGAAGGAGCGACAGGGGACAGCTTGAGCAAGAACAAGAGGGAAAAATGACTTTGTGGTACTGTGCCGATGCCTTGGCATTCCTTTCAAAAAAATTTTTCAACCTAGAAACCCCAACAATGTGACGCAATGTTGTTTACTTTCGCCTCTGCATGGCAACAGGTCGATCCTTCCGTGATTTTTAAGCAACAGAATGGCTCGTTCAAAGCGATATCACGAGAAATAAAAAGAGTTGAAGAGGGGTGGTGAGGGAGGGGGGGGGGGAAATGAATACAAGGAGTTGAGTCATGGGTTGTGCTTGGGGTTTTTTTTTTTTTTTTGATTCCTCTGTGTTTTGATCCGAGCAAATGGTCGCGAAGTCTGTGTGACGCACACAGTTCTTCATTCATTTTTGCCATAGCAACAGGTTGAGAGGGCCTTCTGAGGGATTTCGGAGATGCTGAGATCATGCTCCAGTTGAGGATTGGGATAATGGGGGTCATTGAATTGTTATGGGGGTTTATTCGGGTGGGAGGGAGGGGGTGATTAGGAGTGTCGGTTGGTTATTGGAATTTTATTGTGTTTTTCGTTATTGAAAAAACGGGGAATAGAGGAAAATTAATTGAAAGTTTGTTAATTCTTTGGGGAAGATTAGATAACTGTTAGTCAGCGATTAATTAATTTTATTGAATGATATGGTAATTTCTGCTGAATTTTCTTGTCCGTTTAGTTCGTCGCAATCTTCATAATTTAATATTCAAAAGAAGGGGGTAAATGTCCCAAAGAAAATTCGCTCGGGGGAATTATTGTGTGGGAAATATCCAAAAATAAAATTATCGTTCTTCTAATTCTTGAAAACAAATCGACTGTTGAAGAATTTCAAAACATAAATAAATAAAGTCACTGTCAGTCCAGGTTTCCATCAGCAAATTGCCTCAGATATTCACGTTCAGTATTTTGAAAATATTTGAATGCCTAGAATGTAGAGTAAATTAAAAATTCATTAAGTGCAAAAAAAAATGGCAAAAATGTCGAACCATTAATATTATAAACGAAAAAATTATAATAAATTTCGATAGTCGATTCCTTTCTCTTCTGTCCTAGGCGACGTCCACCGAATCAAAAATCGGGGGATTTAATGTCAAGAGAAATTAATGACGTAACGATATTTCAGGGGGGGGGGATAGGGTAGAGGATAATGTCGTGGATAAAAGTGGTTTCAGCTCATCTAATTTGATGGTCAGACGATGAAATTTGGTGATCTGATACCGTCATGAAGAGATCCCATAATTTTTCCAATAATTTTATTTCACTTGAAGTCATTCAAGTCGACGAAATGCGAACTTTCATTGACCCCCGACATCAGTATTCCCACCATTCTCTCAGGAGTGTTCTTGCAATGTAGTGCGCCTCCGGAATAAATACGGAAGACAGTCGAATGAAGGGGAATACCTCCCGACGTCCTTGATAACGGACTCGAGCCGTCATACTCCGCTGCACTAACGGCGTTAACCACCTTTTGCTCATCCCTCCCACAATAATAACAGTAATAACGTGATGTTCAATTACCCCGGTGGATAAAACTGGTATGACCTCCTCAACAGCTGTTAAACAGTAAGCAATTTAAACAAATGAAAAATTCAGTGACTTTCCGCCCGAATTGGGGCCCAAATTTTATTCAGGACTTGGGACGTCAGAACAGAGAGTTAACATCGGAACAGATTTTTTTAATTATCAAAATGTCCAACAGCAACAAAAATCCGGTGCGACGTTTATGGGACTGAGATCCTCAGGCCCATTCCGCCTCCTCCGATCACGATATCCCATCGATAAAATATAAATGTTCATTAAGTATTTCATTATGTGCATTTTCATTCATTTGAAGTCACCGGTATCGGAAAAAAAATTAGTCCCACAAGCGAATGCGCAAAAATAATATTCAAAATGTTGAGGGACGGTTGTAGTTGGGCCTGAAATTCCTGAAAAAATCGTTAGAAGAAGTCGCCTCCGGCAGTTTATCACCGTGGAATAAATTTTCCTCATGAAGGTCATCCCCACTACTTGAGTACCTGAAGTCCCCCTTTTCTCCCCCTCCCGCCCGCCCCTCATTGAAGGCCCAGCATGAATGAAACGTAGCGCGAAAGAAGAAACCGAGAGAGATAACCCCATGTACTTGGGTTATTTACTCCAGGTAGTTCTCCTATCTCTAACCTTCCGAGAAAATGTTGATTTTATCTCGCGCAAAGAAGAAGTTTCTCACCATTTAATCATCAACCGAAATCCTCCCACTCGACTAATAATCCTACTGAAAATTCCGCGATAGAGTACTTGATGTAATCTTGGGACTACACCGAGGGAATATTAAAAATAAAATCATTGTTATGCGAATGAAGTAATCGAGGAACACACCGGAAAACAAGAAATTCTAATTCTATTCAACCGAAATTTTTACGCGTGTCAAATCAAATAAAGTTTCACTTTTGTGCCGGTACGTTAGGGTGAGCGGACCAGTTGCCGGACGGTTGAGAAAATGTTGAAGGGTTTTTTAAATGAGTCCCATTATATTTGTCATTTTTTTTATTATCAAAAGATGGGATGAAACGACCTTCAACGCTTTTTTGGGTCAAATTTTTGAGAAAAATTCGAACTGAGGCTTGTTTTTGAGGTAAACCTGACCTTCGTCCCTCGTTTCGCCCTCTGGAGGGCTGTTTTTATCCAAAATTTATTCCCCTGAATTATTCCGAGTAAAGCGCAATCTTATATTTATTCTATGTGAGGTGGTTCTAACTTCATCATGTATTCAAACGATCGCTGATCATTGCCCGGACACGAAGGCACGCGGAAAAGATATTTTTTTATCGAACATTGTTTTATAAGAAGGGCCGCACTGCGAAGGGCACTGCTTCATTCGGCTGGAGCAATAATTGTCATAACTAGAGAACTACGCAATTCATAATAAATTATGAAATTCATAATAATTTCTGAACGACGCGCTGCGTTGTTGACCCACAGAGCGAGCAATCTAGGGTTAAAAGGGTCAGACGGTATCATCCGGAAGCCCAAAACAATGTCATTAATCATAGCCGCGAAGGCCCCAATTTTTTTAACTACAAAAGTCACGAGTTTTGTGATGAATCACTGTTGATCGAATATGTCAATTGAGCCCATCACTTTCACACATATTATTTATATTTATAATAATACAACTTATTTATTTATACCTCTGTGGGTCATGTTTGGCGAAGCCTGAAAATAAACAAAAACTATTCAGTCATTTTTCAATCCCCGAAGCCAGTTAAATGATAATTCAATTGAAAAAATAATTTTTTTCACCTCATCCTCTCTTCAAATAAATCTCCAATCCTCGTACGTGATTTACTAAACCTCAGGGAGAATCATAGTAACAATAATTCCCCGAAACCACTGTCTTATTAATATTTAAATTGGCTTCGAATGCCTTTGTCCAAATACCGCGGATGAAATTGGTCCGTCCTAAATTATCATTTCGCTTTACCTCTCCATCGTGACCATTACTCTTCCAACTGTCGAACTGAGGTAACCCGTGTATCCTCTAGTCGATACTGATCTCGAAACGAGGTATATAAACATCGAAATGTTAAAGGTAATTCCCCGCAAAATTCTGAGTACAGAATACGAGTGAAAAATAATATTTCGTTGCTGCTGTTCTGGCTCAGTGAGAAGTTATTAATATTCAAATTTCCTACCCTTTTATGACCGACTATTTCTGGTCCAACATTTATGGTCCTTCCTTTCTACTTCTGCCATAACTCGGCGTACGATTTGTTTACTTCTGCCGGATGTTGGGTGACAACGTCGTAGAGAATGAGAATTATAATTATATGGAGAATTATTCCAATTCCATTCGAGTTGGTCACGATTATTCGACCATCGATTCATTAAATATGGTTTACGATGGGGTGAGTTATGTCGCTGGAGGAGGTCCTTTGTGAGAAGATGAAAGTGGGAATTTTCTAAGGTTTCGAATGAGAAAAAGAGAAAATAGAATTCTTCTAGTATTTTCCAATGTTTGAATGAAATTTAAAATTTATCTTTTTAGCCTTTCAAATTTACCGCTGATAGTATTGATTTTAGAAAAAAATGTGAGGATATATTTTTTGGAGAGAAATTAGTTTCTAACAAATGTTTCTTATATTTTCTTCTCAAATTGCTTGCTTAGATAATCAAATAATTACGAATGGGGTAACCGCTGTTTAGAAAATTTTTGAGAATGTTTTTTGCTTTTGGTTAGAGGTCAAATGGTCCTGAACGTTGCGAGACTCAAATCATTAATATCATAATAATCAGTTGATATATATAATATATTTCTAGTTTTTAAATTATATGATCATTTGAAAACACGAAAACTCGAGTGTTTTTTGGTTGAATGCGCCGTTGGTCAGATACAGTCGCCTCGAATTACCAAATCGATTCGTGATTTAATCGTGAAAGTACAGTTGTGCAGTGAATGAATTTCGAATTGTTCTATTTTCGACGCCATTGAATAATTCAGTCTAGACACGAATTCAGTGTTATTTGTTGCGCAGATGAAGTTGGGAAAGGCTATTCAAGGATCTGAATAAAAAAAATATTTCTTCTAGTGTCCTTCGAGCAAAATCGATTTTACAATCGATATCCAGTTGTATAAAAATCGTTATCTGCTGAAGATCCTTCAGATGAAAATTTTTTCAACCGGATTCACCGAAAAAATTAATTAAATCGAATGGCCCAACTAACTTGTGACGTAAGCAACTTTATCCACTTGTTTCTCTCTTATCCAGAAACAATTGATTCGAGTTTATTAGCCTGAGAACATTTTACACTCGGAATGTCTCAATTAATCTCGACAAATGTCGGTCTTCACGCCTCCTGATTGAAGGTCAACAACTGGACCCATTACAGTCACAAACCCCCGCACTACTGATTACGATTACGTGGGTGGATTTTGCGAAACGTACGCTAACAACAGCAATCGCGGGGGATTTTATTATCTCGCCTATTAACTATTACGTTCGGGAATTTAATTCATATCACGCCCTCACCCTAAGCAACAATTTAATTTCTAAATAATTTTTTAACTGAGAACAAAACGCAGTTTTTCGCATTTGGAAGCTCTCAGGGATTTTATTATCGCAAATCTCCTGTAGAGGGAATAAAACATTTTTGCATTTTTCAATCTCAGAAAAATTAGTAACATCGTAATTAGATTCAAAGTAATTTCCAGGAAGAGATGGCTGGACTTCCGTTGGCGCGTCCGCCAGAGAAAAAAAATTGAGAAAAAAAAAATAGCTGGGTCACTGTGCCTGGTGATGGAGTCCCATGACCACGTGCCTAGCAACAGCATCAATTTTTTCTCCCCCCTCCTTCGGGTCCCCTCCGAGGCCTTAACCTACGACAAATAGAATAAGAGACGTTCTATCGTGTCATCGTGGCCCAACGATATTTGAATAGCATTTGAATTGCAATGGTTATTACCCATATCACTATCTGGGGGAATTACCAAGTGGAATTGTGGAGGTGACCTTCAAGGCCAAACAAACGCCTAATGAAATGGGGGAAGTGTGTTGGGCCCATTCCCACTTGGTGACCATTCAGATCGGCCTGATCGGCCTCTACCGCGGCCTTGCGCCTCTCCGCGAAAATCTTCGATCAATTATCATTCGATCGACGGTTTTGAATCGTGTGAAAGAAGATTCGAACAAACAAATCATCTGAAATGAGCAGAAGTATTTGCTCGATCTTGTGTAGAAAAATATTCGTCTGCTGAAGATCATTGGCAGATCTTCAGAAAAATCATCAGAAGATCTTCGGAAGATTATCGGGCGACAAAATTTTATTTCAAAATAATTGATTGATCTCACGAAGATCTTCCCACCGTTCGATTATTGTTATGAAGATCCATCAAAGATCTTCATCACACGAAATATTTTTCCGCGTCTGGATCCATAACTTTTTGTTCGATTCAATTCAAATTTCACGAGATATTTTGAGGAAATTTAATGGTATCAGTCACATAATTTTGCAAATTAATGAAGAGATCTTCTCATTATTTGGACACATCGCTGATTATTTTCATTCATTCAATTCCACCGACAATTCAAGCCTTCAAATGCACCAATGAAGCTGTACAACTGCGTAGTTTCGGCGGGAAAAAGAAGGAGTAGAGGAACAAGGAAATGACGAGGGGGCAGGAGGGGGGGGGGAGATGGTGGAAGTGGGGAGAGGAGCGAAAAAATGGTCCACGTGGTCTGTTGATGTTGTTGCTGCGTCCTCGTCGGTTGCTATGCGCGGACAACTCTGCGGACTTGTCGGGGGGGAGGGGGGTCAAGGGGGGCGATGAGGGGGGAGAACGTGCGAGGTTGGGCCGACGGGAGGGGGGGGGGGAGATGACGTTTGGCTACAGGGGGTTTTGGGGAATCGGTTGGCGGTGGGGCTCGGCGTGCGATTAACGGAGTCTAATTGCATAGCAACAGTGAGGCCGAGATAATGATATATCTGACGCACGCCTGACTCCGACGGGCCCCTCTCTGGCCCACTTGAAAATATCAGACTCACGAGTGGCCCAAGATATCTGCAATAAATTTTTGCGAGTAATATTTTTGCGATGTGAGACAATTTTTAGGAATTTCAGACGATTAGTTTCGTTAATAAATTTTTTAAGGCCCTGTTGGAGAGGGTCAGGTGATCAGAAAACGATAGGATAAATAAATTGTTGAAATAATGGTTTTATTAGAATTAAGAAACAGTGAATGACGCGGTAATTGGGGTGGGATGGATTAAATAATTATTTTAATACCCCACCCCAAATACCGTTATGTAGGGATTTCTAAATATTTCGAATGGGCCTTAGGGGGTGATAAACGTTAAAATTAAAAATGGAAGTTTTATGATTTTTTCGGTCATAAAAAGTTGCATTTTTCTCGAAAAGATGTGCAGAAGATGCGGTAAAACGTTAAACCCAATGAATTGTGGTGCAGCATAGGACCCACTCCAATTTTACATCGCACCATTAAAAAAATCATCACCATCTGTGCTCCCTTAGGATTAATTCCCCTTTCTATTTTTCCTAGATAAACTCGAGATATATATTTTGAAAAAAATTATCTTATCGTTGTGACCTCCCCCACAGAGATATCCGCAGCCTCCCCCAGCCCTAAAAAAATCCCCAACTTGTAGTTCCTCAGCATGATAAACTCCCACTTAATTTTCATTCCAAAAACTTCACCAACACGTACCCTTTGCTACCCCACCACATGGCCTCAATGTTATCCAACTTCACGTCCGCTTCAATAAACAGTTCCATTCCCCCCATGTCATTAAATATGAGAACCTAAAACTCATAATTCCCCTCAAATGAAAGACTCCTTTGAAGAGAAAAAAAATCACGCGTAGAACCCCCCTCCTCCCTCTGAATATTTTGGATAAATCGTCAGAGAAATCCCGAAAAGATCTTCAAACGATTTTTCTGTTGATCTCTTCAAAAAATTGTGGAAAATGTGAACAAAAAATTCATCTTTGTAATTTTCAGTATTTTATTGTCAAAAAAATGAAAAAGGGGTGGGTGAGGGGGGGAGGGAGATATGGAGAGTTGTCGGTAGAAACAGTTAGCAGCTACCAGATTATTTGATCAGTCGATTGCCTCCAATCGGAAGCGACAGCCTCCATGTAAACCGATCTTCTAGACATTTTTTAAAAATTCTCATCTCGAGTCTCGGGGATTTTGGTCAAAGGGGGCGAGATGAAGGGAACTGTCTCTGTCTCTGTCTCCCTCGAATGGTGGAGAACATCGGTAAACTGTGGTCCAGGTAAAAGCACACAATGTGGAAACCATCGTTAAATGAAGTTTGAAATTGAGTTTCTGGGAATTGGAGATGAAGTCCATGAAAATATTTTTTCCATTAATATTTATTCGAGAATTATGAAGCACGAAGCGGGATTTACGGCATGTGGAAAGGGCTTGATGTGGGTTATGAGATTTTGGGAGGCATTTCGACACTGGTGCGTTAATAGTTGTGAAGCGGGAAGTGGCATGAGGGCTATGATGGGGCCGTTAGTTGAGGAATGAAGTGGGATCTTTGTTTGGGGGAACACAGTTGGGGAAAAATAATTAAATCTTATGGACAGGCGGGGGACAAAAAAATTTCGTCTGCCAAGTGTTTTCGAAATCTCCCGAAGAATCATCGACAGATCCGACGATGTCTGATTTGAAAACATTTTTTTTCACTTCAAACCTGAAGTCTAATTTTCCTTCAAAAATCATGGGATTTTTTTCGACATCAGTCATCCACCAGAACAACATCATAATCATAATTAAAATCCAATCAAGCGTCTACGTGTCCGTTACGAGGACTACACTTTAAAAAATATCCGAAGTGAACGAGCTCCTGAAAAATCCTGAGAAAAATTGATTCCTCTCAAGATCTTCCAAAAATTTTCCGAAGAAAATATTTTTATCTCCAACATTTTACTGACCACTTTCTAATGAATATCCCAATGGATATAAATCTAGGGAAAATAACAAAATTTATGTTATCATTTTTCTATCGATTTTAAAATTCATTAAATTTTTTCTATTCTCCTCAATTGGATCTCCGGGTAATTAAACAAATATTACATAACACCCCCTCCACCTTCTTCCACCCCCAATTAAATTATCCACTTCAAACTTCCCCAAAAATTTTCTAATTTCCTCAATTAAGTCCCAAAAAAACTTTTCACCAATCAAAATTTTTCAATCCCCAATATTCCACCAAAATTCCCATTCCCTCCCCCTCGATTAATTTTCCATTCTCCCATCTCAACTGCTATTATGATCACTCTGTCAGGCCCACAATTCATCACCCCCCGGGCCCCGAAATCCACTTTAACATTCACTTCTGAAGAAACTCATTCACAAACGAAGTGATACTACTCCCATTAGAAATAAGCAGTCATTATCGTCTTCTGTTAATTCCCTATCCCTTTAATCCCCGATCTGTGTTCTCTCCCTGTCCTCCTCCCCCTTCCCATCCCCATCGGTCTCTCATACCTCCACAACTTCTTAAGATGCCCCGATGCGTCTGAACACAAACTCGTTCTGACCACGCGCTCGCCCTTACGCCGATTATATCACTAATTTCCGTGTAAAATAAACTCATTCCTTCTCCCCCTACCTCCCCTCCTGTTTCATCGAATTAAATGCCTCGTAAAAATCTCCTCCCCCCCCCGCTCCCCCCAATGATCCGAGTGTTTCTCACCATTGTTCCCTCTCGTTAACCACGTAATTTCGTATTTTATTTTGATTGCTCTTGAGGTACCAGTGAACGAACGAATGGGTAAAATCATCTCGACTGGCGGTTGAACCGGTGCCATAGTCAGTGTGCACTGGCCCCTTTTTATTGTTAGTCACATTTTATTTTTGTTTTGTGGGTTTGCGGCGATCATTGAGAGGAGTAATGGGCGATTATTATTGTGCACGCACCGACCGGAGAAGGAAGTTATTATGTACGAGTTTTCGCGTCTCGGATTTGGTGGGGTTGGGAGGTGGTAGGGAGGGATTGCATTTGGGGGAGGAGCAGCTGAACGACGTGTGGCTGCAGTGATCCTGGTGCTGCATCATTCTCTGGGCCTTTTCGGGAGACTCCGAGGAATTTTTTGATATTTATTCGACCCCGAGATCTTGTCAATGTCGGGAGAATCGTGAGAAATGACCTTCTAGGAATTCTTTTGTTTTCTGGGGTTTTTTTTTTGAGGAGAGAATTTTTTTTTTCTGAAATAACTTGGGGAATAATTTTTAATTGAGGGGAATCGATTGGGGGTTGGTGATAAATTTGAAAATTCCAAAGGACGAGGTGGGGAGTTTTTGGGGAAGATATGTTCCTTGAATTGAGACCTATCACATCAAATTAAATTTGAAAGTAATTCAATATGTAGATCTACCCTAGAGCAGTATCGAATTACCAAAATTTTTGTTTTCTCCGGTGGCTCATTAATTCGATGAATCTACGGTTCACTTGGCCCTTTCAAATCTACCGTCCATTCTCCAGTTATCGAGAATCTATTTTGCCACCTGAACGGCTTCTCCTTTCTCTAAACGTTATAAAAAAAATGTGGAAGTGAAATCGACCTGTGGTGTGATTTTAATCGCCCAGTGGACAGTGTCTGCAGGTTGTGAAACGTCGCCCTTCAGCCCTAAATTGGTCCCACTGTGTACCGAGATCAACATTCAATAATAATTACGTTTTTAGAAGTACAATTGAGTTGTGTCGAGGCACGTCGGTTTGGATTTTTCGTCGGTTAACACTTAAATAATTATTTCCAACATTTGGAGACGGAATTTTATTTATTTATGGTTTTTTTCTACTTAATTATTTCGTAGCGAGACGATTGTCAACTCCGAAATTGCTTAATGAGGCTGTCTCCAGTTCATTGAGAGTAATAATGATGTTTCGAGAACATCTGCTCATTTCAGTCGGGAGAAACTGCATTTCTCCGGAATATTCTCGGCGCTTTCGTTATTTCTAGGGTTTCAGGTTTTTGAAATAACAGAACGTTCGGAGAAATTGTTTCTAAATAAACATATAACGGATGATAAGCAATTTCATTTTCTGAATTTTTTGTCATCGAAAAACACAATCCACCGCATAATAAACCGCATTTTTTAAATTAATTTTTTAATCTGAAGAACATTCTGAGGGGGAAAAATTTTGAGTTAGTGAATGGTACATTGAATTTTCACTGCAATTGTGATACGATATATTTTCGAAATTCTTTAAGACATTTTAAGCCGATATTTTTCAACAATTCAGGAAATTTCTACCAAACTTTTTTACTTCTGTAAAAATGACGAGCAATTCATTCGCATTTTTCACAGACTAGATTTTCTATTTTCAACTAAAATTTACGAGTTCATCAACAAAGATTTATTTTGACTATCTCCTACAATCAACTCCAAATATCTTCATAAAAGTTTACCGAATGAGTCTGTAAAAGGAGAGAGAAAGGAGATTGTTTATGGTCCTTAGTGGCAATATTTACGTTTGCCGACATGATATATTGAATGGCTCTGTTGAAGGTGGGTCTCTCGGCGCGTGTTTCAAGAAGTGCTGAGGTACTCTCTATCACTTATCGTTATGAACTCCACGGCAACTAAATAAATGAGAGACCCGTAGAAAATATCTCGTATTGCATAAACCTATAGAGTCCACCGTGACTCGTGCGCCGAAAGGAGGTGATTTTCGGGTGGTTTAGAGCCACTTGATTGGAGCCGCAAAATTTATGATACAGCCGTTACGAAATCCAATGGTCCGATGAGACGAAGAGTGTGGAAGCTATGCTGAAGAAGGTCTATTCGCCTAGCAACAGATTGGACTAATTTTTAATGGCCGTCTGGGTAAACTAAAATTTATTTCCCAGATCTTCTCCAGCGAAATGGTTAATTATCTCCTTGAGGAGTGGATTTAGGAGGAAACCTGAAGAGTCATTTTCTGTAGACAAACTCAAGAGCTACAAAAATGGTATCTACACAAATTTTTCTATCTCCAACGCATTTTGAGATATTGGCAAAATAGTGGACGGGAAATTAATTGAGTTATGAATTGATCAGGACGATGAGGGGTTTCTCACAGCGAAATTAAAATATTTATTTAATAAATAGCGGTGGCATTGAACAACCACTTGTTCTAAGATCTTGTACATCTCCATAACAGCTTCGAAAGAATAAAAAAATTTATGTGTTCCAGGCAAGTCGGAGGCTCGCCCCATCGGATCGTCTCTTCTCCTGTCCCAAATGTAACTTCGCCTGTCCCGTCAACACCGAGAAGAACGTGGGAACATGCACCCGCCAGGGCTGCAGTATAGAATTTTGTACACACTGTTTATCAACTCCCCACACAGGTCTGTGTAAGACTCCCCTTCTGGCAACGCCAACCAAACGAAAAACACCACCGCTCATCGTGGGCTCCAAACAGAGCAAGAGGAACCTCAGGCGTTTATGAAATACGAGGATCAGCTTCATTCTGTACAGCTACACGTGACAGCGATCATTCCACTCAAGACCCGGGGGATGAAACTCAATTCTAAAATATTTATTCAATACTTGAAAGGGCTTTCGTGGATTTGCCATTGTCTTGTGATGTTTTTTTTGGAATTTGGGACCGTTGGGCTGCTGGTTTGAAGGCCAATGTCCCCATTTTCAATAGCAAAAAAATGCTCTCTCGGTGCATCAGCCGGCATCTGGGGAACGTCTGGCCAGACGAGTTTTTTCGACAACTCTCCCTCCACCACTGCATCATTTCGGCAGCCTGCAATTACTGGGATCCCTTCGAATAAAACGAGTTTCACCCTGGAGTTGTAGAACATACCAAGCCCTCTTTGCCTTGCCAACTCGAACATCTTCGCGAGGATGAAAATTCCTGGAGTATCGCGAGCTTCAGAATGCATGAGGAACCTTTTCAGGATAATCTTGTGGGCGAAGAAAGTCAATATTTCAACCCATTACTTCATACATTTTTCAATCTTCTGCTGAGTGTCATTAATTGCAAGTGCAAAAACTAATTAATGAATTCTCAAGTGGTTCATTTGGAATTCATTTTCGTGGATATTTTACAAGCAATTTTTGATTTTTGGCACGTGATGTCTGAATGGATTAAACATTTTTTAATTTGTTCTTAGCGGTTGAAGACCTTGTAAAGCCCTTGAAGGGATTCCTCAGCTAATTTTTGGAGAGGCAATAGCTCCGAAATTCATTTTCCGAAAGAACGTTTTTTCAAGACAATTTTTGGATTAATTAAAGAGGTGAGAGAATTTTTGAGGGATTAAGACTCTCAGGGAATACTCGAGACCAATTTGCCACAGATACCTAGTCCCTGTGTCTAGTATTATTGGGCTGTCAGAAAGTTAAGAAATGGTTAGGTTTAGTTAGAAATAACTTGGTAACAATCTTTTACGATTGCCATAGGATGATTGACCCCGGTGTGTACGATTTTTATAAGTTTTAAGGGAAATTTATGAGAGACGTCGCGAGTGTTATTTATTGGAAGTTTTCTTGGAGAAAAATGAGTTCAGAAATCGGCAGGAAAAGTAACATTTTTATATCCGAATTGATCTCGTCAAATTATCATCAAATAGTATTGGCAAATAAAATTGTAAATCGATCATTTCTCGATTTCCTCTTCATCATCAAAACTACTGAAAAAAATAAAAAGAGTATCTTAATTGATACGTAATCAATTCAGTAATTCATTGAATGAATAAACCATGAAATTCTCGCCTATTGTTTTTTAATAAAACAATTTAAAAGGTTCTTGATTGCTCCAACAGAAATTGTGATACATCTTAGATCATGAAGAGTGAAAAACAATCGGGAGACGTTCGAGATAATCCATCCGGGCGTTAACTCATCACCTTTCATCACTTCCTGTTGATATCTTCGATGAATAATCTTAGGAGAAAAAATATAATTGAGTCACTCCAGCTCATTCTTCTCCAAGAAAAAGAGAATAATTTTTTTAAATAATTCAGGGATAGCCTCAGTACATCATATGAATATTTGTAATGCGAATTCTGGAAGCCTTTTCGCTAATTTCGTGCCATTCCATATCATGCCATATTCCCCAAGCCCTTCACTGTCTCCTTCAATCGGGGAAATAATCGACAAACGGTGACATTTGATTTCAAAATGGGAAAAGCATTTTCACGTTTTCCTATTTTTTTTTTCTCCACTTTATTTTCCCATTTTGTTTCACGCGCTCGTTAAGAATTATCTCGATGGTTTAATCTGTCGATTGTACAACAGCGTTCGTAGTTGAAGGAAGAATTTTTTGGGGCAAGGGCGGTTGGGGGGGGGGAGGGGGGCGTTCAGCCCATGTTTGAGACAAAAAAGGGAAGATAAGGAACTTATTCGGAGTTTCGGGATCTCGTACGCCTGCCTCTTCCCCTTTTTTTTGCTCTTTATTATTATTATTTTTTTATACCCTGGGACCGCTGTTCGCCCTGGCTATTCACTTGTGGCGGCGCCCCCTCCCTCTCGTGTACCTTTCGCACAAAACAATGGGCTCCGAGGAGTAGAGAATGGGGAGAAACGTCGAAGGGCTTGCCCTCGAACAATGGCGTTTTCGTTCCTCCGAATCTTTATTCTGGAGCTTGAACTGTTTTTCTTTGTTGTTTATTTGTTGGGGGGGGGGGGGAGGGGTCTGCCAGGGAACTCGTCGATAAACAAATAATGGAGATGAGTGAATAAATTGATATGGCAAAATTAAAAGCTGGGGGGGGGGGAGAGTTTAAGGGATTTCTTTCACGTTGTCAGTGATTTAAACTTTTTTTATTCTGATTTTTAAATGGATTATCGCATTTTTATTGCTCTCTATTTTTTCATTCTGAAGTCGGTATATTGTAATGTATTTTTGATTTGTTCCTCGGGACACAGGATAAATAAAATGAAAAATTTCGAGTGGACGGATGAAAATAAAAAATGTAATTAGATAATTTCAACTGCGAAAGCGCAAAAGTTTTGTCACACTGTTGTTTAATGTACATCGCTCAACTACTTAATCAAATGATTTTATTTTTTTTACTATAAATGTGTCATGAAACTAGATGTAAGAATCTCAAAACCAAATCACTGTGGCTAGTATTTTTGACTCTCTGTGTAATCGAGAGTTTTATAAGTTGTTGAGGTACTCAATGTTCTGCATAATTAATTTATTGAGTGATTTGTTTTGTTATTCTGTCGGTGAGTGTGAAAATCAAGTATTTCCGGAACATGGAGGTGCGTTATTCGAATAGAAATTGAGAGTTTCAGTGAGGAAATTGTGAAATTTGTTAATTTTTTTGGAGCGATTTCAGTAATGAAGAAGTAAACTGAAGTTTTTGAGAAATATCTTCGAATCTGAGAGATATAGTGAAATTTTTGGTGCTGATTAGTGAATTTAGTTGAAGATATTCAGTCTTTTCATCGCTTTGTAACGATTTTGAAAAGTTTTTCATGCCATCATTTGATTGACGAGGAAAATAACTAATTTCACTGATTCGCCACTGATTCTCCGGTCACTTGTACACGAGGATTCCGTAATTTCTTAAATGTTTATTCCAGTAAATAAAAAACAGTTCGTAGTCCAGTTTATAGGGTATAAAAATTTTGTCGTATTTGTAATGTTTCTGATAAATATTCAAAATTTATATATTTTTTTGTAAAAACGATTCAAGTGCCTCTGGAAGTGTATTTTAATATTTAAAACTCTATTAGATAATAATGAAAAAACACGAGAAAATTATTACGAAGTGAGATGTATATTTTTAAATCCGTTGAAACGAAAGTTTGTAAATTTTAATTGTCGAGACATTGAGTGGCTTCAACGGAAAGAAAACTTGCTAATTCAATTAGTATTAATTTGATGTGGAAATGAGGGAACAAAATTGCTCATACGATAATTTAATGAGATTGTTATTGGGGAATACTTTGCTCAATAAAAAACAATAAACAAAATTAATGAATGCCATGAATTGAAGTTGAAGGTAACAGCTGAACAATTGATTATAAATTAAGAGTAACACTGGGCTCTCTGTACGTTGCCAATTGATTTGACTTTGAAAGTCATCAGTTGAGGGTAAAAAATTACTTTCATGACTTGTCATGAACTCTCCAATGAATCCATAAAATTTTTAATTGAAGACAGGATTAAATTTTAATTATTCAAATTAAGCAATTCCAGGAAATGAACAATTCCATTGTTACATGAAGAAATGAAATACTCAGGTGTGAACAGTTGTTAAAACGATATCCACAATCACTAATTTATGATGAGAAGTTAGTATTAGTTAGTTAATTAAATGAAAAGACACAAGGTGATACCAAATACAAGGCATGCAAATTGTTGATGCAATAATTTAAGGAGAGAATTATCATATTCGTGTGTGTTTTTCAATTATTTAAGATATTTAAGGTTAATTGTTCATTGAGAGAAGGGAAAGGGAGATTGTACGTGAACTTTGATACACATTTGTGGGAGAGGAGTAATTAACGTTGTGAAAATCTCAAGGATGTGTTCCAATTTCAATCAAAAATAGAACATTTTTTATAAAAACTTTTGTCTACTCATTTTTCTATGAATCCTCTCACCCCATCTAATTGCTTAATTATTATATAATTAACTTATGAGTGTTAAAACCTCACGAAGATCTCAAATCACGCTGACAGGACACGTTAATCGTTAAATGAAGAATTTCAAATTTGAATTTTCAAATTTACCTCCAACGGCAAAAGTACTTGAAACACCGGTCGCCTGGGGGGCAGCACCATCCAATCACATCCTCGTGGTCGTGTTTACGTTTCTGGTTCCATCCTCCGACATTTTTCCCCGCTGTATTTTCTCCAGAAGAAGTTGCCTTAACCTCCCACAACCTAACCTACAAACTCTAAAATTGTCACCCCCCCGGACAGTACCTGAAGTATGTCGAACTCTTGTGTGGAAATAATAGAGGACATCGAGGATCTCATCTCCTCCCAGGACATCACTCCCAAGGAGCGTTACAGCAGCAGAAAGAACGTTACTATTCGTTCAAAAGTGAAACGTAAAAATGCAGTCAACAAGGACAACCTGGAGCCTGAGATTCTCTCCAGTGTCATTCCAGGGACTCAGACCATTTATGTGAAGACCTGGGGCTGCACTCACAACAGCTCTGACTCCGAGTACATGGCTGGACAGCTCGCTGCCTACGGGTATAACCTCACTAATGACAAGTCAGAGGCGGATCTGTGGCTGCTGAACTCATGCACTGTGAAAGCACCGGCTGAGGATCACTTCAGGAATGAGATCGAGGCTGGCAAGAAGATGGGGAAGCATGTGGTTGTTGCTGGGTAATTATAAATAAAGTTTATGCTTCGATACATTGAGAAGACAAATTTTATTCTCTTCAGAGAATTATTTATGTCTTCAGTGTCATATTTCTTCAGTTGAGTCATTACTAGGCAGTTCTCATTAGGTTTATGGTACGTTAATTACATTAATTAAACCTCGATTTTTCAGATGTGTCCCCCAGGGCGCCCCGAAGACGTCCTTTCTCTCGAACCTCAGTGTGATCGGAGTCCAGCAGATTGACCGAGTCGTTGAGGTAGTCGAGGAGACCCTGAAAGGCAACACAGTTCGTTTTCTCTCCCAGAAGAAGATCTCAGGGAAAAAAATCGGTGGAGCTCCCCTGTCACTCCCCAAAGTGCGCAGGAATCCCCTAGTCGAGATAATCGCTATCAACACGGGTTGTCTGAACCAGTGCACCTACTGCAAGACGAAGCACGCACGGGGTGAGCTGGGAAGTTATCCCCCAGAGGAGATAATCCAGCGAGCTGTTCAGGCCTTCGAGGAGGGTGTCGTCGAGCTCTGGCTGACGTCAGAGGATACAGGGGCCTACGGTCGAGATATCGGGACGAGCCTCCCCGAGTTGCTCTGGAGAATTGTAGAAGTTATACCCGAGGGTTGTATGATGCGTGTGGGTATGACCAATCCCCCCTACATCCTGGAGCATCTGGATGAGATCAGCAGGATCCTGAATCACCCCAGGGTCTACAAATTTCTTCATGTACCAGTGCAATCTGGAAGTGATCAGGTCCTCAGTGACATGAAGAGGGAGTACTCGAGGTCAGACTTTGAGAGAGTCGTTGATGTCCTCCAGGAGAAGGTCCCCGGGGTTACAATCGCCACTGATATTATCTGTGGCTTTCCAACGGAGACTGAGGAGGACTTCGAGGAGACGATGAGCCTCTGTAGGAAATACAAATTCCCCAGTTTGTTCATTAATCAGTTCTTCCCAAGGCCTGGAACACCAGCTGCTAAAATGGAGAAGATACCCACACAGCTGGTGAAGACGAGGACGAAGAGGCTTTCTGAGTTCTTCCAGTCGTATGGACCTTATGGGGAGAGGGTGGGACAGGTGCAGAGGGTTCTTGTCACTGAGAGCTCGCATGATGGCAGATTCTTCGTGGGACACAACGAGTTTTATGAACAGGTGCTGGTGGAGATGAGGGAGGGAGTCATGGGGAGGATGGTGACGGTGAGGATTGTCGAGGCTATGAAGTTCGCTGTCAGGGGGGAACTTGTGGGGGAGGGGGAGGCTGTGGGGAGGAAGGAGGGTGAGAGTAGGTGGCTGGCTGCCAGGGAGATGATGCCTGAGATATGGAGGATTCTGCCAATTTTTGTGGTCATTGCGGCGGTTTTTGGGAGGATGATCTGGAGGTTTTTGATGGTGTGAGAGACCTTGTAGTTGAGGGTATAATAAATAATGTTTTTACAGTGATGGATTGTTTTTTATTGTTGAATTCCTGGATCAATCAGGTGGGAGGGTGTGGGGGAAGAAATGATTGAAAAAAGTTGAATCGTGTAAAAAATGTTTGTATATTATTAACAAATCTTGTTGTATGAAAAATTGATTCTCAACATAAATAATCAACATCTACATTATTATATACAGATCGCCGGTTGTCCTCCTTGGAATGCATCGAAAGAACCGATGGATCGGGAAATTTCAATGTCACTTGAATAATCCAATAAATAAATAGGGAATATTTGCCATCGGTTTTTTCGATCATCACAATCACATTTTTATCCTCTCGAAAGTTGCACCAGTTGAAGTATTTCTCGTCGTCAATTTCGTTAGATCTCAATCAATAATATTTTCCCACGAATATTCAAAAATTGACAACAATTTGTAAAAATTATTGTAATACTACCGTGTCATTGAATTTTTCGTTTTTCTTCTGACATTAATTTTCTTTTGACGCAATTTCTCAACTTAATAAAAATTATCCATCGATTATCGTCGATGTTTACGTAGCAGGAGATCACGAATTTCCTGCGACGCTCGATAAATTGAATACGAAAAAAAATCGCAAGGATCTGCGATTTTTTAAATTAATCAAATCACAAAAACTTTTTTTCTCATTTGGCAGTACTCGGTCCATTCTAGCCCAATCCTAGGACGTACTTGGGTAAATTGTACGCAAATCTTGGTATCGCCATGACCACAGACATCCTAATGATACAGAGAAAGAATAATTAATAAAAAAATCTTGAGGAACTCATTATCGTAATTTACTTACAAAGTGCTGTAGATACCTATCACCATTGTAGTTTCCACCACCGGTTAAGGCTGTACAAAAAAATTAATAGGATTTGCAAATCTGGGAGCTTCACATAAAAAATATTTTACAACAAATCGAGGAGAAATAGATTTGTAAATCCCATTGTCTCACGTTTCTGGAGTAAACTGAAGCGCCGATTATATACAGCGATTTCGCAAAAGCTCCCTCAATTCCAACCACATTTTATTCAGTAAATTCACCCGTTTTTTGTACAATTTTCCTCGATTCTTATCGAGCGTCGTAGAACAATTAGAGTCTTAGACGTCACGAAGTTGTTATTGTTAAAATACACACAGTTAACTATTAAAGCTGATAGGATGACTGAAGGTGCTACAAGTACTTTAGGTATTAGCTGATCATCAATTTTTTTTAGAAAAAAATTTCCTGAAACAATAATTAAACGAAATGAAAATAAAGACAGTTGGAAATGTCAGATAGATTTCCCTTTAAAAATACTTATTAGTAAGATAAATTTATGTTAAAAAAAACTCATCTATTGCATTCTCCACACCCAAAACCCTTTTCAAGGGCGAACAAGACAAGACAACATGAAAAATGATACCACCAAATTGAAAAAAAATTAACTGAGGAAACTGACGGGTTCAGCCCTCCAGATTATTTTTGTTTGTGAGTCAAAGAGTTCTGAGGGTCAAATACCCCTTCAGAACTCCTGGAGTCAAGGGTCACGCGGTCTTGAGGGCTGGAAGACCCTCGAGGATGTTGAAGATTGGGGATTGAAGGGTTACAAAGGTCAAACGACTTAAAAAATGCGTCGAATGCGCGATCTTTGACCCTCAGACCCTCAACGAAAAGCCACAAAGGTTTTTTTAATTCCCTTAGGTCGACGTTCTTCTTCATATTTCATTTTGTCTCCCTCCCCGAAGGTCCATCATCCACTTAATTAGAGCGGTTGCAAAATTATCTCTAAATAGCACTTGCCTTCAATCATTGGCCCTTATCACAATCGTTGGTGCCTTCAGTCTCAGTGAATTAAATAATGCAAAATATATTAGACTAAATTAGCTGAAAAGTGAAATGAAGGAGAGGTGACAGCAAAACTGGGGAAGTATTTTAGTGAATTTCCTTCGGCTTCTCCCCGAAAGTCTTTGGATTAATTAATTATGAAATTAGGGAATATTTTAGTATCTCATGCTCTACGAATTATCTACTGGTCTCTGGATGATATGCGATGTTATTCGTGCCAGTATCCCCGTTATAATATCGTTCCATCCACCAATCATGTACGTACGATAATGCTAGACCATTGTAGATCCATTCTCTCCACCCAGTTCGTGTCTCGCCGTCAATTCGGGACTCCAGGCTTTGGCAGAGGGCTTTCCTGTCGTGACTGCGACCACTTCGAAGATCACAGAGCAATCGCTTGCGACACTCGTCATTGCAAGGCGGTCGTACCGGAGAATTTTTGTAATAATGTCTGTAATAAAATTTGCAAAGACATAAAAAATAAAACTTCCTGCCATTGTTAAGCATAAGTCGTTACAAAATATTCCCAAACAATTTTTTCGCAGCGAATTACCAGAAAAATTGATGAATAATTTATATTCGTAATTTCTGTCAAATTTAACTATGTAATTAGTCAAATTAATATGATTATATTATTTAGTATGTGAGAGAATGAACGAATTGAGAAATAAAGATAAGACATGAGATCCTCCAATTTTCAATAAATTTATTTATTAAACTAACTCACTTGTAATAAAGATCAAAATTGGAGGCTTCGTGAGTCATCTTATCAATGAGGGAGTCCCAATCCCTCGGCAGAAGTGAGGACATCTGATACGCCTGTCGTGCACTGTATAATTTATACCAAATTGGAAAATTGTAGAGATTAGCTTCTTTGAGATTCATAACCCAGGATTCATGATCAACGACCATTCTCGTGGTGGCCTTGTCATCCCCATCGACGTAATATATTCTGTATCCTGGATTGAGATCGTAGTAGGGCGACACCGAGGGCCCGATGTAGGCTATGCTGACAGCCCGACCGAGGTCCGAGGTATCGTAGAACAATTCAAATTCGTCGTAGTGGGTGTGACCGAAGAATTGCGCTGTTATTGTTGACTCATACCTGGAGGGAGTGTTATTTATTAAAAAATATTTCTGCATTATTTCTATTCAACATAAGAATTTTTTATGTTACATAAGAATTTTTTAATGTATTTATCCTACAAATTTATGTGCTCATTAATTAATTATTTGATTTCAATATATGACAATCACCAAATTAATTATTTCACTCCCGAGGTCGACGATATGACTCCAAAAATGTCATTTTCTCGTTCATTAAAACATTTCTAATTAAACTCACCTGTTGATGATGCTGTAATAATTCCTAGACCAGACCTTGAGACAATCCGAGTGTCCCGGTGGTATGTGCCCTATGATATGAACCTTTTCCCCGTTCATCTCCGCCCCCTGGAGTTCGTAAACGAGCCACTGAAGTTCATTAACTGGATCAGTGCTGTTAATCAACAGCCACCAATTCTTATTATTGCAGTAATTGGTATTGACCGAGAGGATCCTGAATCCGGGTCTCACCAGGACTGAGTAGAAGGCACCGCGTCGGACAGTGTGAGAGACACCAGCGGGTAGCCATCGTCTCCACTGCTTGTCCAGTTCATCGTACAGCCAGGATATGCTGTTCTCCTCTGGGACAAACGATGGGGGAAAGCTGTTCACTGGTGCTGACTCGTGATTTCCCAGGGCAGGGAATATTGGTACACCAGGGAATGTCTCGATCATCTGGGTCACGGTGTCCTTCAGGATCTTGAGATTCTCTTCACGAGTCTGGTTCCACACGTCGTGAGGGGGCAGGTCGCCCGTCCAGAGGATGTAGTCGATGTCCTGGGGGATGGGTTAATCGAGATTTAATTAATTATTCCAGGTCATTATTTTATAATAATATATTTATTTTTGTGGACACCTACAGGGTGCGTGCTGTTGATGTGCTTGAGCATATGATCGACTGTCCTCTTTGGTGTGTCGCACTTCCTGTAGTCGCCCCATTTCCCGGCGCCGTTAGCAGCAGTGGTGGGAGGACCATTAGTCAGCCGACAGCACAGGGGTTCATTGCATACAGCGTTGGTACCCTCGTGATAATAGGGGTCGTAATGGGTATCTGATATGTGGAGGACTTTGAATGTCCGCGATCCCTCCTTCGGTGGAGCTGGGGGAATCACAGGAGGTTTTTTAACCGGTGGAAAAGCTATTTCCCACTCGTGTTGGGGGTTGTATTTGTCATCGCATGCATCACCGATGACGAAACTGCAGATCTGACTGGCATCCATGTTCACTTGCTTCAGGACGTAAATAACTTCCCCCTGAGGGCAACAAAATAACGAGTCGTTCAATTTTTTTCTGGAAAAATGGGTTCACGAACGAAGGGGTAAAAGGAGGTAAGTCAGGATTTAATTCTTTTGGATTCGGTGGGTATTTATGGGCCTGATCTGCTAGTAATTAATTTTGCTGGAAGACATGTGGATTGACGAATCCTCTAAAAAATACTTTGAATGGCCGCAGGAAAATTCTGATTGAGAATTTCGCAAACCGTTTCAGCAATAAATAAGTCCTCAGACCATTCGGAAAGTCGTAAAATCGTGTCGAGGAAGGCTAATAGTCATATTCCCTCTGTCATCGGAGGAGGAATATACAGTGCAACCCCACGTGATTGGTGAAATCAAGTTGGCTACAATTTACAAGTAGAAAGTCTCATTGCACTCATTTTTACGGCGTCTCGTTAGCCTCTTCTTCCCATTTATTCCAATTGATTTTTTCACGTAATGATTTTTTTAGAATTATTCCTGGATCAATCGGACACGAGTGAGTCTCCCCGAGACGGGGAAAGTCCTGGGCATTTCCCCGTGACCCTGAATTATGGTCAGTACTTTGCATGTCCCCTCGGAGTTTGTAAATCACCCCACGACCCCGGGGAACGTTCGATTATTTCTATTAAAATTTGAGGAACGAAAAACTGAACAATTTTTTTCATTTGTAGTCCAGAATCGAGGGAGTCTGAGGTCCGATGATCCTCAATGCTCGAGGCTGAGGGTCCAGTCTTATCCATGATATTAAGTATTTTTTTGTTTTTAACTCACCCCGAAGAGCAGAGTCACCCCCTGGCACACCCTGGGACTCTGAATATTGAGGGAAACGCAGAACTGGTAGATGCTGCTCATGATTTCTTTATCTGTTTTTCCAGATTTAATGTAGTGCTGGAGGAGTCCAGCTCCGGCTATGCAAGCTGAGCAGGACACCTTGGACATCACCGAGGTCTCCACTTCGAACATAACTTGTCGCAGGTCCAGGAGTTTCAGGGCCTTGTCGAACAGGGAGAGCTGCTGAGCATTTTCCATACCCCAGAGCATCCTCGAATAATTCGTCTGATAGATAAGGCCCAAAAAAATCATAAACATGTATTTCAATTTTTGGGAAATTTATTGAACTGGAGCGCTGGAGATCAGCTCGTCAAGTGCCACAATTTTTTGAAATTGACAGTTGGGGGAGGTTCGATAAAAACTACCGAATAATAATTAATTTCTCGGGAATGTCGGATTACCCAATGCTACGATAATAATTGCAGTTCAATGAGTTAATTAATTCATTAATTATTACCCGGCGCATGTCCTCCAGGCTGATTCCGTCGACGATGGTCTCTGGAGTCGGTGGAAGATTTCTGACTTCCCCGTTGTCTGGTACCACAGTCACAAATTTATCCTCGATCCTGCCCTTTGCCTTCAGCCATTTGTCCGCTAATTCAGTCCAATTCGTTTTTCTTACTTCAGCTTCTCGCTTGGCTCGATCATTATCGTCCCTTAAAACGGCTCCTGTGTCACACATGTATGAAACAATAGGGGCCTTACACTAGGGCCCAGTTACCGGGCATTTTTAAAGCTACAGAATGCTTCCAGGAACTCATATTGAAAGTAGTTCAGTTCGTCACGGTTAATTAATTTTTTTCTGTAATTTTGGAATGAATTTTAATCCAGGACTTACCTAAAGTGTTGTGTGAAATTATGGCTAGACAGAGGAGGAAGAGACCCGTTCTCAGACTCCATCTTTGATTTATCATAATATTCTTTGGACGCTACAGTAATTTTCTGGAATAAAAAAGAAAAAGACAAATTTTATTGATTTTTAGTCGCTGCCAATAACCAAAAGTGGGACTTTT
The DNA here is from genome assembly GCF_034640455.1 of Diachasmimorpha longicaudata. Lineage (NCBI taxonomy): Eukaryota > Metazoa > Arthropoda > Insecta > Hymenoptera > Braconidae > Diachasmimorpha > Diachasmimorpha longicaudata. Next base: position 3,142,706 of record NC_087242.1, read on the forward strand.
AATGATCTGGGATTTTACGAAAAATTGTTTACATGTCAGATCCGGACTTTCCTGTGTAGCAACATTATTTATTATAATGTCATGATTTAATTTGTTAACATAAACAAGTGCACTATGCGATGACGAAAGCAATTGTCCAGTCGTTTCCCTTCTAAATCGACTTCAATGTCGGTCTCACGAGAGTTGCCCAGTATTATTTATAAAATATTATTTTTTACATCTGCGGTGTGATTAACAAATTGCTCACATGGCCTTCAGCACCCGCGAGCACTGACCACTGGGCAAAACTTCAGAATCCGTTAGCCATTGGGCAATTTGACATTTTGGGCGGTACATCGACCTCGAAAAATCCCGTTACTCGTTTATCTATTCCCAAACACTTGATTTCCGATTCTCCGTCAAGTGAAGACGTCTCGCATCTAATTAATGCCAATGCCCCAGTTATTGTCACTGACCTGATTGCTGTCACCCTCGAGGGCTTCAAATGATGTTTAGAGAACGTCAGGGATCGAGTAGTAATGAATATTTCACTTTTACCCCAACGTTGTCGACACTTTTTTTAAAATAAAAAATGTTTAAATAATATTTAACTGCACTTCAAACGTGAAAAAAAATATTTCCATTAGTGGAAAAAATTCTGAAATTTTCCTTGAACAAGAAATAAAATCTGGAAATTGTAGAGCTGTTGTAACATTTAACGCGTGAGAAAAAATATATCGAAGAATTATTCAACTGCGTCATGAAATATGTCGCGCAGAAATGTAGAAAAATTACCTTAATTGAGAGTAATTGGGACGTTTGGTGCAGTCAATGTAATTTACCCAGAGAATCTATTGTCAGTGTCAATCGTATTAGAGGAAACCATTACCATCTAGGAGCATCATCAAGGGTTGGAATTAAATATGATCTGGTCTGCTCATGTGGAGCAGAATTTCATGATTTAGATCAGATCCTGTGATACTGCCCAAATTTCCAAATACAAAAATAAAAAAAATTGTTGCTCCCTGCACTCCTCTTTATACAGTAAACAAATTTGCAAATGGAATAGACTGCAAGTATATAGAAATAATTCGTCAATGTTTAAAGGAACGTAAGTTAAAAATTTTGTGTTGAGTCGACAGTCCAATAAAAATTGAAGAAAATAGAAAAAAAAATTACTGAATTTTGATAATCAATATTTATCTTTGTAAATAGATTGGATACAGATTTCAACAGTTTAAATAATAATAAAAAACTGGGACATTGTCCTGATCCTTCGCATATCTTTCGTTAAGTGGAACAAGTTCTATAAATATCCGCATTAAATCCAGCGAAAAAGCTTGAAAAATGTCGAGTCCTTTATTTACTGTTAATTACAGGAACACACGAAACCTGTTTGACTAACGTCTTATGTATATACTTATGTAGAAATTACAAGGCCCCCATAAGTCATGTGGAATCCCTCGCAGTTTCTAATTTCTGTTTTTATCAGAAGATTTGAAAAATACTGAGGGGAAAATTTGAATAATCATCGTAGCCCTAATAATCGAGGTTCAATGATCATCATTAATCTGTCTCGATGGGGGAAATTCCTGGATTAATGTCCAATGGAAAGGCATTTTTCCAATGAAACTTCAATGGTAACTTTCTCGAAACGTGACAGGACTCGGTGGAAAGAATTTTTTTCCCCTCGTTTTTGAGTGAAAGAGAATAAATTCAACCGAGAAAAAAAAAATGAGGAGTGACGTGATTCAGGGAACTTCCGTTAGTTCTTTTCGAAGAAAACATCATGGAAAGTTGAGCGAACCTATCACCAGTGGGTCACCCGGTGATCTCGAATACATTTTCACCGAAAACGTAATTTCATGTTTGATTGAGTCATTCCAACTCTTACATTTTTTTTTATTTCGTTTTCATTTGGCCGCAACGGGGGGGGGGGGGGGGGGAGGGGATATGTGGGTCATGTGGAGTGTTGATGGAGAATTATTATGATTTTTCTGGGTCATTTGGAGTCAGCTAATTGTTCCACGGGAAATACAAACGCAAAAAATATGATTTTTGAATGAAAAAATTATTTTTGAGCTCTTGATGAAGAGACATTTTCCTTTCGTTGGAAAAATGATTAAATTTGAGTTTTTGGGAGATTGCAAATTTTTTTTATGGAATTTTTTCAATGTTTTTATGACAAATCGATTTTCTTTCAATTTTTTTTTGAAAAAAAAAATGCGAAATTACTGCGAAAATTAGTCTTTAAATTTAATCGCACGTGTCAGCCTGAATTGACGGGACCAATTCTTTTGAATGAATATTAAAAACAAAAATTAATTATTCAGTTAAAAATAAATAACTAAATTGCAATTAGTCGGCAGCAAACTGGGTCAAATGAGAATAATCATAACCGTTTTTTTCTCTCCTGTCTCCTTACGATTCTGTTATGTCCCCTGCAATTATTTTCCTGATGCTCCGAAAGAGACAGAGATATGACTAAGTTGAATAACACTGAGCGTGTTGGACCGTTATTTGACCCACCGAGCCAAACCGACCGAAGACACTTGTTTTTTTTTTCTCGTGCTGTATGGGATCACCGACGTGGCAAAAATCGTCGATTATTGTCTTCACGCTGAATAGGTCAGGATTGATTCCCGCTCGGAAGTTGATTGAAAAGATGAGGCGGTAAAAGTCCGCCTCAACAAACCAAAATTTCTGTTCTCTCTTTTCTATTTTTGAGGCATTAGAATTTTGGCAAAATAAATTTGGTGGCATTGCGTTTACTGATTATGGTGCTGTAGTATTACAGCACAATTCATTATGAAAAGTCATTATGGGGAGAGCTTATTAGGGCATTTTTTATTTAGGCCCATTTCATTATTTTTAGGCGCAATTCAATAATTTTTTTTTTATTTCAGGGATAATTTATTAGGGGATGATTTATTATGTAGATTTTGTGGGTGGGTTGAGGACACTGATATTGTTTATTTATGCTGCATTTTGCAGAATATTAATCCGTTAAAAGGTTGCGATTATTTTTATTGGGACCGTCGAGTTCAGATCGTAATTAGAAAAAAAAATGAGAAAAAAAAATTCACCAGGTACCAGGGTGGTAGTGACTCCTTCTGCAATGGAGATGGGTTAACATCTAACCAACCAGGATCCCAGGTAAAAATTCAACCGATGAAAATTCCGAACTAACAATCAAGTGCGAGCCGATGCTGGAGAACAGACGTCATGTCGATATTTTCATATGAACTAATTTCCCAAGTATGCATTCGCGTAAACAAAGAACATTGACATTGGTATTGACAAGACCGAGTCATATTTTCTCGATTATGGTCTTGTTATTTGTCACGCATTTACCCCTCCCCTCCCCTTCTTTGCTTTAGTGACAAATTGACGTTGCGTTTATCCACTTTGAGCTGAACCCAATGAGCGATTTGATGTGTTTGGAGCAAATAATTGAAGGATTGACGTTTCTGATTTAGGTAATATGACGGAGAGAATTGTCCGAGTCATAGAACTTCCGGAATTATGAACCGGAGAGGGAAATACGACCGAAAATCCTCTTTTCGTTCGGAGAGAAAAATTCGATAAAAATTACCGCACCGTTTGGTCTGGTCCCCTCTCGGTCTTTCGTGAAAAATTATGGTCGCAGATCTTCGGAAGATCGTCCCGGTGGACTCGAAGGATTCTGTGGAAGATCAGAAGATCTTCTGATGATTTTTCTGGAGAATTCTGGAACATCTTTGAGGGGAAATAATTTTTCTGCGCGAGTGGAGGTGAAATTGACGGAATGAGGAGACGAGTCTCTTCATTATTTGAAGGCCTCGATGACAATCAGAGGCTGAAGAGCAGCGGAAATATCACAGTAATTTGTAAATAAAATAGTTGAACGTTTAGCGTGGAAAATACAATTACAATGGTCACCGGTGAGGCCCATTATGTGACCAACGTAATAACGGTTATCATTGGAAGTGTCTGAATCCGTCATTGAATGCCGTTCCAAGCGGTGAGTACAGTTTTTTTATTGTTATTAGTACTGAGTGCAGGTACTGGAGCAATAATAGAAATGATATAATAAATTGTAGTGGGCAGAGGGAAAAAAATGCAATAAAAATTAGTCATATAGTCTGATAATCCTGGAGCGAAGTCTCAGCTACACGAAAATAGCCAAATGAACTTGAAATTTATGGATTTATTACAAATAAATTACGGTCGGTTTTCGGGGAAATTCGGTGACTTTCGTGTCATTTTTCTCTAACGTAATAGAAAAATTCGAATTCTCTTGGGATTTTTTTTTTTTTAATGACAAATAGCGCCTTCGGAAATTATTCGAAAGAATTTCTGGAGAATTCGCGAAGGTCTTGGACAGAAATATTTTTCTACGGGATCCGGGTGCGGATATGACCAGTCACCAGGGGGATGTCATCTCAGTCGTGATTATTTATTGATGATCTTCACACGAGGATTTTTCCCTCGATTTTTCCTGTGTCAGGAAGGGAATAATAATTATGATGGACCGAGTTATTAGAATTTATTCGAACTTGGGAGGTTTGCACTCAATAGTTATTACATCACTCACGATTTTTTCGAAGAAAGTAAAGTTGAAAAAAGATTTTTTATCTTCATTCACAAGCGCATGTCGACTGGACTCAACAACTGGTGTCAGTGAAAGCGAAATTTTTCATCATTAGTATGCAAACGCCTGTATCAATAATTGATTAGTTTTCCCCTGTTGTTATCAGAAATCGCGTGTCTTTCATCGCTCCATTTTTCTTCAGCACTTGGAGGTAAAACATCTCCCAGAGCAATTCATGGTGCGCCAATAATTGACAGAATAATAAAAACCTCGTTAATAAAATTAAAAAGTTCCTTAACGAATCGTTCTGCTCGCGAAAATTGTGGAAAAATCCGTTGCCCAATATCTCCGAGGCTAATAGAGACAGGGAAAAATGTCATAAGACTTTTTTGTAGGAAATTTCCCAGTCTACAAGAAAGGTTCTTACAAAAATTTCGATATTTCCCTTCAATTCCGAGATATTCCCCGAAAACTGGCGCAGTGACGGCAGTAGAATCAGTTGATGAAATTCCCGAGTGTCGGAAAATCCTTTCCGGAATTTTCCCGGACATTTCCCAGCGAAATCAATCCACGCGATTCGTGGCATTCATTCAATCGTAACCAACTGGTTACCCAGGTATTTATGTGGGTGGTTTTTTTAACGAGCTGCCCCCAACCTTGCGACGAGATATAACAACCGGTGCAGCCATCGGCGATCGGTGCAGCTTTCACTCAAGACGATATCCAGCAGCTTCCACCTCTAGAGAATTTTACTGGAACGTCGTCGAGAGTTTTCGAGAAGTCAATTGAATTTTTTGAAAGACTTTCAAAAAAACATTTGAACCTCCTCTGATGCCCTGAATTTTACCCTCGAAAATAATTTCAAAATTCTCCTTCGAACAGATCTGCGAATAAAAATTATTCCCTGAAGATCTACCAAGGAATCGTTTCCAGGATCTGAAGGAAGATCTTCAGAAGATCTGTCGACGATCCTCCTGAAGATATCTGGAGGATATTATCCCGAGGATGAGGAATAAATTACCGCTATCGGCCGTTCCATTCAATAAAAAAACTTCTGCTTTAAATTCAAGGGAACGCGATCATTGACCCCACCACGCGATACAGGTTTTCGAGATCTCGATCGACATCTTCACTCCTCCACAAAAATTCCGAAAGCCCGCGAATGAAAGAATCTTCATAAATTATTTTATGAATTCACATTTAAAAATTTTTGTACCACAAACTCGAGATAAATTCTGGTGCTCTCTCGTGTGAATTTTTTTCTCGCTTTTTTCTATCGAATTTCATATCGATCGTCGATTACGTTTCGAGACATAATTTTCCCGGGTGATGCACCAGTGATATTTGTTGTATTTTTTGTTGTACACTATAATTAATAGTGAAATCGAATTTTAATTAAATTTCCCCGAATTTTCATGAATTATTTCCCCCGCGATTTTTAGTCATTCACCGCGCGATAATCGATGCCATTGACTCTGATAAATAAATAATAATCGATCGAGATTGTTTGTACTTTCACGGGGCAGTTTATCCATGTGGACCATTAACAGTTGGGGATAGGCATGGACAAGAAATAAATTGGCTTCCTATGTGTCCTGGTCAACACGTCGACTTTCTCTACGGGCACACGAGGAAGCCCGTGGAGCCGATGGTTCCGGTACGGAGAACAAAGACGCGCGATGACCACCAGACATGTGTCAAATATGATCTTGATAAATGACAATGGACGTGGAGAATTTATTTTATCTTCGAACGACTTCATAACAACGCGGAATTTCTCAAAAAAAAACCCTCCTAATTACATTTCATATAATTGTGGTAATTAATTTTGTCGTTTTTGTTGCGTAATTTTATGACTAATTAATCTTCAATCATTTGATTCATCGAGAATCGATTGCTGTTCGATAAATCGTCGGTTAAAATTCAGGAAAAAAATTATAGTTTGACGTTTCGAACTTCAATTAAATTTTTCAACAGAGTTGACAAGACGAAGACGAAAAAATTAATAAACAATGTGTTTTTTGTCTGCAATTATGAGTTTATAACAACAAAAATAAATTACAAAACATTTTTTTCAAACAAAATATTAAACAAAAATATTTCTATGATTTAAATTCATTAATTCAGTTATTTTATTTGGAAATCGAAATTTGGGGGTGCGAACCCCTTAACGGGGGCTGTATTTACATAGTTATAGTGACACTGGGGATGGAGGGGGGCTTTAAACATAATTAACATCTCATTAATTATCAAAGAATAAAAAATACTAAAAACTGATCAACTAAAACCCGGAAAAGTCCCCAAAACTGAGCGACCGCTCGCGCAATTAAAATTTTCCAACGAAGCCACCACCAATTTGTTTAATTAACTATTTTAAACAATAATCATTAGGTAAATGTGAGTGGGAGTGGGGGTATAATATCCTCGCATTAAAATTTAATTGCCGTGGATGGAAAGGCCTGAGTGGATCGCGTGTCTCGTGCCCGATGGCCCGGTGTCTTCGGTTGGCCGACGCACCAGCTACCTAACCTACTTAAAATCTCGTACCTCGGCTCTCTCTCCCCGTGACGTCACAATTCCGTAGTTGTGATTCCCCGTTGCAACTGATACAGATACCTAATGACATAGCTGTCCTTTATCCCCGGCCTCGTTTGTCCCTTTCGATATTCCGAGGACGAGCGACGGATTTTAATCGACCGAAGGAATTTTTCCGATGGAATTTCTCACATTCCCTTCCTCCAAAAATTTGAATTCGTTTTATTTTGAATTTTTCGCCGCCTTCACTGATACAAATAACAACAAATACACCTGCATAATCTAGTGAGGGTAATTTTCGCTGTATTTTTCACTCTGGGGAGAATTGTTAATGATGAAGGGATCATCCAATTAATTTTAATTTTAATTAATTGGATGGTCCCTTCGATTGGATGATCCCTTCAATTAATAATTACTTGGATGATCAGCAATGCAGTGGTTTGAGTTTTTTGAGTTTTAATGTCTCGTCAGTTTCGTAACCGAAATTGATCCTGGGGGAACTGCCTCGACAGTTGAAGATAATAATCTTATGTCGTGCAACAAAGCGAAGTGACGCAAAAAATAGTAAAAAATAGAATAAAAGATTGACTCGATAATGACGGAGGGAACGAGGAAAGGGATGTAAACAGAAGGGTAATTAGTGCTTCCTGACAATTGTAATTATTTGAAGAACCTGCACGAAGGTGATCTTCAAGGTCGTTCAGAAATTCGCGATTTTGGTGTTTTAAATTTAACAGATTAATGAATTTTAGATTAATTTTGACCTAAAAGTCCGCAAAGTCAACTTTTAAAGCTCCAAAATATACAAAATAAATTAAGAGACTTTAAAAAAATAAAAATCGCAGTTATCTGGCCTAACTAACTAATCAATTAATTAATTAATTAGGCTACTGAGATGATTCTCTACAAAACCACTCGTCGCTTCAGTAATTTGCCAACTATTACGCAAAATAAATGATAAAATAAAGAAATAAATTGAACAAATAGTTTAATTAAATTTTCAACTTAATTATCAATTATTTCATTGAATAGTAGGTTGCGCACTTACAATACAATTCCTTTGTAATCACCTGCATAGAAAATATATCTCTCCGGTTGACAGTGGCACCTCCGCATGAACTTGAACTTTTTCACGTAAATTTATTCGTCGATTAAATGGATTGAAACACTTATGGGCTCGATGGGCAATTAATCATGAACACAGATTAACAATTCCTGATTTTTTGGGTAATATTATATATTTATTTCACTTGGAGGAGTGAGTACACCACCGCCCGGACGAGCTTGCCGCACTGAAGGCTCGAAGCGAACTGAACAAAACGAAACGCCCGCGCGACTTGTCGCGAGTTTTCTGGGATACGATGGGGCATTAGTCGTTAGACGGTTCCACTCACCCACACTAACCGAACCTCCCCTTCAATCGATTACCCATCGACGACTGAGGAATGTCAAAATCATCGGAGATGAATTTCATCCTCCGGGCGAGGTAACGCGGTGAATTGAATCTTCTAATTGCGGATGAAATAATTTTTTTTTGGTGTTGATGACACGTACATTTTAATTGCTGTTCACCAAATGTCATGTGGCAGTCGAATGAGTGAGTAATGAAGAAAAACTAATTGCAAGTTGAGTAAATAAATTGATTGACAAACGACATATTTCAAATTTGGCGCTGGGTAGTGTTACCCTCTGGAAGGTATTTCGGTATTTTCGTCAGAGGTGTCGTGAAGGCCCGATACCTGGAGGGTATTGATAAGTAGTTTTCTCCATGTCCGACATCTTCCACAAACCAATAATTTGAAAAATCAAAAGCAAAATTCAATGGATTAGGAATGATTCAGGGAATTGATGACAGGGAACCAAAATTTTTGGAGGACACCAAAACGCCCAAAATTAATTAATTTGAATTATTGAAAAATGTCCAGATGGGGGCCATAATTCCGAGAACTGCCACCGAAACGTCCAGCTGTCGGCGTTTTGGAGCACCTATACTACAAGAGTCAAACAAAAAACGTTGAAAAACTGTCCACTACTGCCAGATCCCAGATTTTCCGAAGACAAACCCGGTGTTCTCCCATCGAAGAACAATGATCTGCTGAAAATACTCATTATCACCTTCACCGGGTGCCCTCAGATGTCAACAAGACTCTTACGAGCCAGGAACAGCCAGTAGGTCACCTTGTGTATCAACAAATTAACCTAAAAGTGAACAAAACAGTGGTGATGAGTGGGGCACAGCCAACTCTGAATGAGATGGAAGTTGATGAGAATAATGCTGGTGTTGTTGATGCTCCGATGGAGGTTGCTGCATTCGTGGAGAAGCCCTCGACGTCAGCTGGCTCGGGGAGCCACACGTGCAGGGTCATGGCATCCTCAGGGACTGTCGGCTCTGTCTCCATCAGTCTTCATCCCCTCGTTATCATGAATATCAGCGAACACTGGACAAGACTGAGGGCTCAGGAGGGCAGTGATCAACTAGGTAATTGGGTTTGCAAATTATTCCATCATTCGTTCAGAAAAGATCCATTGACATTTGTTGATCGACATTTTTCTCTGGAAAAACCATTGTCTAGATGTTTTTTCTATATTCGGGATTAGTTTAGGTTCATTAACCTGTAATTAGTCGAAATCTCTGGTTGTATTTGTTGATATTCCATCTGTGACATTCCTTTCACAATTCTACAAACAGTTCCACAATTTTGAGGTTAGTTTTTCAAGGAGAGTCTTGTCTACTCATCCATTGACTGGGGTTAGTCACAATTAACTAGGAAAATCTGATTCGAGAGTTCACTTAATTATTGTAGATAATTGTAACAAATGCTGAAAAGTTCTTTTGAGGTTAGGAACATTTCTAAAACAATGATTGTCCATTTTTTCCTGGAAACAGTCGATACTGAAATATATTTCAAAATAAAATAAATCGAACAAGTGCAGTCAACTGTATCATTCGTTCCTCAGTCTATGGAGCCCTTATTGGAAAGCAAAAGGGTCGTAATATCGAGATCATGAACTCCTTCGAGCTCCTCTTCACGGTGATCGAGGGTGACGTTTTCATCGACAAGGACTACTACAACACGAAGGAGGAGCAGTTCAAGCAGGTGTTCAGTGAGATGGATTTTCTCGGGTGGTACACGACTGGTGATCAGGCAAATGAGAGAGACATCAGTGTCCACAAGCAGCTGTGTGTCATCAACGAGAGTCCAGTCCTCCTGAAGTTGGATCCCAGGCCTAGAAACACCGACGTAAGTCCCTCCAAGTGTAATTTATGCAGACAAATTCATGAATCATTGAAATTTCCTGCAGCAATTGTCAGTGTCCATGTACGAGTCTGTTATTGACCTTGTCAATGGTGAAGCGACGATGCTGTTCGTCCCATTGACGTACACCCTAGCCACAGAAGAGGCTGAGAGAATTGGAGTTGATCATGTCGCGAGAATGTGCACGAATGATCAGGGAGAGAGTTCATTAGGTAATAATTTGATAGAATATTTTATGGAGTCTATTTCCTGATAGCGATGGCTTAATTAATTGATAAAATGATGTTGACAGTTGTTGAACACCTCATGGCGCAGCACAGTGCCATTAAAATGCTTCATTCACGTGTCAAACTCATCCTGATGTACCTCCAGGCGGTTGAGTCAGGCGAACTGACGCCCAATCATGAGATTTTGAGAGCAGCAAGGTCACTGGCACATCATCTGCCTGTTTTGAACAGTGACAAGTTCAAAGCTGATTTTTACAACGTAAGTTACACACTCGTGGAATCCTGTTGAGGATGTGGTAAAACGAGGTGAGGTAAATGTGAGTTAATGGAGTAAATTAATCAAAACATTTATTTTAACAGCAATGCAATGACTTTGGTCTCATTACCTACCTCGGAATAATAACCAAAGGGTGCAACGATATGAATCAATTCGTTAACAAATTCAATTTTCTGTACGAGAGAGCTGGCATTGGTCCTGGACACACGAGACGCATTCGAAATTTGTTCTTTTAATTTGGAAATTTAGTATCGTATCAAAGGAAATTTATGAAGAATGGAAACACCTCTGTAATAACTGATAAGCTTAAGATAATTTGAATTAAAGTAATTTAGATAAAAAGAAGATGGATTGTTGTTAGTTCGGTTGATTGATTCAACTTTTTAAATACGATAAAAATTTATTAATTCTCTATTATATACAATTTACAGATAGTTATGTCCCACAACTTTATCATTCTTTTTTTTATTGAAGTCGTGTGATGTTCAATACCTCAAATTGATTCACTCCAATTTGATGGGTAATTTCACACTTTTTCATTTTATTTCTCTCTTCATTGCTTCAATTGCATTAATTCATTTGCAATTGGGTGGTTTTTCGGTACAGGGATGAATAAAATAAACGTCAGAGATATCCTCATAGGCCACTCGTTCTCATTGATATATATAGTTTTCACTTTTGATTCTTTGAAAAATTGTTTAATTTAACATCGAAGCAGCACGATTATTATTCATCAGTGATGAAAAAATTTATTTATCTTATGGTACAACAAACTCTAAAATTTCATCTAAAAATTCATCATTTCATCTCACGTGCGTTTTCACTGAATTTATTTGACGATTTCGCAGCATTATTATTTTTATTAACATCAATTTATCTTTGTACGAACTGTAAAAAATAGAATTAATTATATTGTTCCACTTTAATTATTGCCAGTTAATTTTTTTTCCTTCATTCTGAAACAATTTATCAGATCGTTGCGATTTATACTAATTTTTAGATTTATCTTTTATTATTCTATTTTCGACGCTCGATAATTACGCAATTTTTTTCGCTGATATGCCCTCGATTCTACAGTAATTTTTTCCTTCATCCTCATGTCTTTTTTGATATATTCAGAGTATATTGGACATCAGACATTGATATTTACCCCAGAATTAGCCGATGAAAAATATATATTCAACATTGACTTAAGAATTCTCCCGAATTTCAGCCTAAAATTGTATTCACTTGTTAAAATACTCTAGATCTAAAAGTTTTCAAGCATTTTATCTTTTCCAATTTTGAGCGTCAAAATACGATAGCCCTTCAGAAAATACGCAACGTCCCTAGTACCATCAATATAACTTACACATTTAAAAAAAATCTTCAATCTGTTATTTAATCATAAGTTTTATCAATCTCCACTTCAATTTCGAGTCCTATTATTTTTTTATAACTTCTCTATCTTACGTAAGACGACGACGACGATGTCTCTGAGTCAACAGTCAGGCTGTCCTCCATCATGGTGGCAATGATGTCCACAATGACGGACAGCATTGCGTCTGGCTAAGGACTTGGTTTGTCAACACCAATCAACTCTTCAAACAAACTGTTTCTACCTTTCACTCTGTCCTCCAGTGTGTGCACAGCGAATCTCAGCATTGCTGTTGATAAATCACCTACGGACCATCTTCTATCTGTCAGAACTCTGCTAACAGTGTCCAACTGGAGAAAACCAAATTACGTCAAATTTTTTTTTTCCTAAAAATGAAAAAGTGGACGATTCCATTTTTCTAACGAATTACCCCAATTATCGTTCCCGATAAATTAGCACTAATTTTTTTCCACTTTACGTTGACTATTTCCCCACTTCTCGAGGTCGTTTTATCGTTCACATTAATTTTTAACGTCCAATGGTGGTTCGAACAGCGATTTCGCATAACGTCGAGGGGATGAGAGTTTGTTTTTAATGAATAGATTGTTAAATAATTTTAATGATTACCTTGGAGAGGCTCGCCTGTCCACACGTATAATAAATGAGCCGGGGTACCCCAGCAAGTGAAGCAGCCAACCACTGAATAACAAACTTCAACTGGGGATCACCCTTCAATCTCGATCCACAGCCCCAATTACCACTTGCCACTGGCAGCAGTCCCCCATCCTGTACACTATTATCCCCTGGTATCTGCAAAAAAACGAATATTTTTATCTTCTCCACAGCTGTCAACATCCCCAAGAAGATCGTATCATTAGTGAAGTCGTCAAAGGCAACAGAACATTCGAAATTTCCTCATTTGTTAAATTAGCAGTTGTCTGCGTAATGAGTGGCTTCAGGAGACAAACATAAATTTTCTTTTGCAAATTACCGCTGCGATAAACAACGTCTTCTGTCGTTTTGCCTGAAAATTAAATCTAGAATCTTCTACGAGTCATAATTTGTGAACTGTTTGACCTGTATCAGCTTTTGTTCTGCGAAATTATCGCAGAATCCACTCAAACCACTCGTGAAAATCTCAGTCATTCATTCTCTTTCTCCAAAAGTTGCGATTAAAGGCCAGATAAGAACGAGAGACAGCTGTTAGTAATGAAAAAAAAAACTCGATAATTAAGTGTGTAATTACACGAGCTGCAGGTGGAGGTGATTAATTGTTATGCAGCACGAGGCGATAAATTTTCTCTTTGCAACAATTCTCAATTCTATTCACCGAATTTTCATTGCCAGCGAGTGCTCCGACGGCTCCTTCGGGCTCGCGAAGTTGCAATTTAACTGTTGAACACGTGTCTTCATCGTCAGATGTTGATGATCGAAGGTAGACAGTGGTTTCCTCCTCGACGAGTGTCTGCAGAACAGTCGACGTGAATGTTACGGACAATGATTTTTTTCGCCTCAAATCCTGATCGATGGCGTCCAAAAACTCCTCATCCTGATCATCGTTATCAGTGACCTGCGTAGTCTCATTATTGAGATCTTCATTTTTCGAAAATTTTATGACAGTCGAGGGGCCATTTCTCCTGTCTTATCTCGGGACAATCTTGACTCAACGTTAATTCAATGTCGCGTCAATACCGGGTCAACGTTGGCAATCAATCGATTGTCAACCGACCAAATATTAATAATTAATTCCCTCGCCATCGCAGAGGAATGGTCCCTCATCGCAAAAAAAAACCCAAAACTGTCAACTGTCTCTCATTCCATCTCACAAAGAGTCTCCCCAGGACTTCAAGGATTAATGAAAAAAAAAAAAAATCGTGTGAAATCAATCAATCAATCCGTCACTTGAGTATAAATACCGATTGTTGACGTCGGTTCCTGTGTCTCGCCAGCTCAAGACTCAGGGACCTGACGGCCAGCGCCAACTTGTGCTTCTGATGAACGTCGTTGGGCCCCAGGAGGGGCTGGGGCTCACCCTCCTGGACGGGCACCCCTGCAAACGACTCACTCAGGGCTCTCCTCAGCAGTGATCCAGCGAATTGTACTACTGCCCTGTCTCGTGCGTCCAGCTCTCGATTCTCATCACTCGCGATTGGATCGTCCAGCCACTTCGACAGTTGCTCGTAGACTTCTTCTAATTCTGAGCAAAACTCTGAAGATTGTAATCCCACATTAGGGAATATTTTTTTAATTGAATGGAATTATCAAAACTCTCTCACCAGAACTATATTCTGTACTAAAGCTGTATTTGCTGCTATTCGTGTCCTTTCGTTGGAGTCCTGGAGGCTGGGTCTGCTTGAACCTACCCAGCCACTTCTGCTCAGCCTCCAACGCCTCCTTCAGGAAGTCCTCATCCACAGTCTCATCGCGGAGGACAAAACCCCTGGATCCACCTCTCCGGAGTCTGAATAAAAAATGAGGAGCAATCGTTGATGATTTATTCCCCAATTAATGTCTGCCATGAATTAAAAAATTAAAATAATTCGAAATTTATTTTCAAGTCATGCAAAAAATCATGTTTATAATTTTGGAAAATCTCGCAGTCAAAAAAAATCAGTTTACAATTTCTGGGATTTATAAATATAATAATTAATCAAACGAAACGGTCTGGATGACGTTCAGCGAGGTTTACCCTGACTCTAGAAAAATAATCAATGAATTTAATGCTGGAATACAAACTTTATGTCCTGGTCTCCAACGTGGCTTCCGGTGATGTTAATTCCAACTGCGTAACTTCCTTCTGAGGAATTATCGGAGGATCCAGTGGCAGTGCTCTCCCTATTCAGCGCCTCCTTCAGTCGTTGAGCAAATGTACCCCTTCGCTCTGGAGTATCCAATTGATTGCTGTATCGTCTCGACAATTTTTGCGATATGTGCTCATCGTCGTCGGGTAAATCCTCATCGATTGTGTCCTTAGCACTGTGGAAGCTCTCACTACTCTGACTGTTGCAGCTCCCATAGACCGACATTTGACCCAGGGACTTCCTGGTGACCGGTAACACTTCTCCACTCGAACCTAAAACGATGAATCTACTTCGATTACTAGCGCTACTTGTACTTTTTCCCAGTTTTCCGGGGCTCTGAGACCTGGTGGACCTCCCGTTGGGTCTTGGCCGCTCGTTGGGGTTCCTCTCGGGACTGGAGGTCTCGTTGGAACCTGCGAAATAGTAAATTAAAAATTTTTATTTCAGAAAATTGCAATTCAATTTTCGATGAGTTATGGGGCTCGATAAATTGTTCAATTTGATGAAACAATTGTTTATTGGTGCCTGAAAATAGGATTATTTATTCTTCTGGTGATTCGGGTAAGGTTATCTCTAATGATAATTAATTGTTTAGATAAAAATTGAGTTTGGAATTACCCAATTTCCCATTCGTCCTGGCGATTTTTTTATCTTCAGTCTCTACTTCGGGGGAGGCACTGCTGAAGCTCTCGCCGATGGGGGAGAGTCTCCTGGTGGCTGGACACCCATCAGCATCTGAGTCGGATTTAATGGTGTCCGTGGGACTGCCAGGTGCGTGTCTTTGACGAAAAGCTAATAGAGACTTGTTCATTTCCCGGAGAACATTGTCCTCTTCGAACTGCGAGAGAGGGAGTTTTGAGTAGTCCTCCGGGTCCATACAGCACACCGTCACCTTAAAATTTGAGATAATTAAAATTACCGATTGTCGAGTGAAATTTACTAATTTATTTTTAAAATTCTCATTAAATAAACGCTCCCCCAAGTGAATAAACATTTATGTTGTGGAGGAGTAGAACTAGGTGAGTCAATTGATTTTCAATCTCGTTCTCCGATGATTATCTCAAAAAGTATGCGAAATTACGGATTTTTCATAAGGACCTTTTTTGTGGAGAGAAAAACGTTCTACAAAAAAGGTTCAATGAAAATTTTTCTATCTTTTTTGGATTTTGAGATATTGAGCAAAAGGCCGAGTGCAGGGAATGATTTTTTTTCAGTCGGTGAAATTCCATTTGAACTTACAGGATTTGGATTGGATATGCTCTCGAAAATCGCTCTATTCTTGGGGTCATTGATACGGGATATGTGCCTAGCACCCTCAATAATCAGGACTTCGTTGTCTTCTAAGGCCTCCACCGAGAGTATCACAGCGAGCATCTCCGGATGCGTTGATATCTGCGGATAAAATTCTTTCAATTTTTTATCGAAGAGATCCTCCCTCATCCGCATAATTCCATACAAGTCTCATTAGGGGGTGGGGGTTACTTAGGGGGTTCCCACATCTCACCACTTCAATAATGAAAAAAAAACTAGACACAGATGCGATTAAATATTTTTTTTAACACGATATTGACTGAGTTGGATCGCAAAATTAATTAGCATCAGGTTCTGCCGAAAAAAATGATTTACCAGCCGACATTCGAGGGAGAATAAATAAGTTTAGTGTCGGGGTAACGTTGGCGGGATGCGCAGTAGAATAAACCAGTGAATTCAATGGAAAAAGGGTTAGAAAATAACGAGGGAGATTATTAATTAATTATTTATTATTGATGGCATATTGATGCTGGAGTCAACTCCTCGGTGCACATTTTCACGAGGACATACTTACTTACATGTACACTTTCTTGATTCACCGCATCCTCGAGGGCTCCGTCCCCGAATCTTGAGCTTGCGAAGCACACGTGAAGGACTTTGGTGTCGACGTCGATTCTCTCCATTCGTCCAGTGTGACGAATACTCAGAGGACATAATGGCACGCCACTCTCCAGCCAGTCCTCTATCGTGAGCCATTGTTTCGACGTCATTACCTGATGAAAAGTATTGAATTGTGGATTCCTCAGCGATTCCGTTCCTCCAAGTGAAAAAACGAAAATTTACTGAATTTCATTTTCCGTTTTCCCTAAATAACTTCAAAACTAATTAACTCAACAAGATTTTCCATCAAAATATTTTTTACGGAGATGTTTGTGGTTTGTTTAGAAAAATACAAGAGCCCCTCAAAATGAGAAAAATCTAGTCCATGAAAGGTTTTTTCAAAATGTCTCCACAAAAATTGATCTGTTCTCCTTAATCTCGTCGACATAAACAAATTATTCTGCCGGAAAATCGTATAATTTCCCTGAAAATATTCTTCGTCGTCAGAAGGGCGATCAACCGACCCACGATACCTTTTTTTATATTTTTGAAATTTTTTTTATTCAAAATCTTACGGTTTTTAAGAAAAATTTTTTTTTTCATTTTTTTATGGCTTTTGCGTGCGATTGTTTATTATCAGTCGAATCGATTGTGACGTACAATATCGAAGGGCATGTCGTCGTCTGTAATTACTGACTAACACCCGGGGGGTAGTTAAACTCAATATTGGGGTAGTGACTTCGGGGGGATGATTTTACCTGCCTGGAGACGAGCATCCGGCCCTCGAGCGCCGACTCATTCTCGAGAAATTCAAAGTACTGGAGAATACTCGAGAGTTTGGCTTTTTGGCTGTTCCTAAAAATGTCAAGTGTATTATTGTCCCTGGGGGCATGAATAGAATCGAGGGTAAATGGAAACAACTCTTTTTCATCTGCCATCCACACGTTTCATACCCCGGAGTACTTCGGAAAAGGTCAAAGATTGCGAAAGCTCTAATATTTGAATCGATCGAGTCACGCAAAGTTCACTGTGTCATAAAAAGTTGACATAATTCGACTTAATTGTGGGTGAGCATTCAAGAGGTGTGGAAAGTATTGACGGAAGTCCATTAACAATTGAAAGGTCTTTCAAAGAAGTCCAGCAAATTATTATTTTAGTCAAAAATCATTGAAAATTCACTTAATTATTTATCCAACGAAAAAAAACTTGAAATTATTCATTTAACATACATTTTTCAAATAATTTAACTTTCGCTGTCAATAAAATACCATTTCTAAGAGCCAAAGGATCTAAAGGGTCAATGGACTCGGTGGCTGTTGGAGCTGAGGGTCAAGTGGTCCCAAATGTCAAATAATTCTTAAAAATCTTTGAAGCTCAAGGTCAAAGCTCTGGGTGCCTTAATAAAAGGGTTTAGTCGACCCCACCGGTCTCGAGGGCTTCTTGACCCTCAATTAACGTCAACCACACATCCCTTGACTCGTCAGACAATTTTTCCCTTTGATCCACTCCACCCCCCGCCCTCATAACTCGCAAAAATGACTCACAGATGCAAATGTTTGAAGAAATTAGTGAAGTTGAAGTCTCCAAGCGTCGGATGTGTTTTTATCGTTCGCTTAGGGTACGTCGAGAAGAAGGCGTTTGCGATCAAGGCCGATGTGAAGCCGTACGTGTACTCGACGCTATCACCTGGAGTAATCGAAAAAACAGGGATGAAATGGTTTGTTCATTTATCCGCGAATCCATTAGATAAAGCGACTGCCTGGAATGGGGGTAAAGGGTCACCTTGTTGCTGGAGACTGAAGTAAAGCCCCTGGGGTGGTTTTGTATTTCCCAGTGCTTTTGCTCTCTCAACAATGCGGGGTATTGTCTTGGTAAATAGCTGTTCACGTTCACCCGGCCCGAGATCCTCGTCAATGTACCTTGATAGGCCGGTAAATAGATTGGGGTCCTGTTCGTCCTCATCTGGATCCAAACTTATGCTGAGAAGACAGGAGAGTGAATGGTAAATACGAAGAAATTGTGGGGGTAAATATGAAGGGGATTAGAATTTTTTAATATCAACAGCTCGATTAATTACCGCTCATTAAGAAAAAAAGTGATTAGAGTTCCTCAAAATTGGGAAAAAAATCCTTTTCTCGTTGAAATTCTTCCCTTAATTCCACGACTGCGGAAATATTTATTTGTTTTGCATTGACTTCTGTTCAGAGTTAATTAATTTCCAAATAAAAATTAGACAGAACAAAACAATTGATAATAGAACAAACGACCAAATTATTTAGAGAAAAATATCTTCATTGTTTTATTCCCAAAAAAAAATAGTGTGAGAATGAACCCAAAAATAATCAATAATTTATATTGAGATTTAATTGATAATTTATTTACTGTTAACTGCAAACTTGTTTGCAAATATTTTTAACAGCAGTCCACATGTTCCCGCTTTTTCCTGACCAAACAAATTTGCCAATGTCTTTGTATTTCCCTGGCAGAGCACTCGCTCCGGAAGAGGAAGAAGTTAAAACGGAAGAGTGCGACGAACCTCGAAGGTTGTTCCAACCCCGGCACCTAGCGTTTTTCGAAATACCCATCATTCCGAAAATAAACCACCACTATCCCACCGCGGATACTCTTGGCATCCGTCGTTTTACTACAAACTCATGCGAACAAACGAGAGACATTTCTATCGCTCGGGTTGAGCCCCCCTCCGGGTACAAAAGAGAAATAACTCATGAGATCATAGGATTAATATAGACCCCAACACTTTTCTACCCTAAAGAACCATCAGGCCCCCGTCTTCCCCCATCGCCAGCTTCAATGGAGGTATTTAAACATTCGGGACATTTAAAACCCCGAGGAAAATAAAAATAGTACGAGGAAATCGAAAAACAGCTGGAGCTGGGCGAACACTCGACGAAAGTCTTTGATGAATATCGCGAGGTGAGACGGAGATATTTTTATGATTATTTTACCCTACTAAATTCCGCCAATGGAATCCCACCATTCGACGGTATTTTGTACAACTTCCGCGGTTTTTAATCCACAATTATTAATAATTTTATCGGTAATTTTGGAAGGATGAGACAAAACAAATCAGTTGACTTCTAGTTTCAAAGTTTTCGCGGTTAAAATTCGTTTAGACCTCATTAACCTCCCGATGTTAATCGAGAAAATGAAGTTGTTGTTCATTCTTCATGAAAAATGACGTAAACAATAAACAACATTTTTCCTGCACCAAATGGAAAAGATCATAAATAATCACCGTAAACTCTTGAAAGATAAGAAATTTCCACGAGAACTTTCCTCGAGAATTCCACCCCCTTCATCCCTGAAACACCCCCTTCATCCCTGAATGTTTTCACAACCACTGCCCTAAAATAACCCCCTCCCCAGGCCCTTTCCTATAAACAATTTAACTATAAAAAAAAAATAATAATCTTCAGGAATTCCGCAAAAATATGAAAAAATATTTTCTCCGCTCGCAATATTTCTGAGGCCATTGACCGATGATTTTCCTCCCCCATAAAATACCCCCGAAAAATCTCCGCCCCTTTCACCCCTCAAAAAATCCCCCAAAAATCGTCACTCACTTGCACATATCGTGAATTTGCCGCATGGCATCGAGCAGATCCTTGGAATTTCTCGCAATCGCCGCTCTGTCCAGCTGTTTAACAACAGCTGGCCACCACGGCAGATCACAGGGGAGCATAACAAGCGCCATTACACACTTACAACCCCCCAGTCACTGTAAAAAAAAATCCCCTCATCCCGCACCCCCGGGAAATCGTTCGTAAAATTTAAAATAAATAATAAACTCCATGAATTCCCAGGAATTCTCAATAGGCCTCGGTAATTTCCACGTGGTAGAGTACTCACTCGACCCCTCCCCACCCACCCCACGTGCTCAGAATTATTGATAAACTTCTATTCACGAGTGGAGGAAGTTAATGAGACGAGCGTTTATGTAATCAGTTGTTCCGAAGTTCTTCTCCCCCCGCCCACCCCGCCCCCCACTGACACTTCCGCGTTGATTTATCTGATTACATTTTTCTCGGTGATGATTTAGCGCCACAAATCACTGGTTTAATTCACCTTTTGTTAATTACTATCATTTTAGGGAGTTTTGGGGATGATTTTATCCAGCATTCAGGTGCTGATGCACTTGGAGATCGGCATTTAATCGAATTAAAATTTATCCGGAATAATTCAATAATTTCACCCTCAATGGGGTGGAAATCCGTTAGGTTTAGGCTGTGCTTTGATTATTAGGCTGATTTATTTAATTATTAATGAATCGAGGAGATGATCCGACTGTTTCGAGGCCCCCGTGGGGTATGGGTGGGAAAAAATCAGCGACTAGTACAAACGCCGGCCGTTTGCGGTGCATGTATCGAAACACCACTCACTCATTTGCTCGTAGAATTCTATTTTTGGGATGGAAACCGCGCCGGCGCGGTGGACCTACCCCTATATAGAATTCCGGGGGTTCGCCGGTGGCGGGGGGGTTGGGAGGGGAGGGTGGGAGAACCGGGGAAGGGGGGAAATCGATAGGGAGACTGGGTGACGTCAGACTGGAACGAGTGACGTCAGCGCAAGGGGGTACGGCCCGTGTGTGATCAGACATTTGTCTTCGACCATTCGCCAGCGCCACCCGAACTGTGACGACATTTTATTCTACTCCGGTTCGTTTTTTATTTTCTCTGTTAATTGATTGTTCATCAAAAGTCGAGATTAATTGTTCAACTTTTGTTTATTCGATTTTTTTTTGTTTCAGGGGAAGAAAATTGGAAAAGGAAGTCGACCGCGCGTGAGAAAACGATGATTTGATTGAATAAATTAAGAAAAAAAATTAATTGTTACATTTTTTTGAATTATAATAAGTTCTGTAATTTTTTTCTGACGGTACCGTCGGTAAAGTAGAAAAACACGAGGGTTCGAGTCGAAGGGAGTGACGGGAAATGCCGATAGAGGTCCCTTACGTCAACATTTTCTTCTGTCAGGAAAGGGAATTCTCATATGAAAATTATTGGAGGGAGAATTCCGGATGTGACGTCATAGAATTTACTCTTTTCCTCGTTGGCGGGCTTTTTTAAACCGAAGGTGCTGGTAGGTAAGTGTCACAGCGATTTTTTTTATTGTTCGTTCAATGGGAATTTATTTTTATTTGTTTATAAATAACTCGGTGCGCTCAATGGGTCGGGAAACTCCTGACGCTGGATCCTCTCATTTAAATGTGAAAGAGAGCTTGAAAAAGGGCCAATGAGAGTTGCTATTACCAGGCAAATGAAAGGGAAGGGTCATCTTTAATTCAGCCGAAGGCTGAGCTTTAATTTACGAAGTATAGATTACAGTCTGGGCTGTGTACGTACTTTGTCACATTTCGTATGGGTAACTACTGAAGGATGCATATACGCAAACGAGGCGAGTTGTCTGCCACTGGAATTCACGCATCGCTGATCAAAGAAGGATTTGCGAATGCGGGGATGGGGATGGGGATGATAGACATTTGCAGAAGCGATGGAGTGTCGAAGGGTTTATCACTGATTTTCTCGTTCGCTTGTTTTTTTTTCCTTATCGCGGGGTTCAAAGGACGTTCTGCAGACGGAGAGAAAAATTATTTAACAATCACGCGGTTGTTAAATAATTTTCCAGTCAAAATAGTCTTCAGTGAAAATTACGGAACAGTTGCGCATTTTTTCACTGAACGTTTCGTTGAACGATTATATTCCCTAACAAAATAATTATCGTAATTTAAATCGAATGATAATTATCAGAGAATTACTCGATTTCATAAACAAAAAGAATGAAAAAAAAAATATTTCTCTGAAGTTAAATGGCATTTGGCAAAAATAATTTTTTCTCTAGTGGGAAAAACAATTTCCCTAGCCAACTGTCAAGTACACCCTCATCATTATTATTATCGATATCGATTTTCCCCCTACATATTCAAATTTTTCGCGCCCACCCCCCTAAAAAATCTCGACCCCACCCTCACCCGAATAAAACCCCCATCACATTTTTACATTCCCATAAAATCCGCGACATACCGGCATTCCACGCCAATTTTACAACCCCCGAGAGAAAAAAAAATCCAAGAAACAATTGATTACAACCTTCACCCCACCCCCTTTTTCCAAATAAAAGTTTTATCGCTTCCTCTGTAACCTCGATTTTCACCCCGTGGACTTTGGACCCGGCGTGTGTGTCGCAAACAATGAGATTCGACGAGTAAATTCACAGGATTTTAAGGGAAATACTCGATTCAATGCCGAGGGGCTGTTTCTTCACCCCCGGATTCTCACCCCTCCGTCCTCCCACCCCCCCAGCGGGTGTGAGTGTCAAAAGAGCACTTGAAAAACTCAACTGTGCCCTGCGGGTGATACAAAAAGGCTCCCTCACACCCTCCACCCTCACCCACCCCCTGTAAAGAGTATTGCACTATTTCTATGTGAATGACTGTGTACTTCCGGAAGCGATTTAACGGGAGAGTTTGAAAAACCGTCCTATCCAATCCCAATTTCTTTTCATCCACTGGTTGAATCGTTCACACGTGAATCTGTTGCCTTTTTTTTCAACTGGAAAAATACTGCGGCGGTGAGGGGGAGGGGGTGGGACTTTGATATGTCGTGATCTATTCACAGGAGGTGCGAAGGAATTTCTGTGGAAATGTGGATTTTTTCTGATGCCCTCGGCACTAACAGAAAATTTTGAAAAAAAATTACAGAAAGGGGTACGTTATTTGTGAACGAGGGGGTAATTTTTACAGTTTTTGGTTGTATTTTTCATTAATTATTTCTACCCGTGTGTCTGTTCCACTCTTATTTGACGTTTGTGGATATGAGGAGGAGGGGGAGGGAGGAAGGAGGGGGGAGGAGGGGGGATTTTTAATTATAGGGGCTTATCTGGTGTAATCAAAGAAATGCTCTTGCTCGGTTTATTCAATAAGTGCTGTCGTAATGAGAGTTCATTTCGTATATTAAAAAGGGGGTGAGGGGTTTTAGGGGATGGGGAACCTGCGATTTATGGCGGCGTTCTGTTGTAGATGAGGAAATAATTGCGCGTTCTGGGGTTTTTTAGTCTGTTAAATTATTGTCTTTATGTTGAAATGTAGCGAATTAAGTCTGATGAAAAATTTGTCAGTCCACAAAATCTTCGTCAACGTTAAATTTTTTATGTAAATATTTTACAAGTTCATGAGTGTCGGGAGGCGTGAGATTTTCAGTGGAACATTTCCTTGAATCTTGAGGATTTAGAAAAATATTTAATTAAGATTATAACATCGTGTTGATAGCGCCCAAAATTCTCACGCCTCAAAATATTAAAAAAATCACTTTCCCCAGATTTAAACACGAGTTCGAACTACAAAAAAAATTTTTTTAAATCCCAGAAACTGAACTCGAAAAAGGTGTTCCCTTGTTCCACACGCGGTAACAAATATTTTAATTATAAATATCAACTTTAAATAAATTTATTAATTTTCTGCAAAATAATCACTTCACACCTCACCAAAACCCCTCAATCCCCTCAAAATAATGATACCAAATCCCCATTAATTCCCCTAGAATTCCGTTCATCCCTCACCGTCCAAAAACCCTTGCTCCATCAACCGAAAGACGGAACAAAACAAACAATTCATAAACCAACAATACCTCCTTCAACATTGAATTTTCCATGCAAAAGGTTTTACATCATTCTACTCCCCCTCAGAAGCCAAGAGTTTACCTGAGGCTTTTCCGGTTTTGGCTCTAAACCGCCTTCTTCAACTTCTCACGTGGGGGTGGCGGTGAACAGGAGGTGAGGCCGGGGGGGGGGGATTATGCCAGTGGTACCTCGTCGGGCGTAAAATCACTTCAATTAAGCGCAGAAGTGGTGGAGATGGCTTGCGGGGTGGGACAAGGAGGGGACGAGGGTGGGGTTGAT
Source organism: Diachasmimorpha longicaudata (assembly GCF_034640455.1). Taxonomy (NCBI): domain Eukaryota; kingdom Metazoa; phylum Arthropoda; class Insecta; order Hymenoptera; family Braconidae; genus Diachasmimorpha; species Diachasmimorpha longicaudata. The sequence continues at coordinate 3,167,477 of NC_087242.1, forward strand.
AAACGAGACCAACGTGAAGAGGCAAAGAGGTGCAACGTGGATGGCTAGGGGAGGGGAAAATGCAGGAGAGGGGGTGAATTATACGGGAAACCGCGAACCAAATGGCAGGGATCCTGGCATCTCTGTGTGGAATATCGGGAGGATCGGACGAAATTTGTCCCGTTTATAGTCACCACTGGCACTTTGCACCCTCTCCAACCGTCACCCCTCTGCCCACTCGAAACCACCAAATGGATAAGTTTTACCTTTTCCATGCCACCCGCCAGCAAACTTGAGGGTAAGTTTAATTTAAATTAGATTTTATGACGCCGACTCTATTTACAACTTCGTGGCTTCTCTCTCATTTGGCTCAATGAACATCAGTGAGTCTCTCTCGTACTTGTGCCCCATTCAGGAGGGGTGGGGGTGGGGGGAGGAAGATTGTCGTTGTTGTAATTTTTTTTTTTCAGGTGTTTTATTGCGGGGTTGCGTTGCTCTCACGGGGATTGAGGGCAAAAGGGTGGAGATTTTATTTTTTTCTATGAGGAAAATCATTTGTTGTTAAGGGTGGAACCGTCCAATAAACCATTAAATATTGTTATCATGTCATGACGAAAATTAAAATTTTGCTGGAAATTTTTTGAAGATGAATCTCAGTTTTTGTCGTGTTGGTGATATTTTCGTAGGTGATAAGCATATTTCCTCGCTGATAAACTAATCCCAACCCCCCCGCCCCCTCTGCATTGTTCCCCGTTTCGCCGAATAACTTAGAAACAAACTTAGACAAGCAGCCCAAGTGTCCCAATTAGCGAGGGCGTTGAATACCGACGATAATTAATATTAGTTGAGCACAAACCCAATTAAATATTCAAGCACACACGGAGAGGAAAATCTGAGAATTTTCATAGTGTGATTTTGATAAAAATTACTGCGCTGGTTAACAATTTTGGTGGTAAAATTCAAAATGAAATTTAAATAAAAAATGATAGATAAATAGATAAATTTTATTTAAATAAAAAATGATGGATCTTCTTTAAAAAAATTAATTTTATTTAAATAAAAAATGATAAATCTTCAAACTTTATAATACTATTTAATAAATTTTACGTACCCACATCTCATTAATTACAAAATTTATTCTAAAATTAACAGTATCGATATGAATTTTTATCTTTAAATAAAACACATTCGAGAATTCTCGCATGTTACCCCTCAATTCCAACCCCCGGCACCCTAACTCCTCCCCCACTTGTCTCTCCCCACACACACACGACTCGATAACACATCAAAATGAGAAATCAGAGACCGGTAATAAGTTAATAACCTGATGCCCGCGGAACCCCCCGAACTTTGACGAGTACGTGAGCGATCCTTGGTGAAGCTGACTTTTAACTCATGACTATACCCATTACCCATATTGATTCCATATTACCGGATCCAAGTTTGAGCTTTCAGTCAGTCCTCCACAAAAGCCTCATCGCTGTTGGTAGTTGAAAATACCGGGCTCTTCCGTAAACCACCGATGCTACAAAGCTTCACTGGCTATAACCCATCTCCATCCACGCGCACATCCCTCAAATCCATCTGGGTGGAACTGGGTGTATCTTCTGCCATACGGTTGAGAAACTCTCCCCCATCTTGCTAAACATTTATTGGTGGAGGTACCATTAGGGGTTGAGGGTAACATCATCTTTAATCAGTCCATTGATACGAAATTTTCATGGTCTGACGGAGGATAATTGCAAATATTTTTAAGCACCTGATTACCCTAATGGAGCTTTTCACATATTAGACGATGAGGGGGAGGGAAGGGGGGGAGAGAGAACCAGAATTATTCTCGCATATAATACCACAAGAGCTCCGAAATTATCGGATATTTCCCGATAGGTTCGTTGCAAACAAATGAACGTGTCAAGTTTTCCAGTCTAAAAATCACGAGCGCGAAGCGCGAGTGATTTTTCTGGAAAACTTGACAAGCTTATTTATTTGTAGGGAACCTTGAGGGAAATATCAGATAATTTCGAAGTTCGAGTGGTATTCGGGGGATTATTTTTTGCATCCAAATCTTGGCCGATAGAATTGCACCATGAGACATAATTTTCAACGAATTGCCATTTAATCTGTCAGATACAATTGAGGGTTACTTCAACATTTGTTTTTTTTTATATATATCAACATGCAAAATTTCCAGTGTAATTTTCAAGAATATCCGCTGAAATACCGTGTTGACTATACAAAATAACGTCGAATGGTGCAATCCTATTGGCCAAGATTTGGATGGGAAAAATAATCGACGTAATTTAACAAAAAATATTCAATAAAAATAACGTATCATTTTCATAATTCCAGAGAAACATTCAGCAAATAATTTGTTTCTTAATTATTCATGAACAATTGCGTTAACGTCACGAAAATTATCTTAATCAATTTTGTAATTAGTAAGTGAACTCAAGTTCCATAAATTTTATAAACTATTTCCCTCCGCGTGAGAGTTGTCGCTGGACATTTGGAGAATTGAAGTAAAAAAGCTCTTCGCGGATTTTATTTGAATGTCCAGACACGCGTGGAACTTCGAGCTTTCGATAGGACACGATAATTCTATGTTTTTCCCTTTAGTTAAATGGTTTATGTGGACAAATGTGTTGGATATTGGGTCATGTGAATATTTTGGAAAGACGAGCGACGGATTTTTGAGCTTTTCAAAAAGCTTCAATCGAGGGATCGGCAAATTTCCCTCTCGCGACGGGAAATGATTGGAAAAGGAATTTGAGTTAAGTCAGAGTAAGACAATGTACGTAATCCAATGGGGTTGGCGTGTCTGTTGGCGCCGGTGACATCGGAAAACTCCGATAAAACCGCTAATTGAAAGCTGTCAAAGGACGTCGGCTGTGACAATTACCGTCCGTGTTTTCGAAACACGATGATCCGGATCAAAGGACTCCAACCGTGGCATCTCTAATGGCAAATGTCAAGGTGATTTTCCAGGTAGACGCTCTCCACCGTAAGATCCGGTTTTGTTCTGACAAACGGCGGAACCTCGGCTACCGGCAATGATTGTGCATCGGTCCATAGCAACAAGAGTTAGTGACCAATGGCCAGAATTGGGCCAATAATTGCGGTACCGTGACAAAGCACTGATGCCTTCACCAGATATGCTCTAATGCGCAAACACACACATAGACATCGCCTCGATATCGGTATTCAAAACACAGCGAGTGGAATCGCCCGTTTGGGATCAGACAAACAGGAATTTCGAGATGACTCGGTGCAGGGTCTTGACAATGTTGATGGTTGTTTTTGGATTGTCATGCGATGGGGATTGATCGTTTGGAAAATGTTGTTAATTTTCTGCGATGGGAAATCAAATTTTGAAGACTGGAAATTATGGGATTGATTTGATTTGATTTCTTGATTCGATTTGATTCGATTTGATTTTATTTGATGCGATTTGATTTTAATTTTAATCCTTCAGGATTCTTCAGTCGGATCAGGGAATGATCTTCGGAGGATCTTCCTCACGGAGATAAAAATCTGAATTTTTAATTTTTACACTGCGATTTATAGTGTTATCGAGCTCGTAAAAAATCAAAATTCAAAATTCACAGGATCAAATCCAAGATCCAATCACGAGAGTTACCGAAAAATTACTGTCTGCTACAGTAAAAAATGAAGGAAGAAAGTTCCAATAAACTAAACTGACTTGGATAGGAATTTTCCAAAGATTTCCATAACTTTTCATTTATTTTCCAATAAAAAATTATATTTTCCAACCAAATATTCTACTGCGGTTCAATAAATGTTACAAACCCGCATATAATTAATTACAAAATCTACACTACAGATTCTAGTTCTCAACACAGTAATTTTTCCGACTTTTCTCTCCCTCCCACGCCCCAAATCCTTTCGAAGATTCTCAGGATCTCCAAGAGATCTTCAACAGAAAAAATTTTCCATCGAGTCCATCTGTCCCCTCGCAACCGATCTTCATTTTTCGAAATTAGACCAGGACCTGCGTCATACTTTACAGCAACAGATTTTCATGGGAGCAAGCACATATGCCAGCATATAATTCAGGATGTACTCTCTTATCACTGTTTCACTCGCGTCACACGCCCCTCTCAGTATGCAAATCCTTTGAAATAGCACCACACTAAACTGAACATTTCACTTTATTATCATTTTCACTTTATGAATTTATGAAAAAAATATTACACTTATATTCAAACCGATGCCCTACGCTGGTCTCTTCCTGTTTAATATTGAAACTGTGAGATCTGCTTTCGGTGTAAAAATTCATTTTACCCTAGATGCTGGGTAATAGTGACTTTACCATGAAATATCGCTGAGGATTTTTCCACTCTGCATTTTCCCCAGGAAGAATGAGACGATGGGAATAATGAAGGCAACTTACTGGCAAAAGGAGACGGGAATAATAATAGAGGAGATTCTCGACGTAATCGGATCGTCCAGTTTAACGTGATCCACCACCACTGCAATAACGTACCTTTCCGAGGATTTCGAGGTCCAGTACTGTGACCTGTACTGCACAGTTTACTCACGGAATCCTCTTAGATCTTTCGGGGGTGAGGGGGGGGGGGGGGGGCTCACCGTGTATCGAATTTTTTCCAATTTGTGTCGCTGGGATTAATTTATCGACGAATTGGTAAATAAGATGGGAATTTTACGGAATTTAGTTTATTTAGGGGAAATAAAATTGTTTTTTCTACTGCAGGTCCTCCAACCACGAAGATGTGATGGAGCTGGATGACGATGTGTATGGAACAAGGTGATGAGTGTTGTCCTTTATGTCCTTTGTGACTTCGAAAGTGAATATGGAGACCGAACCTTGAAAAATGGTACGTTGGTGAGTCTTAAATTTCATCAGATGTTTTTTTATGGTAACGTCGACTTCTGGATTTGGGAGATGGACCATGAGGGGTAGTTTGAGGGGCTGAGAGAGGTACTACATATCTGGGCATATGCCATGGACTGCCTCCCCGACATTTGTCTGTCATATTTGGCAGATTATCATTTTTACACTGGTGATTTCCCCATAATTTTTCCCCAAACCAAATTGATTGCTGTGGAATCGATTTCACTTATTGCTTCCCTATCATGTACCCCATATTCCACCAGAGTATCTCCACATAAATAAAATATTAAAGTTCATTCGTTCAGTTGAAATGTTCTGATATTTTTTTAATCCTCGTTTACAATCTCATACCACCAAAATATTTACCAAAATGAAAAAATTCTCGGTGAATGAAAAAATTAATTCATTCGGTAAAATTTGTCTCCCGGACAAGCGACTGTTTGGAGGGAGCTTCGCGATGAGGTCAAAGAGCCGGGGAATTTTCAAACAATTCTCCAGTTTAAACCGTAACCAAAACCATTCTCGGCTTTTCATTCGACTTCTCGAGACGAAGATAAAGAAAAATGATGGAGAGACGCGGTCACGTCCGTTTGTGTTTCATGAAAATCTGTGACACAGGCCCCTGACTTTGGATAATGGCCGCTGGCTCGCCCGTCCAGGGATGAGAACTTGAAAGCCACGTTGGGCAGACGTTGGGAATAACGAGGGTGGACAGGTCCTTCGGTGCAGAACCCCTCGGTTTTTGATGTTACATTCCTCTCTCATCCGGTTTTTTTAACATCTCCACACGCTCCAGGGGAGTACCTCGAGTCCAGGTTAGTCTTTTACGGTACCTCAATGAGGGTTTCTTTGTTGCTGAAAGTAGGAGAGAGTGATTACTCAAAAATAATTACCCCCAGATCAAATATTGACCGGTGACGAGGGGCAGTTTCTAATGGAATTTGTTTTTCAGTTGAGTTTTCACTGCATTTCACTTTCTCAGAAACTTTATTTTTTTTATCCCTCATTTTTATTTTCTCCCGTGATCCTTCAACCCGGGGGTGAGAGCTACAACATGGCAAACAGTCGCGAGGAAATTCGTCAAGTCAAAGTTTTCATGGGATTTTCTATTATTTACAAAAATCCGGAGGGATAAGAAAATAATTTAATTCAACTTTTAATTGCATCTCCTCCCTCCCAAGACTTTCCCTCCGACCCTTAATCGTCAGACGTCATCCCAATCAATCAAAACGACTTTCCACCCCTTAAAAATCACCTCAACATTTTTTTCCCCCTGAACTTCCACACGTCACCCCTCACCTGCCTTATTGAGACGTGTAATCGAATAACGATGCACTTATTCACTAATCCCCCGATTATCCTCCGTCGACCGATGATAAACAACCCATTCACCCCTCGCACTGATTATTAACGCAGTAGATTCTATCACTAATTTTTAATTACGGAAAATTCACGAGAGAATTACGAGGAAATCAATTATCGAGGAAAATCCACTAATGCCAGCATAAATTGAAGATTCTAGGGCTATTCGGCCCTCTACCTCGCCCCACCCTCTGACAGATCATAAATTATCCGCTAATAACCTTCGTGTAATGACGTACCGCGGTAACCAGCCGGGGTTATACCGAGTTTTAATGAAAATGACGATGAACCGAATGGTACGCAGATACCACTGTACATTACGAGGGTGCGAGGATCATCATCATCATTAGTTCGATAAAATTTGCTTCAGTAATCTATTCCTCCACTTTGAAAATTCAAAGTACGAGTCCCTCCACTATCAATACAATACAATACAGGACAATTCAATCCCCCTCCCCCTTTCCCCCCCCCCCCCCTTTGATGATAAGCTGAAGAGTGAAATTGAGCATAACAGATACGTATTTTGAAAGTGTAATTCGGTGGATATTGATCACTAGTAGTTTGGAGGGAGTTATTGAGAAACAAATGTGTGGTCAGTGGAGCACATCTGTCTCTATCATAGGTGTGGGATGGATTATGTCGATTCCAAAATCCTGTTCTAGTCTAGTTGTTATATTATTCGGAGTGTTATGTAGACGAGTTGGTGGGCAGATGGTGGAGTTAGTGAGGGGATTATCCGTTGGGTGGGATTTTGAAATATTTTTGAAGCGGAAGTGGGGATTGATCGAGGGAATATTTTTGGGTTATAGAAATTTTCTTAAGGGGACAAAGACATTTTAGTGTAGGGTATAGGATTTTTTTTAGACCTGAAGCAATTAGCAATTAGCAATTATTGTAAAGCAGAAAAGTAATTTTCATTAGGATTTCATTATAAAAATTGTCAGATTTATCTTTCTGTGGATTTATTTTTGGGGGAGTTTTTTTATTAATTTATTTTTGGGATGATTGAACACAAAAAATTGTGAAGAATGAATTGGTACACCGCAACCTCCCAAAATTAACATTTCACCTGTAAATTATTTCAAATTGAATGAATTTTATCTGCAGAACACACCCCACCAGAAAATGTTTAATGCAAGTATTCTCCTGCCTCTGATATTGTTGTCTGAAACTAAGAGTTAGTTTTCAGGAGGTTTCTATTGTGATAAGAAACTTCGTTAGCCCAGATACAAGAGTCAACTTGCCACGAACCAGATATTTGTTCACTGCAATAAGGAGATTTGTGGAGTGGTGGAGGGAGAGGGAGAGTGAGTCTTCCAAGTAAGACGAGGAGATCGAGTGATTCAAATGAAAAAAATTTACTTTTTTCATGCGGATAGATAGGAATTTATTGTCACGGTTTTTGTGGTGTGTTGCAGACGAGCCTGCAACTGGCTATCGCCCAAAAGGCCCATGAGTAATGCAAGTGGCTGTCGCCCAAAGGCTCCCAACTGGCTTCCATTCATCAGGGCACTAGCAGATCGATAAATGCAGAAATTTTGGTAAAAATTCATTGGTAAAAATTTATTTTAAATTCAGGTCCTTCGGGGATTACTTTCCTCTTCTCTCGAATCGAAGAAAATCAGGAGTTTGTCAAACTATCGTATAATAACTGTAGATTCAACAAAAATTATTCTTGCCAAATGTCCATTTTTTTTTATTTTAGAAAAGTGAATATTTATTTTTTCATTTTCTGAGGCTGGGGGGATGTTAAACAAAGAAAAACGTTTGTAACATCAAGAGAATAAACAAAATACAATGAAAATGTATTTTTTAATTTTTTAAATCGACTATAAATAAACAAAAAAACCCGAAAATCGAAGAAAATGTTGAAACTCTTCCTAAACTGTCTCATCCCCCCCAAAAAAAAATCGTACATTATCTGCTACTCCCCTGGAACTAACAAAACTCCCCCAATGATGAACCCACCCCTTTCGCAATCCTCACCACCCCCATCAAAGCATCGAAACTCAAAGTTATGTTATGCATAATTCAGTGTCGTCTCGATCTCTTTGTGCTCAGGTAGATTTCCCATTCCCAATGAATAAATAAACATTGCCATCAACTTCCTACCTGGTTTGATTCAAACATTCTAACGATAGTCACTGAATACCCCAGTTTCCACCGGTGCATCCCCCACGGATGCCTTCTCCACCCCAAATTCCCGATGGATTTTACCTCCCCTGTTTATTACATCACGTTTCAGAGTACAACACAGTATCAGTGTCACTGTGTACAGCATTTGGCTTCTCCCACTGGCTCCCTGTGGGTTACGTACTCATGAGGGGGCTGAGTAGCCGGGGGGGGGGGGGGTGTGGTGGTAGGTGTGGGGGGGAAAGGGGTCGAGGTACGTAACGTCGATTAGCATCGACATTTCCCCCGGCTTCTTCCGATTATGGGAGTTTCGTAGTCGGATAATCCCTTGGATTTTGGTGATACTGGAGAAGTACTCAGGCTGTTAATACGTGAATTTAATTTTCCCACCGGAATCAGAAGATTTATTAAAGCTGGATGAAAATTATTTCACACGGTACGTGGAATTTTCGAGATACTGGTGAATATCTGGACTCAACTAAATGCTGGGGTATTTTTTAAGCCAGGAAACTGGTGAAGTTAGGGGGGGAGTTTGGAGGGGGATGAAGTTTTAAAGTGTCTCAGGTAGTTTTTAAAATAATTAGAAGGGCCGCGAGATGGTGGGGGAGGGGGAGGGTTGGTTGGGGGGGATGTTAATGAATTTAAAATTTTTTTTATTGGGTGCTGGAATGTTGAATCCTTGGAAGGACGAGGGGTGCTCTGGTTTTCGTGAACTGAATTAATTGAATTGTTTTTTCAGTCGAAAGGGGGAGGAGAATTTTTTAGTAATTCGGTAATGACGGGGTGAAGTGGGATAAGTTGAGATTAGTTGACTTGTCTCTCGGAGTTTTTTGGGAATTTTTGGGATCGTGAGGGAGATAGGGAAATTTACCCCTTCGCGAATGAATTTTAATGGTATTTGTCGAGAAGAGGGTGATCGAGGGGGTTGAACATGAATGTAGGGCCTGTGGAGGGCTAAGGGAGGCTGTTATAAGGGCCAGGGTGGATTGACTTGATGAGCACCAACACATTGAATTTCGCGCAACAAATCTCCATTTAAAATTTTTCATGTCAATGAGGGGGTAATAAACTCCTTCTCTACCTTCACATCTTCCCAACCCCTCGTGAGAAACTTTAAACCCTCGAGGGGAGAACTTTTCAAGTGGTTTATCACCGTTAAAAAATCGTGAGTAATTATTCAAAAAGAGAACATGCCCAGTCGAGCGTAATTTACCAGGTGAATCTCGTAACCTCATTTGGGGGAGAAAATTTTCAAAATTAATGCAATTTAACGTGGGGAGGGGGTAAATCAATTGAAATCGCTTGGTGCTGGCTCCAATGGTCGTGTCAATTTTCAGAAAGTCAATTTGAAAGCGTTAATACAATTTCAATGTACGCATTTCGTGTACCGACATTCACGAGTGGACTGAAAATAAAAAAATACGGTGGGAAAAAAAAAAAAAATGTAGCGAAAGAAATTCAACCGAAAATGCTCAATAATGCTGAACACGCAGCCCCCGGGGAATTGTTAGTCAGACCGGAGTGAAGTGGGAATAAAACTGTTATTCAAAAGTTATTTCATGAAAAAAAAAAAATATTCATGTCGATAAAAGTGTTCAAGTGTCGAGCTTTTTTTTTAAATCCTGCCAACCGTGAAATAATAGTATTCCCAGCTTTTTTTAAATATTGCTCGCATTTTTCTGCTTATGGATTATAATTTTTTTCCATTCTCTGTTGCAGGTCCATTTAAATTAGAGTACAAAGCTCACGGAGGACTGAGGATACTTGAAACGGGGACATGAGAGTGCTCGAGAAAAAATGTGAGTGTAGCCGCGGACAGGAGAAATTAAAACGGGAGAATGAAATGAAAAAATTATGAATGGAAAGAAATTTATGAGACGCCGGAGAAAATGGCTCCTGTAATCTGCCATCTTTCACGGAAATCCGGGAGATCGAGGTACTGAATTATTCTCGTAAATCGGCTGTTTCATGGTGTCATTAATTAGTAATTAAAAAAAATGAATTGAAAAATTTTTTCAGGTTTCAGAAATTAATTGGAATTTTTTCAAGTTAATTCGCATTTTTCTAAGGGAAAATTCCTGGAAATCGGGCGCGGTGGTATGAAATGAATTTTTTTTATTGTTAATTGCTATTTCACTTCGGTGAAGCCCGCGACAAAATGAGATATTAATGTATTTTATCCCTCTTTCAGAATTTTCAGCTTTCGCAAATTATGCAGTGAGGCGAGCTCATCCGTGTCACATGCGATTTTCCCGGATGGCAGCGGTTCGCTGCACATTTTGCCGGACGAGTCCTGAAGGGTAGGGGGTGGCTACATATGACTGTTCGAAATACACAAATACCAGTGAAAATCCTGTTGTTTTCGGTGAACCCGGTCGGATGGCGCGGAGAATCTACTTTTCATTCAACCCCCACGGAAAAATTATTGTCTGCCAAAGGTCACCCAGAATTTTCCGGAAAAACCATCGAAAAATCTTCGGAAAATCTCTCTTTTTTCCGCAATGGAATTTTAAGTAAAAATTAGACCTCCAGGGGGTGAACCAAGGGACGAAGATTAGTTCTACCCCAAAAATTAGCCCCTCAAATATAATTTTTCCAACAAAACTTGACCTAAAAAGTCGTTGATTGCCATTTCACCCCACCTTTGGCCCTTTAGAGGTCTAATTTTGACCAAAAATTTATTTTGGGAAAAATATTCTTCAAAACCCTTTTTTATTTATTGGTAGCTGCCTCAGAATTGAAACTTCCTTTGATAGGATAATTAGTATTTAATATTCACTGAATTAATTATTCAGGATTGAGGACAAACCAAGAAATTATGTAGTGATAATCACGTTAGTCATTTAATTACATCAATGGGTTTATTGCGCTGAAAACTGACTTGTTCATTGAATTATGAATTCCAATATTTGTTTGATAACAAGAGGATTCAGTTTTCATTGCGACAATTAATTAAATTGATGGAGAAATTGAAAGAGGAGACTTTTCATAATTACAAGGGCGCCACAAAATTGTTTGCTCTGCGAGTGAAGTATGGAATTGTCGGAATTCGTGGTAATTGTCGGTTTGAAGTATCGATTGTCCAGTAGTGAGTGACCACTATAAATAATCGAGCTCACAATCATTTACGTTGAGTTCATGTAATTAATTAATTATTTGTAGTTAATCACTGTGTCAGTCATTGAACGATTTTTATTTTCTTCAGTGGTCACTTATATCGAAAAATGCAATATTTATCGAACACGGGGATCAATATAGTCCTGGGAATTATGGGATGCGAGTTTTATTGGAGACATCAATTCATTTTTGGGGAGACAGGAGTTTGCAAACAATTTTATCGAACTGTTCGTTTAAATATCAGTATCTCCATTTGATTACCAATTTTCGAATCCATTTTGGAGAGTCGAGTAACAATTGAAAATGCAATTACATGGGTGGCATGATTTGAACGATTCACTGATTAAATTTCTCTGGTGATCGGATTTTTTAGCAATCAAAATTAACAAATGAAAATGTGATGAGTTTTTTCTGTTAAAAATTATTTGAGCGAAAAAAAATATAAATCAAATTTTTACCAGAACACCAGAAAATTTTAATGGATCTTCAATCTATTTATATTATTCCCAAGGGTTGAAACCCCTCCCCCTTTGAATTCTTCAGCTACCCCTAATATTTATTCACAATTATTTATTTAATTATCTCATTGAAAAAAACAAATAAAATGAAATTTTCGCCAGAACATCAAAAAATTTTAATGGTACATCAATTTAGAAGGATTGTTCTCAAGGGTTGAAACCCCTCCCCCTTTGAATTCTTCATTTACCCCACAACATTTATCTATTCCTCATTATTTTCCCTCTCCTCCCCTTTTTCCCACCGAGTCCACACCTCAAAGTCCTCAATCGACCGAAATTCTCGTTGAATTAACTCCCCCTCCCCTTCCCACCCCCATTCACAAATCCAAGCAACACTTTTTCCACCCTTCACACGAGACGAAGAGAAGATTGCTTGATAGGAGACAGTAGTTTTCTCAAGATGCACACCATATCCTTCTTCGTGTCTTTCCAAGACGTAATGGCCGACTAGTCCCGGGGCTGCACTACTCGTACAGCGGACGACAGTCTGCCACGTTTTAAAAGGGAATAAGAAAGGGGAGAAGCCGAAATAAGAGGGAAAAAAAAAAGAAGGAATTTATATGGAAAAGAAAAGCCAGGGAGAATAGCTGGGCTTCCTCGGGCAATTTCTACCGTCCATTGCCTCGTTTCATTTTTTTTTTCTCCTCTTTTCTCAACTGTACACTTTTCGCACCAATTCAAAAACATGGTGGCTATGTGTGCGAGTCGGGGGTGGAGACGGGGGGGGGTCGAAAGAAAAATGAGAATGTTGAGCGAGGGTTAGGTAGCGCATTCCCAGGGTAAAAGTTTGAGGATCATTTGCTGGAGGTAGTTCAGTTGGATTTGTTGGCTAGACGGGTGGAGATCGAGGGGTGGGGGTGGGTGGGGGGGGGGTGAAGTTTACCTTCCTGAAGCGTTGAAAATCTCGGAGGAAATCTTTTCCCTATTTGCAGCGCTTAAAAGTCGACGCAAACTCGAAATTGTGCAATTTTCATCAGTTTTATTTCAGTTTTAGGGGAGGATTTTTTTTAGCGAAAGGGGTGAGAGACGGTTGAGCAGTTTTCCGATGAAAATGGGGGTTAGGGGAGGGGAATTAATTGATGAATATTGATCTCAAGAAAGATGGTGAGAGAAAAAATTTTCCGCCGTCCGATGAAAATTGTTTATTCAGTTGGAAAAATAGGAAATTTCAGGTGGTGAGGGGGGTGTTTTCAGGGGTTGGAAAATCCTCGGTGCAAAATTGGACGAATGAAAAATGAATGAAATGTGAAAGGAAAATGAAAAAGAGATGATGCCGGTAAGAGCCGACGCTAAAAAATTTCCCAGTAAAAAGCAAATCCCTTAATGCACCCAACAAAGTCTCTGTTCGCATGAAATTCCGGGAAAAACAAAAATTTTCATCGTATTTTATAATCCACACTTTGTGTTTTTCCGTTACACTTTCTTTCCAGTTATTTTTCCTTTTGTGATACTCTATTTTCTGTTTTTTATACCTCATAGGGATCCAGTGGGAGCGCCAGCAGTTGGTGGTGGAGATATCGTAGGGAGCAATAGCGACTGTAGTCCACCCAATGCACAAAACTCTGTACTGCATCGTTACGTTTCGTTTCGCATAGTGACAAAAGCCGCCTGTATAAATTCCCTGCAGACTGCGGGTACACATTGAAATTGAAAAGAAGTAACGGCGGTCGAGTGGGCGTAACGAAAAATTTTCAGAAAAAAAAACAAATGGCCCGAACCAGAGTAAGGGGTGGGGGATGAAAATGGGAAGGTTCAAAGGCATCTGGAGGGTGTAATCGAATGAAGTATGAGTGGAGTTATTCTGTTGTGTGGAGATAAATCAGTCATGAGTTTGGTGAATGGGCAGTTCATGAGTTGTTTATTCGATCGGGTCTGACTTGTCTCGGGGAAAAGGCTTTATCTACTTTTGGGTTTTTTTGGGAATCTTTGGGGATTAAATTTATTATATTTATTATCACGTCTTTACTCTATTTATCCATTCGCAGTCAACCCAATATTCGGGAAAAATTACCGAACAGTTACGAGTTTTTCCAGTCAACTTTCAATAAAAATTTCAAAACGTTCCAGAAAAAATATGAAACAAATTTCGTAATTCCATAATTTCATAATTTTGATTAAATTCATTTTTTACTGTTTATCAGATTATTTTCTCTTCATGTGACTTATCCCAATGTCCTCAATTCCTCTCTTGCACCCCTACAAAAATTAATTACCACCGACACATTCCTTCACGAATAACATAAACATTCCCCAATTTTCCCTAAATATCTCTCTTCAACTGCACCCGGAGACACTAAAAATGAAAAGACAACTCCCCACGGAATAAAAGACTCGAATATAATCGAATAACAACCAACACAGTACCTGTTAGTTGGTACCACTGGACATTTTGCAGTGTGACTGTTGCTTCATCCCCTCTTCAATAAACAAAAAACGCAAATCCAATAGTGAGGAAGGATTTTCGTTATTTGCTCGATCAACACACCCACCAAAAGGGCTCCAACGTGCACATCTCCCTCAGAACTTCGCCGATATTTCCCTCTGTGAAAATGTAAATTGAAATATTCGCATGGATGGTACCTACAAAGCTCCCTCCCTCAATATTAATTTCTGCGAACGTAGATGAACCCCAGGGATGAACGTACACGATAAAAGTTTCATTACAATTCTTCTTAGACCCCGGGAGTTTCGCTCTCTGATAAAATTAAATAGAACGGAAAAATGGATTTTTCGAGTATGTAATATACTCCCCGAGGGAAAATGAAATTTTCCGGGGACCCAGGGAGCATCATTGACCCGTGAGTTACCGAGAATATTCAATTTTAGGGGAGGGGGCGTTCGCCGGAAAGTATCGAATCGATTTCTCTCGAAGGAAATTACATTTTATTTCGACAATCGAGACAAATCGTCATTTTACCAAATAAATCAGGCTAAACCTCTTATTCATCGTTCATCCCCCCTCAATCCTCTCCATTAAGATTTCCCTCGTAATTTTCCCCAAACAAATGCCGCCCCTATCAACAATTCTTTTTCTCTCCTCTCCCCTCCTCCCCCTCTCCCATTCTATCTAACGAGCCTCTCCACGATCATTTTAGATTGAATGACCAACTCATAAGATTCCTCTCCCCCTCCCCTCCCCCCTCCTCGGCCGTCTATTATCCCATGTATCAGCCACACGAGCATTGACTGTCCCACAAGTCCCTTTCCAACTCAACAATGCATTCTTTTTCCCTACCAACAGTCATGTTATGCTGGACTATAAGGGATTTCACCCATCGGAGTGAGTGTTAGCGTCGTGCGCCACGACGATACCATAGAATACGACAACGCGCGGGTGTAAGCGCACCGAGGTCCAGCTAAAATTCACTGTGAGAGTGTTTCAGAGTGCTCTACGACTTCGGCGCGTTCACATCCGCTGGGTAATAACTAAAAGTCTGACATTCAAAAATCGTGTAGCGCGAAAAAATTGAGAAAATCACGTGACGGAATATCGATTGAGAGAATTTAATGAGTTGAGGTAATAAAAAATCGAGGCGATTTGAATTTTATTATAGATAATAGGAGTTGTTGTAAACAATTGGTCGGCTGTTTTTACACTCAACTTGCGATTTTTTGCAATCCTTGATTTTTGTAATTAATTGAAAATATTGGGTTGATTGGATCCCATATTTTCCGGATTTTTTAACGAATGAATGGCGAGTGCGGAAAAGTTCAGTGAAATCGTGTGTTGACACAGGTCGTGGGCCCTCGTGTGATGTGAAAATAAATCGTGTATGAATTTTTTGAATGACATTGTTTTTTGTCAGTGATACGTGGGTGAAGTGCAGAGGGTTCGAGAGGGTTTGATGAAAATAGTTTTGTTTTTTTTTTCGGAATATAAATTGGCGTGCGTCGGGCAATCTCTGCATTCGCCAGTTGTACTGTTTTTTTTTTCATCTCGACAGACTCCACAAGTGCACTAGAGGCATCAGTGTAGGTGTAGACAAGTGTGGGTGAAGGGGGGAAGGGAATCGCGTTCGATTGTATTTGCAAACTGGGAATAAGCGAGAGACGGGGATTTTTTCAATTGCATCACACGATTTGTTTTTTGATTTTTTTCCGCTTCACTGGCAACTGATTTTTACTTCTTCCCGGGAATAGCCGACCGTTGGACGGGGGGAGGGCGGGTTGTAACGGCCGCATCAACGGGACAACGGACAATTTACGATGTATTAAAAATATAAAAAATCATCCTTACCCTGGGGTAATAGAATTAAGACTGCTAGTGGGACAATAATTCGGAGGAATTGCTACTGAGCACTGCCGTTACTTTTAAGGGTCGTGATCGATCTGTGGGGGAGGGGAGGTCGGCTTTTACGGGGTAATATCGTGTATTTGCCGGTGGAAAAAAGAAAAAAAAATCCGGGGACTGTTGGAAATTGTTTCAGTGACTTTTTATTGTCGGAGTGATCAGCTTTCAATTTTATCGAAGGGGGAGACGGATTCAGTGATCATGAAGTGGTGGACAATTGTTATTTTTTTTGCTGGCTCCACGTGGGCGGGAAACACCATCGACGGATCCAGGTGCACGGATATACAGACGCAGAAGGATTTGGACCTCGATGGGGTGAGATAAATATTTTTTTTTTTTAATTTTTCCGGGGGAGTACGAGATTCCCCGAAATTCCGGTGATTTTCTCCTGACGATCGAACGCGCTGAATGACGCGAATTAAAAATCAAGTGAGAAATCAAATGTTCAAATATCCTGATATATTTTCACTCACCACAACATCATAAATATCATAATAAATCAATCGGTTTTCCTTTGACTTTATCAACTCACCGGAAAAAATCACCCCTTTGTCCTCGTCGACTAATCGACAAATCGCAGTACTAATGGATTGGAAACAGCAAATTCCCCCCCTCTCTCCTCCCATCTATGGCAACAATTTTCATAAACAAAGAGATGATATCTCGTCCCATTCTGATAATTAATAAAACAATTCCAGTTGATGCGCGATTTATCCCCTGGAAAATATCAAATTCAATTCGGCTACACAACGATTGAAGTAGACGTACCGCAGACAGACAATTATTAAATTATTCCCTAATGAATGATCACAGAAATTGGCGTGAGACGTGCAGCGATGAAATGGACTCATTAAAATTGCTGATATCATGACAAATGCATCCCTGGTAATCACACCCTTCCAATTCCCAAAGAAATTCATCTTGAAATTCCAAAAAGTGATGTCTTCCGCTCACTACCGGAAGTACTCACCCACAGGAAATAATTTTATTAAAATCTCAAGCTCGACCGAAAATAGTATGAATCAATATGTCATCCAGGACAGTGAGGTGAGGTGGAGCCGATTGGGTGAGGGGGGTGGGGGTGGGTGGAAAAGCTCTGAGGAGGGATAGAGTCGCATAATTTATTCGCACAGAGAGATTCCAACTCAATAGATTCAGCAATACGTTTTTCATCGCATATATCCGTCTGACTGGATTTATCACTTCAAACGCTAATCTCCTTAAAACATTTGAGGAATTTTTTACCTTTGAGGGATCAGGCGATTGCCGAGGTGAGGGATGAGGGGGGAGAAAGATCGGAAAGAATTTCTTCAATACTTCAATTCAGGGTAAACTCTGTTTGACGGCTTTTGCTTCCACGTGGAAGCTCAGCAGACGTTTAAATTGATATTGTGATTTGTTTTGTGTTCGGTGAGCGCTGGAAAATGCGAGAAAATAATTTTCTCCGATGATTTTTAACTGGAAACTGTCCGGGAAATTGGGGGAATGAAAATCTTGTGTGGAGGTGGTAGGTGGACTGTCTGCCGGTTTTGTCAGCTCATTTTTAGAATTTTAATTTGAATAATTACTGGTCTGGGTAATTATTGTGGGACGTCGGGTGGCAGGTGAGTTATTACTCGGTGATGTTCCATCGCAGGTGAAAAATCCTGGTAAAAATATTGAAGGATAGGGTGGAGAAGATTTTCACGACAAATAATAGTTTTCGTCGTACTTCCGGCCACAGTACCCTCTCGACTCCGCCCTTACTTTATTCCGTCACCTCTTTTATACCCGGCTCATCAGGGTGAGGCGCAGCCCCGGCAAAAGCCTCTCCTCAGAATCTACTTTTACTAACGTCCACGGGAATATGCCACCTCCTCAGATTTTTACCACCACTTTTATCCAGAACGAGCGTCACTCCAATACCCCAACCCCTTTCCATAACCAGAGAAGAAAAAAAAAGTGAGGGGCGGGGGTGGAAAAATAAAGTTTACCTCGTTCACTTGGCGATGCGTCATTTTTTTACCCCTCATAATTCATCCATATTTTTTGCTTCTGGTTTTATTGAGTCTTATTAATGTCGATAATAAATTTTTTACGGCCGCATCGATATTGACGGCAAACTGATAGGCAATTTTAGGGGGTTTAATTTGTCTGTTAAATTTTTACATTCGCCATATTTGAAGATCTTCCAGAAATCTGCGGAGAAATCATTGAAATATCGAAAAACGTCTCTGATGACCTAAAGAATTTTTTTGGAAAATATTGTGAACACAAATTGTTTTTCGAAAATCGTCAAAATAATTTTTCCCGATCATCGGGGAGATCTTCTGAAGATCTTGCGATCATTCACTCGAAGATTTGTGTACGATCTTCGGTGGAAGAAAGATTTTCCACCCAAAAGAGCAAGAATTTTGATCAACTTTGCAAAGTTTTTCTACAAATTTTTCCTCTGCGTATAGAAGATTCACAATTAACCCGAAGAATTAATCAAAAACTTTGTGAGTTAATTTTCCCAACCCCTGCACCACCAATTACCCCCGCAAATTGAGAATCTCCACTCCATTCTGCACTTTTATTCACTTTTCGTTACCACCAGGCACGAAAATTAAATACATAAATTGGGGAAAGCGTTTTTCCAGCGAAATACGAGCACCCCATCCCCCTCTGTATGAACTCCCTCTCCACCCCCAGCATCCTCGTTCTCCTGAAGAGATTTTGACTGTAAAAAACGAGGAGCTCGTTGTCAGCTTCCGGTCTTACGACTAGCTGCGTGTACGTGACGTCAATTTGGAATGCTCTCGGGGTGAAAGGAGAGACGGCTTGAGTTCGTAATAAATGAGTCAGGCTAAAGACCCGACAAGACGCCGAATGAAACTGGAAGAGGACGGAATTTCCTTCCCCCGAAAATGGAATACGAAATTGTGTAAAAAAATTGCCGTCTCAATTTACTTCATCGAGTGACAGCAACACGATTCGGATACGTCAGTGTGCGATTTCGGTGGATGTGGGGGAGTGTACTTGACTCTAGACACTACCGCGCATCAGATCCCGTGCGATTTAAGACGAAAAATTGGGAGGAAAAATTCTGAGGAGTTTTGTCAACCCAAAATCAAATACGGAATTGTGTGAACGAGAGTTTACTTGACTCTAGACACTACCGCGTATCAGACCCCATGCGATTTAAGACGAAAAATTGGGAGGAAAAATTCTGAGGAGTTTTTTCAAGCGAAAATCGACTACGGAATTGAGTGAATGAGAGTTTACTTGACTCTAGTCACTACCGCGTTCTCCAAGTCTATGTCATTTACGAAATTGTACAAAACATTTCAGCCTCAATTTACTTCATCGAATGACAGCAACAACAACACGATTTGGATACGTCAGTGTGCCATTTCGGTGGATGTGGGTGCGTGTACTTGGCTCCAGACACTACCGCGTTCTCAAAATTGAAGTCATTCAACACGGAAAATTAAAAATATGAAGTGAAAGACGCATTTCCCTCACCTGATAATGGAATCCAAAATAGCGTGACCATATTCCACTGGCAATTTATTTTTTGGAATGCGGAAAAAGTGACTTTTCCGCACGACTCCTCCTTTATCATTTAATCATTCATCTGCTAACACAATGTGCTGGCACGGAACAGACATGCTAGAGACGTACTCTCAGACGATTAGCATAAGCCACGTTTAAAATCCATGCACTGAATATAAAGCATTGCTTCCCTCACCCTGTCATCCCTCAGTACAATCTCACCCCGTGCTTAAACTGGGAGACGAGTTATGGGCAAGCTGTTGCGAGAAATGAACGAATGAGGGCGCCTGTCGATGTATTGTTCACCCCTTTCCTCGGCGAAGCCTTCCGAAACAAGACGCCCTCTCTTTTGCGATGGAACTTCGTACTGCGCTGGGATTTATGAACGTGAAATCATTCTCTGAGATTTATGGAGAAACCCCACCCCCTCTTCAACCCCAAATACTCACTTCTTTCGTTGTATCACATTTTGTCTGAATCTGTCGGACAGATGACGATTATCATTCCGTAATTTGTCCTCCAAATATTCGTTTCTCAAATTTTTCCCATTAATCTGCAAATTGCCCTCTCACTCTTCGCTACAATTAAAAAAAATCCAATCAGTAATTAAATAAATTGGTAATTATCACCTCTGAAATTTGGAACTGCGATGAAATTGATTTTTTTTTCATCTGTAACGCGTCGTTCTAACGCAATTAAATTTCTCCCTGCGTTACCCCACCGTCAAAACCTCCAGCAAACGACTCCCCCATTCCGGGTAAACAACGTTCCCCCAAATGATATGAAATTTCACACCCGTTAAATTGACCCACGTCGACAAGGGTCTCCTCGTCCCGCTTTAATCGACCCCGAGGACGATCTTAACAAGGTCGGGGGTGAACTACGTGTGTGAAATGTCTGAGGAAATTTAGGTGAAGGCCAATGGGGTGCAACCCCATTGGCGATGGGGGGTGGAGAGACAAGAGGCTGATACAAGGGGCCAAAGCACCCGTCGAGACTTCTCCTCGGTTAAATGGCACACGTGCAAATGCGTCAGATATTACGGAAACATTCGCATTCCGACCTCAGACGTCCCTGCGACCCGGGGGAAAATGCTGCCGGTGTTTCCGGACGATTGAATGGAACAAGTGCCATTGAATTGTGGAGTAAGTAGGGAAGGATGTTCTGTTGTCAGACAGGGGGTGGAAAATGAGTCGAGGGAGCAGGTGGATGTAATGCAGAGCAGACGTTGCGTTCCCTGATTTCTTCCTGTGGGACATTGTCCTGATTCTCGGACGGTAATTAAAGGGTTATTCGACTGATTGTGGAAAGTGTACAATTTTTATTGGTGAGGGGGTGGGTTTGATGCCTAAGGGAGGTCAGGTGGTGTTTCTGGTGAATTTAAAAGTGAATTTCTATGGTTTCCGGTGGCTAGAAAAATTTCTCCCCCAGAATTGTTTGATTTTTTAATTTAATAGTAATTAATATAATTAATTGGTTTCGGATGACGTCTGTGTTGAGAATTCGGGAGGACTTCGGTCTTCGCATTCTGCACGTCAGGAAAATGTGACGGTCATGTGGTTCGGTGGTACATATATGCTATGTATTCAATATATATGTGAAGTGTTTCATTTTTTTCAGCGGTACAGGCACTTCTCCTGACTCAGTATCATTTATCCTCTGGGGTTGGGTGCGACCGGGTGATTCAGTCCCATCGTTCCCTGGAATGATTGATGAGTCACATTGCCATCAATTAATTTATTGACAATCCATCAAAGGTTAATTCCCACTGTCTGATCATGCTCATTTCTAATTTTTGGACGAATACAATTGTCCTTGGAATGTCGTCAGGTGTTTTAACAATAATTATGGTAAATTAAGAGCCGGGATAATTTGAATAATATTATAGATGTGCTTTGATGTGCACTCGCTCGCTATTTATATTTTTCCTCCGCAGAAGGAAATATTTATATTTTTCCTCCGCAGTAGAAAATATTTATATTTTTCTTCCACAATAGGAAATATTTATATTTTTCCTCCACAATAGTAAATATTTAGCAAAAAGCTCTTTCCTTAATTTTTCTTCAGAGCTATGAATCCTCGATCGATGTGCTCATCCCCTCGGAGCTGGATCAGACCCAGATATAGGACAACGGGGACAAAAAAATTGACAGCATTTCTTTCTTTGAGATGGCGTGCGCTCCAGTGCTAGGGCACACGGTTTTATATCCAAGAACGATGACTATCAATTCCTCATCCTCGAACTATCTTTCATCACTGCACATTTCTCCCATTCAACCTGCACCTCAATTTTCCCGACACGCGAGGAGTCGTCGATGAAAAAATCATTCACCCTGACATGTTCAACACACGGAGAGGAGATATTCCGTAAAAATTACGGAGCTCTCAGTCCGAGGAGGGGAAATTTGTTCTGAAGATCTTTCGGGGATCTTCAAGGGATGATCACCAATTCCAAGCCCGGAAACCTGGCGACTGCACCACTGGAGTAATTCAGCGGTCGTTTGCTGGACAGTTCAGGTGAAATTATTGGACTGGGGACCAGATGTCCCTGGGATGTCCCTGAAATTTACTCCGGCCGCGGGCATGATATTTACGGCTGTCAGTGGTGGAGAATTTTACTCGTAGAAAAGTTGAATACGCAAACCACACAACAAATTCCAAAAGCCCACGGCTAAAAGCTTGGACACGGTATAACTGAAGTTGGTGGGAGAATTCAGTGGGGATTCTACACTCGGTAAAGCGTTTTCGTAACGTCAGAACTTTCTACTTTTGCCAGAATTATACATTTTCATCATACCTTGTCTTATCACAGTCGACATTATGAGGTACCACCAAATATTGTCATTTGAGGGACCAAACAGGGGATGTCATCATCGCTTTGCAAAACATCCGGAAAAAACTTTTTACAAAAATTCTTTTAAAACCAAAAAAATCACACAAATCTTCAGACGATAAATTCTTCTGCAAAAACTCATCATTAAAATCTCCGGAAAATAATTGTGTCGAATATATTTTTGAGAGACCGTTTTTGTCTGAAGATCTTCAAAAAAATTAATTTTCCAAAAATGATTGAATAATAAATAGTTTTTGATCGAATTCGTCTTGTGGAATTTTTTTTTTATCATCAGAAGGCTCTTGAGGTTCTTTGAAGGGTTTTTAAAAATATTTTTGGGAAATATTTCATGGAATATTGTTCTTCGCGGAAAGGAAGAGGAAATTGTAAAATTAAAGACTTCACTTGATTTAATTTCAACTCGTCTGTGCACAAGCGAGAATATTACCGAGTGATTTCGTTTGTGATCGTTTTCCAATGAAGCGAAATGAAAATAGTTGATGCAAATAATACAGTCTCCAAGGGCCATAGAATATCTGAAGAATTTTTCCAGTCAATGTACTCTCGATTGTAACTGAGGGTCGATGAACTGTCCCTTTGACCAGCCGAGGGAAAATCGAAGGTCCTCTTGCGAGCATAAAATTCCACGGACGCTAAACATGCCCAGTTACACTGTACATTCGAGACAGGTCTCTCCTTAGGGGAGGATAAAATAAAATAGGGGATGAATACTGTATAGAGAGGTGAAGAACGAGCGTTAGATACTTTCCTATAAGGAGACCATATACATTAACTATGTGCCCATGTGGTATACCATATATTACACAAAATAGTCCCATAATTTATCTGACGGGCCCCTCCAGACGGAGGGAGACTTTGGATAAAAATCAGACTCCGAAGAATAATTTTTGGGACAAAACTACCCTTCGTCCCTCATCCTGCCCTTCGGACGTCCAATTTAGCCCTAAAATTTATTTTTCTGCAGATCAGGCAAATCCATATTGCCCCACTCTTCCCAAAACATATTTTCCCTTTCCCCGATGTCATTCCGTCAATATTGATTTATTTCACCCCCCGCCACCCCCGCAAATTCCCGCGTCTGAGAGAAGAACAAATGAAAATTTCTCTCCCCTCCGAATAATCAATAAAACAATTCATCAAAAGTCATAAACTCCCCATCACAATTCCACCCTCGAATATTCGATAATTATCGGAAAGAATGAATCCCCATATTTTCAATATTTCCCCCTGCGATGGAGAATCTTCACCCCGAGACCCAATTTCCATAGTATCTGATAGGCACATCGGAGGGTACCATCCTCTCATCCCCGATAAGCACATTAAACCATCGATTTCCAACCGTCGCACAGCCCCTTCTCCCCTCCACCCCTCGTCCTCTCTCAACCCCTTGAAGCCACTCAAAATAAAGTCTAGAGTTGTGAAGCTAAAACGTCGACGAATCGCGTGAGTCAAGTTGTTCCTCCCCCACACGGAGACAAATATTTAGTAAAATTTATGGAATTATGCTCCCATATTCCACTAGAATATTTATCTCTGTGTATTGTGAAATGTAATAAATAATTAAGTAAAGTCCTTTCTGTTTATGATTATCAGTAGCTACAGCAGCTCATACCCTAATTTAATTTTCTTTAGTACAGTCATCGACTTTAGCAGTTCGATTCAATTATTTAATAAATAGACGAGAGAAAATTTTGGTGAACATTAGACCTCCAGGGGGTGACATGAGGGACGAGGATTAATTTTATCACACAAATTAGCCCCCCAAGTCTAATTTTTCTAATAAAACTTGACCTAAAAAGTCGTTGATTGTTATTTCATCCCACGTTTCACTCTCTAGAGGTTTAATTGTCATCAAAAATTCTTTCCGTGTAATAAAATTATATACATAATCATAATATCATCATGTCTAACAATATTTATAACAAAGTCAACAGATAATGCAGAATTTTATTTAAAAAAATTAATGCTTTATCAACTTTAAGACAATTAAAATTGATAATTACAAAAAATTCACTAAATTTCAATTAAACCTCAGGTGTTATTCCCCTCCCTGTCATTTTCCCTTTTTTGGGAACTTTCTGATAAGATCGATATGATAACAGCAACTGTTTATATATAATGTATAATATATTATATATTTTTTCAACCTCTCAAGCGTCAAATCAACAAAATTTCGGAGACTATCATATCTCAGTTATAAATTCCTTCCCAAGGTGATCAATATTTTCGGAATTTCATGTGTGCCATTTTTCACTATCTTATCATCTACCCTCCGGTCCCCCCCGTACCCATGAAGAAAGCTATAAAAATGAGAAGGTACGGAGAATATTACCCAAAGATATCTGGTTGGTCATGAGGTCGTTAAATGGGGAATGCGATACTTAAAAAAATTGAAAAGTTTCCTCAACAATCCACCACAATGTCCATTAATTCTCATAATTTTCATCCACCGACTGCTATTTCAGTGCAACGGATCGTATTCTATCGTTCTTCCTTTAAATCTTCAACTGATAAACGATTTTTCAAAATGAAAATCTGGGGAAATATTTTGGCAGGAATATTTTTCCTGCTCGTTCAATTGACAGCTGGAAAAAATTTTCGGCCAATTCTGTTGCCGGGTACCTTAGCGTCATGGAGCTGGACAATGTGGAACTACTTCCGCACGAGTCCCGTGGAACTGGGACCATCTGAAGATCTGATGAAGATCCGACGAATGTGGAATCAGCTCGGAGTTATTCAACGAGTTGGGGTGGAACAGATTATTAATTTTACGAAAGAGCACTCGGATATGATCTTCATGCGTGTCAAAGTACTGGAGGCAGTGCGCGAAGTTGACTCGGTCTTCAGTCATTTTACGCAAAATGTCCTGTCTGATAATGAAATAATGAGGACCACGGATTGGTGTGTCTTCGCGTCAAGACAATTGTACAGTAATAAGTTAACGGATAAAATCGATGCTGTCATCAAGACGATCATCCCGCCGTATGAGTTGTATCCGTCTCTGCCTGCGATGATGAGTAAAGTTGGTAAGGTAGGTAACCTAACATAATCCATGTGTATTTACCAGATCTTCATACGTTGAAAAAGCTCTACCTGCGGAGAAAATGTCTTCCCGGCGGAAGCCATTGCCGAACTATTCGGAATAATTATGGAAAGATCTTCTGAAGATCTTGGAAATCGTTGGAAGATCCTTTCGGAGATCGGTGAAGATCTTCGGACGGGGAATTCTTCCGGAGAATTTCCCCGTGTTGGGTCAGGTCTTCAGAAAGCTCTCGACTCTTCCAGTTTTCCAAAGAGCTTTCAATGCTGTCGCTGGAGAAATTTGTCTGCTGAAGATCTCTCTGGGTCATCGGGACTCAGATTCAGGATCTTCACGTGGAAATAATGTTTTGTAGTTTATAAAATTCTAATCCAGTAGAAATTGCGAGGGAACATCGCACCACAAGACTACGTTATTTATTTGAAAATTTTGATTGTTTTTTTTTTTACGATCCAACGTCGGATTGTTAAATAATTTTTTTGTCTGTGTAGCAGCTTTTTGTTTAAATTTCTTTCGGTGCAGATCCATTTTTGAAAGACTCTTTCAGAGTCCTCTGGAAGATACTCCAAAGGGAGATATTTTTCCACGCAGATCGTTGAAAACTCAAGACATTTTCCAATGGAGATTCATTCTTCCTGTGCTTGCAGCAGAGCAATGCGAGAGCTTGCAGTAACGAGTCTGTATCAATACATTCCATGCATGCAGTGTACGAGGGGATCCTGGCGATTGAAGCGAGGACATTCATCATCCAAGCATTCGCTCACAGCTTTCTGTCCCGACATAATGGAGCTCTGAAACAATGTGGGTGGTTTTCTTATAAAGAATTACACATGTTACACAACATTATGAACCGATTTTCTCTGGAAAAATCGATTATTGGAATTTTTTCCATTTCGGGAGGAAAAATTATTCGATGATAAATACTGCTGACGAGTTTAACTTTGAAATATAACACGTCAGTTCAGGAATTACAAAAAATATATCGAATATTTTCCTTATAATAATTGTTATCGATTTTGTCAATTTAATAGTCATGTTTTACAGTTTGCAACGCTCATGTTGTAAAAAAAGGAAAATTCATGTTCAGACTAGAGAATTTCGTTTTTGATTGATGAAAAATCGACTCGAAAAATCGAGATTAATCGAAAAATCGAGATTAATCGATAAATCGACTCGAAAAATCGAGATTAATCGATAAATCGATTTTCGATTAATCGATATCCACGTACGATCTCTAATTTCACAATATTCCCTCCAGGTACATATCGTAATGGTAACGCTTACGCCGCTATCCGGGAGGTGCAGAATAAATTTCGAGATCATCTTCGATTGATCAATCGAGAATTCGTGAAGAGAATGAGCGAAACAACCAACAGATATCGAACGTGTGCTGAACAAGAAACAAATTTTATCGAAGGTCATTATCCCATTCTCTGATTTCCATCAACCGAGCTCCTGATTTCCCGTTTTAAAAAATTTATCTGACGCTAAAAAGATTTTTTGGAAAATCTTGTGAAGATCATTTTTGTTTGGAGATATGTCCAGACAGTTTTTCCAATGAATTCCGAAAATTAAATTCAGATTACCCTTTGCAAAAATATTAGCCCCCGAAAATCGTTCAGAGAATCCTTTCCGGTCACGAGGAAGATCTGTCGATAATTGTTCTGAAGATTTTCGATCTTCATCGGATGAAATTTTTTCATTGTTATTGGGCATTTCAGGTGCCACATATTTCACAATGACTGGGGCAATATCGACTGTTCTTGAATTACCCAGCTCAGTTCATCTAGGTGAATTAGGTAATCCTTCTGCCACCTGCAGTACTATTGACACCGAGTTAAAAGGAAGACCATATTGCTCAGCCAAATGGAAGGTCTGTGCAACTCATCCAACAATTGCTTGTCATGGTCGGATCTTCAACTGTAAATTATCTTCGGCGGATTTAATCGCATGCCCGACGGTAAATTGAACTAAAACTGATGATCGCAGAATTTCCAAAATTTTGATCTGCCAGATAACCTCCAGAAATCGTCCCAGGATCATCCAACAATGTTGTGAAGATCTTGTGATTCAAGAGGATCCTTTGGACACCTTTGGAAGACAATTCTCTTCCAAACATGCTCGAACCCATATTCAGACGATATTTATTTAAAACCATAAACAATTCCCATCAAATGCCATCTTCCCTTGACAGATCTCCAAGTCTCGATCTTCAAAATCAATCGAGTGCTTCACTCGTAATTTTCTGCGCAAAAAATCGCAGAGAAGTTCAGAACATCTGGAAAATTATTGTCTTCTGAAAATCTTCAAAGTGTCGTCGATATTTTTGGAATAAATTATCAACATTTAAAATGAAAAACTCTTCTGGTCGAAGGAAAATGGTTTGAAGCGTTACGATTGGATCCTACCTGACTCGGTTGCACGGAGGGATGATTCAATCAGATGTCGGGGTAAAAAACTGGTAGATTTTCGAGCAATCGAGGAAACTTGTATTTGCGAATGCAACGACAATCACGTGGACTCGCAATCTGTCCACATCATTAATCTACGTCCTGTTGAATCTGATGCTGCTGATAATATGTACTGAACATTGTCTGTACACAGGAAGAAATTTTGGATAAAAATTGGTGCTCGAGAGGGCGAAGGGTGGGATGAAATGACAATCAACCACTTTTGATGTCAAGTTTTGCTGGAAAAATTAGATTTAGGGGCTAATTGTCCTGCTAAACTAACCTTTGTCCCTCGTTTCACCCCCTAGAGGTCTAATTTTTACTAAAAATTTCTTTCCATGTCCTTCATATAAAAAATGTCTGATATTTTCTGATAAATGTCCTTGCCAGGGTTGTGACAGGTGTCAGGTTCATTGTTGCGCACGGTATAATGCAATTGCAAATACAGCAAGGCAAATTGTCGATAAATTTTAAAGTTGAACAAGTGCATTGGAAGCCTATTGACGACATAAGTGATGAAGTACGTCATGCTAGACTACAAAGGGCCCCCTACAAGGGTCTCCGTGTTTTGCAAGAAAATAAAGATTTCATGATTTTGAAAAAAGGAGTGAATAATGCAGTTAATCTCGATTCGCTGGTTGTGCCCTCCGGATGTATTCTGACTGGTGAGTACGATGGCGATTGGCTTTATCTAAAATGCTCATGTACTCTCTCTCCAGGGGTGAAATTCGCTTTGACTAAGGGTGAAACGATCCCGGACCGAATATCACTGGCTCTGATCGCACGAAAAATCAAACTGAACTCTGGAAACCTGGTGACGAACACGAAAAAAATTATTGTTCCCAAAGACAGGCACGAGTATGTCCATCAAAATTTCATTCCAAGTTTGGAAGAAGAGATCTTCAGACATCAAACTCTTTCAGAGACAATTTATCTTCTGACTATTGTGGGGAGATAATTTTTTTGAAGATCCTCAAGTGAAAAATGATCTCTGGGAAATTTTTGAAAATAAATTATCATCAGTCTGGAAGAATTTACATTCTGAAGATCTTTTTGGTCGAAGAGACGTTCTCCTGAAGATATGTCGTACTATGAGGATTTTTTCTTTCAGTTCTGCTTTGAGATATGACCTGGCGGCGGACAACAGGATAGTCTGGTACTCAAAATCAACTAAGTACATTGAAATCGACGCTGGTCGAGTCGATACATATGTACAATACACAACGCTACCCTATTTCGATGCATTACCAGTGGAATCACGACCTCCAGCTCCTCTGGGGGGAGTGGAACTGTTCTATAAACCACGGAACCAGGAGAGTGGATTTATTTCCCTGGGTCTTATTGGATTGAATTATACAAATTACATGGAAAATTCAGAGAAGGATCTTAACAGTATGTCAGCGCTATTTCCGCTGCAAAGAGAATCTCTCGTTGGGTCATCAGAGATGCCATCACAGAAGCTCTTCATGTAGCTGAAAATAATTAAATAATATTCACTAAATCAGTCGTTAAATATTATTGATCGATTGAATCACATCGAGAAATGTCTTAAAATTTTCTGGACCTGTATTACATTATATTATAAAAAGTGTCAGAATGATTTTCGTTTTTGAATTGCATTTAACAGCTAAAAATGAAAAACATTCTGACACAGCTGATACTATAATTATGAATAAAAAAAAAATCTTCTTCAAGCAAAATCTTCTTCTGAGCACTTTTACTGGATTTCCTTATGACGAAGTTCTCCAGCAATTTTCTGGAGTCTCCGAAAAATATTTAGAGTGAAATGGGGGGTGAAAAATGTTGAAAAGTGGAAGGAACTACTGGAGAAAGATAAAAGTGCCCTCATAGGAGAGACTTTCATCGTTTAAAAACTTCAAACGGAACCGATAACTTGGCATTATCCCTCTTGTAGGGGCCCCATTCTATGCACCACTTATATCGATACCCTTCACCATCACTCCCACCCTTCCTTTACCACCGGAGAAGACAGATATATACCAATTTCAAGCACGTAAGCTTGTCTTTTCCAACCACTTGTCTCACCGCATCGAGGAAGAAACTCTTGTATTGAAAAATACTCTCCTTTTTACCTTCCATTTTAACCAATTGCACTTCAGCCCAGCTCTACCCCCTTTTATTCCATCTCTCATTTCCGTTTCGTGAAAGGAGACGCCCCGGACAGAAAAAAAAAACAAGTTTATACGGGGGAAAAAAATTAAGTAGAAATGATGAACTTGAAAGCTCTTTCCGAGGAGGGACTTCCTATTTCTTGTTCATTCTGGAATGGAGCAACGATTTATTTGTAATTTTAAATGTACTCGAGTAGCAAGTTTATTACGATGTCTATTGTCTTGGATTCCTCAACTGTATCGAGTTCGATTCACTCATTTCCGATTGATCAAGTTGCTAAAAGGAAATGGAATCTGGCAGTTGAGATTTTAATTAAAAAGTCGGGGCCTCTGGAAAAATTACTATTCCGGTGGATAAATTAATATTTTTCCATTTTTTCATATAAACAAGAAAAAATAGAGAATTTTACAGATAAAAAAATATTTATCTATATTTTGCGCATTTTTATATAGCAAAGGACGATAAAAATAAACGAACAATTACATGTAAATTTCCGATTGGCCAGTGGATCGTGAAATCGCAACTGTGCATACGGTAAAAACGTTAAAATTATCCTTGAAATTCCACAGACCATAATTTTCGTATAAAGATTGATGTCTTCATGACATGGTCAATAGTGGAATTTCCGATATATGAACTGAAAGCCACTGATTTTTTTCGTACGTGATTTCTTGGTGTCTTGAAGCTGTCGAAAAAAAATTTAAGATGAAGATCCGGAGTGAAATAATCGCAGCAATATTTTTCCTATCGATTCAATTAACGGCGGGTAAGGAAGTAGTGAATCCGGACATTTTGCCAGGAAGTATTTCCTCCTGGGGTTGGAATATCTGGCATGAAATTTCTGGCAATGAGAATCCAGTTGGGAGTAAGAAAACTACAGCAGAGAATCGGCGAAATTCTTTTTGGAGTAAAATGTCCGATAGCCTGCGCAACATATCGGCCTATTTGAATGATCTCCAACGATCGGCTGCTGATTACATAGAAAATTCTGTCAAACTGACAGACAATACAGCCGCAGAACTCATGCTGTTGAGCCAACGAATGGGAATAATCGAGTCCATTTTCGATGAACTCGCGATAAGAATGAAAAATCATAAAACCATCATTTCAACGGAAAATGTCTGCCTCTTTGCTAGTGATCAGTTGTATACTGACCAGATAGCAACGAAGATCGATGAAGTGATTGATCTCGCTGTGCTCAATGATCCACCTCTGGTTGATCTAATCCTCGAAGATTTTAAGGTACGTCTGAGATTTTTTTTCATGAAAAAACATTTTTGATTGGGGAAGGTCTTCAAGAAAATTCTCTAAAAAATCTTTCTGGATCATCCGAGAGATCTTACGAGATATCTAGAACATCTGCAGTGGACAAAAATTGAATTGGATAGAAAATTTTTCAATTTTGGTGGAAACCAACTGGCGAAAAATGGAGTTCTGGGCTTTTGTAGTGCTATTGGAATTTTTTTATGACATTTCTGAAGAGAGATCTTCATTCCCTTTCTGTTTGCAGTCATCAAAGAGCAGTACTTTTTGCGGCAAGGGACATTCAGAATATGAAACTATTTTTGGACTATACTCTAGTATCTTAGCAGTCCGAATGAGGGCATTCGTCATAGAATTATTTTCACATAATTTTCTTTTAAAATTGGACGGAACCGCCATTCAATGTAAGAGTTTCCATTCAAAAGCCTCATTATCTGTCTTTTGAATATTTTTCAAAAATCTTCAGGAGAGAATTTCTTCCAGAGTGATTTTATTATTCAGAAGAAAATAAATTGTCTGGGGAAGAGTTTGTGTTCTGAGGATTTTTTTATCACCAAAAAGCTCCTCAGAACAATCTTTCGAAGATTGAAATATATTCCGACGACTGAATATTTTTATTCGCGGATACATGCTCCTGAAATTCCAGGTGACTATTCTGAGAACTCTATCGAGACGAATATTGAAGCAGTTCACGGCAAACTTCGACAAGATCTTCAAAAGCTGAATCAAGAATTCATTGAGAAAATGAAACACGTGCCCAGAACATTCCGAACATGTTTTGACCGATTCAATCACACAAAAGGTTCATTTTTTTTCTCGTTACTATGCAGAGAGAGTAATTTGATGTTTACATTCTCATAATTAGATGTTTAAATCTCTCCAATCACTTTTTTATACTTTTTTTATGTTTCCAACGCGAATTTTGAGTATTTTAGGCGAAACCTATTGGGAATTGGATGGCGCCATTGTCAGTATTCTCCAACCAATTTTTAGCTACACTGATGAATTAAAAGGTCCCAATGAATGCGCTAAGATAGATACTCAATCGAACGGTAGACTGTTCTGTTCCCCCGAATGGAAAATGTGTATAGATCATCCAGGAAGAGGTTGCAGAGGTCGAATCTTCAACTGCAAAGACGTTCAGAAACCCCTGTCAGCATGTTCCAATGTACAGTGAACTGATCATTACAATTAGCTCAGAAAAATATCTGTCTTTTGGAGATATTCCCAAAAATTAATGAAAAGAAACCTCTCTCTTTGGAAAAATTTTTCAAAAATTATTTCGACATGTTTTTGTGCTGATTGAAACATATCCTCACAGGAAACCAATCAGCAGAAAAAATTTTGGAAGATCTCTGGAAGAGTCTTCAGAAGATCACTCAGTTCAGATCAGTTGAACGAAGATGAAGAGGAAAAAAAATTATTTTTCATGAATAAATGGTCTTGAGAATATTCTAGAGGAAAATTATTCCTCTGGATTGTTTTCAAATTTTGTGGAGGATATCCGAGAGACAGAAATTTGTGGTCGAAACATTTTCATGATCAAAAATCTATCGATGTCTAATGACATCGTTCCTCAGGCGAATCGTCTCAAAGGCTATTCATGGCTTCTTGCTGGCGGCAAGAATATTGATAAAAACCTGGAAAACAACAAAGACTGTGCCGCTGGACAGGTAATAACGTTAACTGATGTCCCTCGACGGTGCATTTGTGACTGTAATGACAATGATGTTGACTCTCCAACTACTCACCTCATCAATCTCCGGCCAGTTACATCTGATACGGAGGATAACATGTAGGTCTGCTGTCTATAGAATATTCTCCATAAATTTTCTGATGAATCGGTAATTGTTTAGGATTCCAGAAAAGTTTGGAAGATTTTTTGGTGACCGAAAAAGAACTTCGGAAGGCATTTTTTTCCAAAAATCATTTTTTGTTTGTAGATGTTCGGAAAAAAAATGTTTTTTATGGAAGAATGGATGTTCTGAAGATCCTGTTGTGTCCCAGATTCTTCCAAATATTTCTGAAAGATATTCCCAAAACAAATATTTTTCTATTCGACTGATTGAATATAAAAACCGAGGGAATTTTCCATAAAATATTCAACAGAGAAACCAAAATATCAGAAAATATTTTCTGACAAATTTTCCCAAAATCCCTAGGGTGCATTCCCTAGGGTTGCATTCATTTTTTAATACCTCCCCCATAGTATATAATATTTTTTTAGGGTTATCACTGGTATTAAATTCGTAGTCCACTATGGGATACTGCAATTCCAAATACAGCAGGGTAAATTGGGGATGAATGGACAGGTCACAGATGTTCATTGGAAACCCATTGATGACATAAGCGATGAAGTACGACACGTTAGATTGGGCAGAGAACCTTACAGAGGTCTCCGTGTTTTCACAGAAAATCGCGATTTTCTGATCATAAAAAAAGGAACGAATAATGCTATTAATTTTGATAAATTGGTTCTACCTCATGGATTACTTTTGACCGGTGAGTACTTTACTTATTTCAACAGGGTACATACATTATTTTCAATGAATGCCAAAAAATTTTTACTCCTGATAAAATTGAATACTCTGTATCTATTCAGGAATCAAATTCACTGTGAGGAAGGACGAAGGTCCTCTGCAGCGAATAGGTATTTCCCTGTTGGGAACTCGATTCGACAGATCCAGTGGACGATTCCAACAATCATGTCCCATGACTGATATTAATTCTGGAATTACTCATACGTATGTTCAAAGGCGAATGCCAATTCCTATTTAATTTTTTGACTTTTCAGCTGAATCTCCAGAAGTATTTAATACACAATTTTTGTCAGTTAACATTTTATATTTTTTTGTCATTCTCGTCATGAGAAAAAGAAATATCTGATTTAAAAAACATCACAGGCAGCTGCTAATTAATCAAACTCTAAATTAAAAATTAATTAAAATTTATAAATATCGACGACAGTCAACTGCATTCTCTTCCTTCCAGCGATAAAATAACGTACGGTGGACCGAAAGTAACGACAGAATCATCTGATCATTCAGACAAATATATTGAGATTGACGCTACCAAGTATGATGGCTTTACTGGAATAAGAACAGTCCCATTCTTCGATGCAGTACCAGTTGAGTCCCATCCACCTTCTCCACTGGGTGGAGTGGAACTATTCCATAGGATGATCGATGATCACAGTGGAATGGTGTCCCTAGGACTGATATCACTCGATTATGTTAGGTACATGGAGACTTCAGAAAGTAATCTCATCTCCGACGAGCATTTCCGAATGGAACATTTCTACGGGAAGGATTCCATGGACAATTAATTTCTTCAGAAGGAGCTCTTCACTCACACGAAGAGATATCTTGTATTGAGATAAAAAAATATTGTTTATACTGAGACAAAATGCCTTTTCCGTGAGTATTTACTTGTCGCAAGTAAACGCTAATGAATTTTGTTCTTTATTGATTACTTCTGTGATGAAAAAAAAAATGTGCAAGCAATATTTAATAAATGACAAGTCAATCAGTTTATGGAAAAAAACATTGAAAAATTCTTATCCTCGAGGTCTTCATGACTTTATTTTAAAAAACTGTTTTCGTTCATTTTCGGGGTGATATCGCGGATATCGGTGCAGCAATAAAAAATTATTCACGAGGAATAACCCAGTCCACTCACCCAATAGACATTCGGCTATTGAAGATAACAGGGACATTCGTTTGAGAATTTTCGAGTATTACAACATAATTTATTTAAATATTTCTCAACTGTATTAACTAGAAAATGCTATTACACATTTTTTAATTAAATTGTGTATAATTTTTTGGTGGACTAGGACCACATAAAAGTGGCCCTGATTTTCTAAAATAAGGACTTTGTTGAGGCAGGTCTTCATCCCCTTCACGTGGAAAATATTTTCTGATTTACCGATTAAATCCCCTGATTTTATAAAATTTAATGAAGAGACAGGAAGACAAAATTTACCGGGATTTTTCCGGTAATTTTCAAGCCTCAAGAACCGAAAACTGTTCGATGGCAGTGACGGAAGTCCTTCATCCTTCCTCACCCCCAAGAAACCATCGTACCAGCCTCCAATGCACCCTCAACGAACGTCTGAATCTCCAAAGCCCCCAACAAAGCTCAAAAAACCTCAGTCAACAAAAACACTCAGGAATGCACTTGGGACCTCGTCAGAAATATTCCCCGACGTCGAGAAATCGATAAAAATCCTCCACCACCGGATTGCACCGGATTGCGACCCGATTCTTTGTGCCTTCGAAAAGTGCACACATCCCCCACAAAAAATACTTCAGAAAAGAAAAAAAATAACGGGGAATATTTTGCCTTCTCGACGCCCACATACGCGCTCTCAACGCTTTCAACATCCCCTTTGCATTCGGAGGGTTGTAGTGCCTAAGAGACGCCTTAAAATTCCCCGCACGGGGGTATAAACGGGACCGATAACACCAAGTGATGTGAAGATAGATGTGGAAAGGGAGAACAACGAGGGGATGAAAAAACGTGTCTCATGAGCGGAAATTTTCATATAAATATTTTATAAAAATTACGAAACTCGCGATTCGGTCCATAAAATCCCATTTCAGTATTTCTGATAATTAAAAATCGCATTTTATAATATTTAATTTAAGAAATAGTGTCCTGAGGAGAAGGACAATATCTCATCTGCCAAACTCACCCCTTCTGGCGTAATAATTACCAACAGCAACTTCTTTAAATAATTTTTCTGATTTCCACCAACTGATTCAATGATAATTAATAATTTTTCTGAGCAAACCCACCCCCATAAATTCCGAAGAACTAAAGTAATGTTTATCGAGCACTTCCCTCCCCTCGCAAATTGCCACCCTTCGTATAAAATCATTGCGACTATTTTCCCCACTCCACCGCCTCCATATCTCTCCCCCTGGGCCCCCCAACATCCCCTTTACACCAAGAGGGTGGGTTATAGTGCCTAAGAGACGTCTCAAAATGCAGCACACGGCATAAACGGGCTGAATGCGCCAGGTGATGTGGGGATAGGGCGAGTGGAAATGGTCGGGGTGGGACGTGTACTACGGGTTGTACGAGGGGTGACAGGAAAAAAAAATCAGAGGGTGGGTGGGGGAGTTTGCGCGGCGGATGTAGGGCAGTGAAATGGCATTCCTCCCCCTTCCACCCCCGATTTAGGCTCCTCGACACATCCACTGACTCGTACAATGGGCAAATGGGGTGATGCAACGTCGGATGAAAAGAGGGTCCAGAGGAAGGGCTCAGGAAGGGCTCGGGAAGGGCCTCGGATCGCCCGCTAACCAATGGAAATCTGGTTCTGAGTGTAAGCTGCCACTTGAATGTTCCCACTTACCTAGAAATTTGGAGATGTCTCTCTCCCACGGTGAGGAATATCTCCAGCAGTGATGCGTCTGGTATGACAACGCCTGAGGCATTCATCGGGAACAGTGGAGAGCGTCACCTGATGTTAAACTTGGTGACTCCTATTTTAGGTACGCAGTGACCTAATTGAGGGAGTGAAAAGTTACCGGAGAATGGCCGGAGGGGGTGAGGGTGGTTTAATACTGGAGTTTATGGGCTATTAGGTTTTATTATTACTCGTGATGGAGATTATTGGAGGCAGGGGAGCTTTGGGGGTGGGGGTCGAGGTGTGAGAGGGAGAGGGGGAAATTTTCTGGATGAAAATTGATTAATTATGGAGTTGGGAATGGAAAAGTTTTCGGGAATTCGTTGGAAAGTGTTACTTTAGTTACTGAAATGATAATTATAAGTTTTCCTTTCGTGAAACTCGAATTATGTGGATGCAAATATTTTATTAATAAACTTGGTGAGTGTGATTTAAAAAATCGATTAAAAGTTCACTGAACTTTTGTTGATAATAACTTATGCTCTGACTTAAAAAAAACACTGAAATATAGAATAATAAAGACGTATATATATAATATTAAATAAATATATGATTCTATAGGTAAAATAATTTGAGAAACAATTAATTGTTATTTTGCAAAGTCACAATATATTTAATTATTTAAAATGATTGAAGTTACATCAACTTCTTTGACTAATTCCTCTTGTCACCTCGACTGTCTATTCCCAACTGACTTCCTTGAGGCCCTTGGGGCTATCACCCTGGGCCCCAATGCCCACTCCCCCCAGGATGGGCGACAGGTTTAGGGGAGGAAATTCGGGGGACAAAGACATTTGTATTTTTTCCTCACACGACCGCGCCAGACTCGCCATCCAATTAAAACCCTCGATGGGTCGATTATTTAATTACGTCTATTTCCCTTAAAATACCCCCTAAACTAAATCCCTTATTTTACGACTTAAGTGGACGACTTTTCTGTCCCTGTATGCGCACCCAATTTTTATTTCCAAACAACGAGATTCTCCTCTAGAATCGTCCAAAAGCTAATGGAATCTCCAGCTGATGGGGTTGTGGGTCTTATCAGATGTCTGATCCTTACAATTCACCCTCAATTCCCCAGAATGAAATACAGAACTACGTCCCTATGATTCCACCTGGTTTTACGATACGAATCATCGATAAAACCGATAAAGTATTTCTCATGATTTGTCAGATGAGTGCCATCGAGTGCTGACGAATGTCCATGTGATACCACCCCAATATACGAAAATTTATGGCTTCATCAAACGGAAAAAAGGAAATTTCTTTATGGTTGCAATTGAGCACCCGCACA
Organism: Diachasmimorpha longicaudata; assembly: GCF_034640455.1. Taxonomy (NCBI): domain Eukaryota; kingdom Metazoa; phylum Arthropoda; class Insecta; order Hymenoptera; family Braconidae; genus Diachasmimorpha; species Diachasmimorpha longicaudata. The sequence goes on from NC_087242.1 coordinate 3,205,716, forward strand.
TATCGCAGATGGAAGCTTTTAAACGTCAGCTCTAAATCAACAATCTCATGGCAATATGTTACAAAATTCTCGCACAATCAGCAAGCCGTCTGGTCTGGGCCTCCGATAAATTACAGTCGCCAGTAAATTTTGGGGGATGCGTTTATACACCAGAAAACTCGGTGCCCTCTCCACGACAGGATTGGTTTTGCACTTTGGATACCGAATACTGGACGTTTGAATTTCGAATGGTAACAGAAGTTTCGACCGAACAAGGCCAAATGTAAATGCACATTTCATATTAGACACGTGACGCTTTTATGTGGTACGTAAAATAATGCGTTGGCGTGGGTACAATATCTATTTCGGGGCGAGTAATTTCGGATGTAAACCACATCTACATTCTGGGAGAATGGGAATTATTCAGACTGAGCAATATGCGGGAATGTTCTGTTATAACGGTTCAGGAAGGGCCTGGGGTAGTCAGTGAGGAAAATTCTACGTGATTCAATCACCCTTAATACCTCCGTTGAATATTTTGACTTGAAAATTTCCAATTTTCAACTTCATTTCACTTCTTTGATGTTACAAATGTTTTCTTTCATTTAAATTGACTCCTGTCCCTCTTTGCAGTCCACCCAGTTGGACATGTGACACATTATCACATGTTTATTTCATTTATACATTTGTTTAGACCCACACCCCCCTTCTGTCCTTCCTCTTAAACATTTCTAAGTACATGTACTAGTACCTTTAGTCCCTTTTACTTGAAGATTTGATTGAGTCATTCCCATCGCGATTCGTTTCGAAAGTCTTGAAGATATTCGAAGGGAATTGGACGAGCAGATCCTATTCAAGATCAGGAACCGGGTCATATCGTCTCCCTTGACGATCATTCTGCATCACCAGAAAGGTCTTCGGACTGGTCTCCTCCAACGACACCTAAAATATCCTCCAAGAAGAACATCAATTACTTTCTGATGGCACTACCCATCCCCAACACCTCGAACTCGAGAATCATCAAGCTCCAAGACCTCCATCTCCAACAGACCTGCTCCCCCAGATTCCAGTGCTCCAGGTGTACTCACCTCCCACGTGTTTATCTCCACCTCAACCCGGTCCCCCTGAACCCCTCCAGCTATCATCAATGACACCATCAGCGTCGCCTGAAATAACAGAAATAGTTGGTTAAATTCTGGTCATGATGAAAGCCAATTCAAAATGTTCATAACTCCTTAAACTTTCCTCACCCTCTCCATCGACTTGGGTATGCCAGGCACGCTGGATAATAGCGCTAACGAGAATGCCAAGTTGGTGAAAATTCAAGCGACGTCATCCACCCCAGAGTCACCCAAAAACAAAAGACAAGATGAAAAAGCTGTCAGGGGTTGAGGAAAATTCGTCTGATGTATTCTGTTGGACCCGAGGCTTCAATGACGAAATGTCTGCCCTGTTTCTTCCATGCCAGTGATTCTTTGTCGAGATGCCTCATCCTTTTCCTCGCCTTGTTTCAAGTCTACGTGCACCAAGTTAAAGACGTAAAAGTTGGTTGTACCAAAACTCTCACGTACGGCGCCTCCTTCACTGCACCAGCAAAACAACCATCAAAGTTCGGTTAAATACAAAATATAATAATAGTTGTGCTTGTGTAGGCAAGTAGTGGAGAATGCCGATATGCATGCACTAGCATCTTGACTCTCATTCTATGTTAAAGAGAAAACTTTAAATCCCCACCTACCTTTGGAAGCTGGGTAACGTCTCAGGTAACGCCTGTTTTGAATTGTCGGTACTTTTCCGAAATTTCAATGTCTAAAACTCGTTTCCCAACACCATTTGGTTTTGTAATTGGGAGGAGAGAGCTCCTTGAAGAGGAAAAAAAAACGTTGATTCGGTTGATGGTCATGGCGACCAGAAGGAGAACATCTGGAGGAGAGATCGGTGATGTTGGGGTTCGTCTGGCTGACTAGGAACCCACCCAGAGCAGAATGGATCCAGTGATGCTTGTCCTACTCTCCAGACCATCGCTATCAGCACAACCTGCCTCCAACTGACTCCAGATGCTGACCAGGCAGTACCTTCGATAAGGATTTCCGTTCGTTGGGTATCACCCACAGCATCAGGACCATGAAAAAAAGGTGAGCTGATCTAGCAACTGCCCGTCGGTATCTGTTGCACTGGAGATTCATTCCCCCCTGCTATCATCGAGTGTTGGCGTCGCTTGAAAAGTTAACGAACCAGTTGGACAGCTTCCAAAAAGCTCTCAATGGCTATCGCGAGCCGATACAGCAACGTCACCGTACAGTCGCTAAACGCACACACGTGTACCAGGGGCTCACCCAGGGCCATCCAACCCCAACATAGTCAATTTCATAAAGCCCTTCTGGAGTATCCAATACCGGCGAGAAGGATTAACGTCGTACAAGTTCATTGAAGTCGTACAGGTGTGCTGTTACCAAGGGCTACAACCCCTTGCTATCTTTTCCACCGCTGGATCTTTCGTTACAACCCTCTATTTGGAGGACTACCATAGGGTTTGGGAGTGAAACCTCCCTTGTAGTGAACGTGCTTGAGCACTCCAAACAGCTGAAAAGCCATAGTCGCTCGAGTAACATCCACTCAACTCCTGGTCTTTCGTTTATCCAACCATGAGCTGTTCACAAAAAAAAAAAACCTCGAACTTTTGTTTCTGTCTTTTGTGGTGAGTATCCATTGTCCTAACTGACACACACAACAACCTTAATTTAATCGTCGTTTACATTTACGTTTGTTCTGTTTCTAATGGAAAATCGATTATTCTTTCAGCGATTGTTACTTTAGTGAATGGAAAACTCATATTCGTAATAATCACAATAATAGTAATAATGATATTGGGGGTATACCTTGAAGACAATCGATTACCGAAATTGTCTTTCTGATAATTAATCCATTTGCCTCATAATTAATCGATTTGTCTGATAATTAATTCATTTGCTTGATAATTAATTCATTTGCCTGATAATTAATTCTAAATTCCTTTCATGTCTGATTATTGGTAAATGGTAGTCCATTAAAATTTTTCCTAATAGTTAATTTAAGGGCTGATAGTAACAGCTAAATTGTTACATCAATAATTTATTTAGGAAGTGATAAAAAAAATTGTAACATTCTCAAGTTCACTGACCTCCCACTTCGTGTGAGCGAAAAGGGAGGAACTGTCGTATCTCCTCGCGTTAAATATTCAACGAGAGTGTTATGAAAAAGTAATTGAGAATATTCGCACATATCTGACGGGTCAATGATGACGTTATTCAAAAAGTTCTCGCTTAGTCTCGGGCGTGAAACGCACTCGAGTGGTTCTTCTATCTTTTCCCATCGTCCAATATGCAGAGGGAAGTGTTGGAATGGCGAGAGATCGATGGACTAGATCCAGATACTCTGGGATTTTATGGGACTCGGGGTTCGTTGAGATTCTAAAAATTAGACCATTAGATTTTTTATATCCAATCTCTGGGTTATTACCGCAATCCACAATTTTGCGCTTGTTTCTGTTATTGGATTTCCATTGTCTCACGGGGCATTGAATTTTATTTTCCTATTCATCCGATCATTCGCTCACCGAGGACTACTCTTACTTTTGTTGGAGAGTGTAATTATGGGGTAGAAAGGGAGGCGGAGGGGAATTAAAAAATATTCACTTCCTGGGATTAACAAAAAAATGTAACGTATGCGGTCTTGGATGAAAATATACGAGACGGACCGATGATTTTAATATCGAATCACCAAGTCGGTAAGCTGGAAAGCTGGAAAAAGCTCGGGTTCAGCATATTTTTCTGCTTTTAAATGTGTACTGTTGAACAAACACCTGTGCCGAAAGCCCTGAGGGGGACTCGAGTGGTTTTAAAGGCGTGGAAGATAAACACACGAGCTGTGTGCACCTTTCATGAATCTGCATAGAAAGTATCTCATCGAATTTCACTCGGAGGTACACTGACAACAAAAATTACGTGACATCACGGGACTAATTTCCGGAGTCGAGGGAAATTTTTGTTCGAAAGTGAATTTTTTTTTTTGGTGAATGGAAGGAAATATTGGGGCGTTGGAGGGATCCAATCCTACGAGGGGAGAACTACTTTTCTGAAGAGTATCCAATCATTTTTTTTCAGGATGGAAAATAAATTTTTTGGGTACTTTTTGTTTAAAAGTTGCTTTTTCGGACAGTGATAAAATGTTTTATTTTAATCCGCTGAGGGAATAGGATTTTTTTTGAAATCAAAAACTACTTTTGTCTCGTTTATCCACCGACTTTTTCCCAGTGTGGAAAATAATTTTTTCAAGTACCCTTCGCCTGAAAAGTCACTTTTTCAGACAGTTACAAAATGTTTTATTTTTATTCACGTGAGGAATAGGATTTTTTTTCTTGTGAGTGTGATATAATTTCAGAAATCAAAAACTACTTTTGTCTCGTTTATCCACCGACTTTTCCTCAGTGTGTAAAAGGAACTTTACAAGTACCCTCTACCTAAAATAATTCTTCGCGTCCCTCCTAACGAAATGTTACCCAGATACCCGGAAGAAGAAGGAGATTAGTATGAGACTAATCTCCATCATTTCATAACCATAGCCACGTAGTGATATTCATCCCTGTCCGCTTATAGCCGCGTCCAAACTCTCTGTATACTTTGTATGTCACGTTCAACATGGATGGTAGTGTCTCTTGACTAACTTTTGGGGAACAGATCCATGAGAAACTGGCAAACGTTGCTGCTGGCATATCCCACTTTGACAGATGTGAATTAACTCAACTTCGAGTTTTGATTCAAATTAATACCTCAATATGTGTCGAGAGTTGGAGACACCCGGAGAGAGGAAGTAAGTTTCCAGATTTGCCTTGAAGTTCGGTTAAATGACAGCTGGATCGCGAAATTGAGGATTCACAGGGGATTCATTGGAGATGGAATAATTCAGTTCAACTTGACGAATTTCGTGGTTCCTTAAGTGAATGGGCTTGTTCTTCGCTCGAAGATCGGAGTCGTCGGGATCCTATGCTGGAGCTAATCCTCTCCTGGAAATTTACCTGACAATATTTTTATCTAAAAATTATTTCTTCCAATTAACCCCCGCAATTTATTACTCTAATTATGTTCACTATAAAAAATGAAGATTTTTGTACTGTCATTCCGATAAAAATTTCAGTCCTGAGACAAATTACTATGCGACGAAGTCCAACGTCTGTAATGATCGGCTACATTCGGGGGTCATCGTTAATTAATCACAATGAGTTACCGAAAAATTACTGTATGGTACAATAAAAAATGGAGGAAGGAAGGCTCGATAAAATAAGCTGACGTAGATGGAAATATTTAAATGATTTCTATCAATTTTTTATTTGCCCTCAAATAAAAAATGATAGTCCTTCAAATGTTGTAGAGTTGTTTAGTAAATTTTACGAAGCACATATCATTAATTACAAAATTTATTCCAAAATTGACGGTTTGATATGAATTTTTCGATTTCTCGACCGCACAGTAATTTTCCAGGCTTTTCCCTCCGTTCATGTGTCTCTCTGTCGCACACGTTTCCCTTTTGCATAAACATCGACACACCAACACATGCACGTTTGATAGCACTTCTCAACTGATGATTCATATTGTCACAAATCAAATACAATCGGACTGGAAAATTTATCAAAATGTATATCCGGAAAATTATGGAGCTGCCACATTCGCCGATTTGAGGTTGACTTTTACTAGAGTTCAATTCACGTATCGAATTATTGGTGAATTGAAAGATTAACGAGACCATCGAAATGTCAATCGTCATACGTTTAATGCAATATCAATTGAATCAGGTGTAATGAACGGTCCACCATTGTCACGCACTTCCATCGGATTCAAAATTATATTTGATGGAAATCTCGTCAACAAGAGTGAAATAATTACCTTAATTATCGCAAGCGAACGTACGTCACTCAGGAAAAACTGAAAATTCAAATTTCCCTGGAAAATCAGTCAAATTTTCGAGGTACCGCACCTGAAGAGAAGGATTAATTAATGATTTAATTTTTCAGTCTCTTCTCCTCCCTTCGGAAGTCAAAATGAGGTCGAAGGGCTGCATCAAGGGCTCCATACTTTTCTCAACGAATGTCATACATTAAAATTTTCACTTCTCCCTCGCAATTCGTGATGTCAAAAAGCCCGTGACCTGTCAACTTCTAGACTCATAATTCACCTGAAAAACCCTTTTATCGCTTTCCACTTCATTTCACCCTATAAATCCCTCATATTCGATTGGAAATGTTGGAAAAAGGTAAAACCCTAAGCCAGTGTTTACCCAATCCACCGCCGTGAGATTTTCCATCAGCAATATCCGAAATTCTTCTTGCGGAAGAGGTATTTTTCCGTCGCACAAGGGGCCGAACAAGTGTAACAAATAGTGGGAGACGAAAAAAAAACATCTAAACACGGAAAAGGCCAGGGAGAGCACCATAAGCCGATCGTATATCCTCACGACAGCTCCTCCGTATGTATTTGAATCGATACTCCCTCACGAGGGTCGAACGTGTCTACGGTTTATCCCACCCATCGTGTTCACCAGCACTTCCCCTTTTTTCCTCGGTTTTTATACTCTCCCTTTTGCGTTTTTTTCAGTGTGTCGGGACAGACTACGTCAGAATTTACTGAAGCGACTATTTGACCCTTTTTTTTACGGGTCTTATCGACGATACCCCAGTCAGTGGCTTATGACGCGCCCCGCGCTCGTCGATTCTTCGTGAAAAACTGCGGAGAAAAGTTTTCCCTGAATTATCAGTGACTGCCTTTGCTCCCATAACTATTGGCGATATATTTTCCATAATTTCTTTTACTGCATTTTTATTGACTGGATTTATGGGCCACGAGGGTGGGGGGTGATGTTTATTTAATGGGGAAAATACTGGGGGATATCGGAAAGATTTTTTTTAATAGAGACAGAGTCATATTTTAATGGAATAGTTGAAAAATTTTATGGAATTTTTTTTATTGAATTTTCGATATTGAATTTTATTTTATTTGGCGATTGCCATTGCAGGGGGGAGGGGGGGAAGTCTGGGAGAAATTACTGTGTCGGGTACTCACACATAATAATTGTCATTAATACAGCAAATGGTGTGATAAGTTTTGTAATTAATGAAATGGGTTCGTAAAATTTACTAAATAGCACCATAAAATTTGAAGATCTATCATTTTTTATTTGAGAATAAATGAAAAATTGATGGGAATCTTTGAAAAATTTCCATTTGGGTCAGTTTATTTTGTTGGGCCTTCCCTCATTTTTTACTGCACCACACAGTAATTATTCTCCGAATCGCATCATAAAAATTCCCAGATTTCCCTCTCCCTATGAGGAACGACGGATTAATCCAATCAATTAATCAAATTCTCGTCGTCAATTAGATTGAAAACCTCAAGGACATTTCCACCCAAATTCTTCAATCATTTATGAAACGTTCAGAGCCCTCATTGAAGATAAACCTTTGTATGTTATTTAGTGTAATGATAATGGGTATTAGAATCGTGGGAAAATTAATTTGTGACCTTCAGAATAATCAGGTTAATATGAAATACGAGTTTCACCCCTTGTTATGAGTGAATAACCTATCAGGTAATGAATGCAGGCTTAACAGCCTCCACTTTATCGAGATATCCCATTTTATCTGCTACCCACCGACCAAAATCCTCTCCATAACCGACAAAAGCAAACCCATAACCATATTCATTGATGGAATAGATGCGATACCCGCAAAATGTGAGGATCTCGTGTTTTCCATTCCCCTCGCAGTGTTTTCCATAATTCCCTCGCGTTCATTTTATTCTTCATATGGGCGTGAATTCGGCAGAGAGAAAGCGCCGCTGTTATTTTTGGATAGAACAAAATTTCCGCGTTCCACTGGCACACCCCACCGTGTTATTTCCGTTTCAACACGCGCCGATTCAATATTCCTGCTCCGTTGATATATCCAATTTATCATGTTTTTTTTTTATTTCTATCATTCACATTCCTTTTCCTAAAAGGATGTCATTCTATTGAATTACGCGTTCCAGCGTATGCTAATTATTTCTAATGAAGATCAAATAAAAAAAAGAATGTCATCACAATAAAATCAGAATTAAAAAAAAATGATTAATTATATGTGACTTCGCAATAATTGATTAATTATTCAACTGGACGATTTTTCCCGGGGCAAATTGGGATGATTGATATGACTTTGGAGGAATCACTCATTTGGTTACAGACACATGAATAATACCGTGATGTTGAGAAATTTCTATGGAAATAGACTGATGTTGATTAACCCCCATCATTCGGGGCACATCTAACAGGAGCCAAGTTCGAACGCAAATGGATGAGGGCATTTCCAATGTTGTTTGTTGTTCAGTTCAGGGAGATATTTCCAGCACAATTGGACCGACTGTACTGGGAATATCTATCAGTGGCTGCCATTTCATTAGTCTTCCGCTTCGCAGCGTTAGACAAACGAATATCTCCATTTTCCATTTTTTCGATTTTTCCAGGATATTTCAACGCGATGTTATTAGGTTTTGGGAGAGAATTTAGAGCTTATGACCTTCAGATGACCCTCACATGACCTCTAATAATCCTATTTGCTGTCTCCATAACTCATAAGCTACCTGAGCTCCACGATTTCATCTATATGACCTGCTATTATTAGGTTTTGGGAGAGAATTCAGACCTTATGACCTTCAAATGACCGCCACATGACCTCTGATAATCCTATTTGCTCTCTTCCTAACTCATAAACTACCTGAGCTTTATGATCTCATCTATATGACCTGGTATTATTAGATTTTGGGAAAGAATTGAGACCTTATGACGTTTAGATGACCCTCACATGACCTCTAATAATCCTATGTACTCTCTCCCCAACTCATAAGCTACCTGAGCTCTATGATCTCATCTAATGACACCATGTTATTAGATTTTCGGAAGGATTGCTACCTTATGACCTTCCGATGACCATCACCTGACTTTTAATAATCCCATTTCCTCTCTCCCCAACTCATAAACTACCTGATCTCTACGATCTCATTCTTTCTGAGTTTTTTCTATTATTTTCAACGATCTTTCAGTCTCAAACGATTTTACATCACCTCCCGTGCCCGCACATGACCTCGCCTGTTCTTCCTCTGACCTCCCCCTGATCTCATGACCCTCAAATGACCCAAAACCAATCATCGTGAACCCTGGAAATCCTCCTTTGATGTACCTCAATTTTCAACTCCCATCAGTGAACAGTTGGGAAAAAATTACCGAACACATTTTACTGTGCGATTAATTGGAGCGAAAATAGTCTGCAGTCCCTTTCTGAGCTTTTGCTGTAATACCCATCATCAAAATGGCCATTAGTCGAAGAGCTGGGTATCTGAAACAAAGCCTTTGAGTGATAAACCTCGAGGAAGTCGAGTATAATACTTCGTCGAAGCGATGGGAAACTGCGGCCTCCAGTTACGAAAATTGAAGCGCTCGTTGGTATTTCTGAACTGAAAAAATGTCTAGGGACCTGTTTTGTGCTCCAGACGGTGGGAAAAAGGGTTCCTCCCCTGAATTGTCCTCGTCTTCGTCTAATGAAGTGCATGCCAAGGACGTGGATAATACCGGAAAATTGGGAGGATGAGGGGAACGTCGTGTCGTGGAGAATCCTGGAATATCTGGAATTGACAAAGGTGTTGGGAGGGTGAGGGGTGAATCGAGGGGGGTGGGAGGGCGGAATGTAACCTTTTCAGAATATTCAGTGCTTAGTCGCATAAATGAAACTACTCGAGAACTACTTTAACCTCCTCCATTCCTCCTGGACACACTTGGAATACATAGCAAGGGAGGAGGAATAACCGTGTCCGGGGGTAGCTACCCTGGGTTTCGCTTAATAAACGAGAATTTATGCTGTCGTTGTACTTCTAGAATACACAAGTCTGTGGGTGTTTTTCTTTTTTTTTTCGCAAACTCATTCTCTTAGTGGAGCGATTTAGAAGGGGTGGGAAATCGATTAACAGCAGTCGGCGATTGTTGTCTCGCGATATTTCGGGGTGAGGGGTAAACGATTATCACGTGGAAAGAGGAATTTGTTGGAGATCGACAGAAAGAGAGAAAAAATTGGGTCTTGGAATGTGGGGAATGTAAATCGATGTCAAGATAATCGATTCTCGCATTTTCAAAATCGATATATCGAAAAGATCTCCCAAATTTTCTTTCAAAAATGTGGAGATTTCAAATTAAGTCAAATGGAGAGAGGAATTTATTGAAGATCACTAGAAAAAAAATAAAAAATCGCATCTTAAAATATAAAAAATATAAATCAACGTAAATGGAATCGATTCTCGCATTTTCAAAATCGATATCTCGAAAATATCTCCCACCTTTTCATTCCATAATTCGAAGATTTCCCTCTTTGGAAACGTCTCCTTTGTTCTACTCCCGAGCTGGAATGTGCAGCGAGGGGGGAAAGTATCACTTCCAAATTGTTTTCTTGAACTCATTGTATTCACCCCTCGTAAACGTTTCCGTCCCGAATGACCTTCTCAACCTTTTTATTGTTTCCCCGTAAATTGGCGAAATTTAATAATTGCCATATACCATCATCACCAGGTGAAACTCATTAAATTGATAAAATGTGCTAAATTGAACTCGGCAGACGTTGCCGAGACGTGCATTATATTATTGGCTGGCATATTTTCACCGAAGACCGAAACAATTTCCAGATGTTCCCTCCCTCCACCCTCTCAGACGGCCTGCGCCATGAGGGGGTGAGAATATCGATTGCAGCTGGTGTTATTTCTTCGTCGAGCTTCGGATAAAAAGGAAGTTGTCGGCAATTGCCCTGTGTCGGGGCAATTAGAACGACGAATGAGGTGGAAAACGAAATTCTTAAACTTCGAAGAAAGGGCAGAAAGGGCCATAAAAGGGGGAGGTTATTAATTCAATCCCTCGGAATGAACTCACTACAAATTCATTAACAAAAAAATGTGAGAAAATGTCTCATCAATAAACAACAAATGCAACAAATGCAACAAATGCTTCTCAAAATTATTAAATTATAAATAATTCTTATCAGAAATTTCTTATCACGTTCCAATTATTAAATTAAAATCGACCAACGACGACGAGGGGGAAAACTACCCCTCGGGTCGGCGATAGAACGAGTGAATTAATGGGACTTTTTGCAGATTAAAAAAAGTACATTAACAGAAAACAGCATGTTATTTTGTTGAACAATAATTTTGGGTCTCGGTACAGTAAACACAGCCCACCCCAATCGAGCTAACGAAGTGGCGTATCGGTGGGACGTAACGTCAAGTTGGAATAATTATTGCAATGTACCACTGTAATTCCTCCCTATTGCAGTGAGCTCACCTTCTCCCCCTCTCCCCAACCCTGGAGAATATATACATCGGATGGCATTAATTTAATGCTGCATTCCGGTTACAACAACGCCCCCGCCCAGCCATTCTCAATTATCAACCCCTGTATAAACGACAATTCCCGTATTTTATTAACACATTTGTTATCTGATTTTACAGTTTAATAATTAACGCAGTTGATTATTGAATATTGAATGAATAATTGAGGAGGGCTGTTTCATAAATTGACATTTGTAATGGAGATTGCGGGGGTAGTACTCACCGGGGATAATTTTTAACTTTCTTCTTCCTGTTTCCAATGCCAACTTCGTGAATAATTGAGCGATCGCGCTATGGACGAATGCAAATCAGGAAAGTTATGGGGATTCTACGGTGAACAGATGGAGGATGTCGTTGATTAATTCGATGGAGAGATGGTAATTAGGTTGGATTAGAATTATCTGCGACTTTGCGGAGTTGAATTATCGACAGGATGTGACCACCCGCCGTCAAGTGACGAGTGGGGGTGGGATAATTTGAGTTGTTGAGTGATGATTTTAATTTTTTGCAAATTAAATTTATTGTTCTAAGATAATTTTTTTATTGAAGAATAATTATTGCGTGAATATCCGGCATTTTCGGGGGGTGGGGGGGGGGAGAATTCTTCAAAAATCGCCCGACAGTTGCGTCATGCCCCAGTCAAAATAATATTCAGTAAAAATTACGAAACAGTTCGGCAGTTTTAGAGGGAAAATTCAGGGAAAAATGCGTAATTGTTCTGTAATTTTTATTGATTAGGGTTTTGGGTGGCGGGTTGAGTAGAGGGAGGAAACACGTAATTTTTGGAGAATTTTTAACGTCCTGAAAAAATAGTAGGAACCATTCCAGGACAAATTGAATATTCAGCGAATTTTTTGGGTCACCAGTATCTCACAAATATCCACCCCGAGCACGCAATTTCCACTTGTCCTCAATCCTGAAAATTGAATCTTGGTGTACGTGACGTAGTTCAAAATTTCCACGATCATTGAATGTGAAAATTATGTTCCCACCGAGTCCAGAATGGAATTGAATCGCGCGATACAGAAATGGGATACTGAATTTCCAATTGCAAATTCCACTGACGAGAACTGTATTTTTATTCTGTACCACAAATATTATGCATTAGCATTCGGTTCCGCAAAAATTGTTCCCTGAATCTCCCAAAACTCGAGTTCCCTCGTGGAATGGACCTGACCCGAAGAATTCAACCGCCGAAATCTTAATTTTTTCTGGAACTTTCAGAAGGAAGACG